>NW_027508788.1:1825000-2285000 GCF_051911475.1 Siphateles boraxobius
CATATTTTTATAACGTTTGATCATGATGGAGTGTGGATTCATAAAGACATTCCTCCGGGTTACATTTCAGCATGAAGTCTGCTGCAGACAATATTCCACATCTTCAGCTATGAACTCATGGAAGAGTGCACAGCAGGGCTGAAATGGAAAAGCCAGCCATGAAGAGATGGAGGGGAGGGGGATCTAAATATCACGAAAAATTACAGTAAACATTTCCTGCATTGCAGCAGCACTCTGTTTTTTACAATATATTTACTGTAGGATTGCAAAACCATAAAACAATATAAAATCCTACCAAATTTAGTCACACTTTAGATTAGGCTGCAATTCTCACTATTAACTTATCATTAACTATATGACTTTTGCCTCAATAAACTCCTAATCACTGCTTATTAATAGTTAGTAGGAATTAGGTATTAAGGGATGTAGAATATGGTCATGCAGAATACGCCTTTAATATGTGCTTTATAAGTACTAATAAACACTCTCCTATAGTAATATGCATGAGAATTGGACCCTAAACTAAAGTATATGTAAGTGCAACAAAACACCATTGTGCATAAATTATATATATATATATATATATATATATATATATATATATACAGGTCCTTCTCAAAAAATTAGCATATTGTGATAAAGTTCATTATTTTCCATAATGTAATGATAAAAATTAAACTTTCATATATTTTAGATTCATTGCACACCAACTGAAATATTTCAGGTCTTTTATTGTTTTAATACTGATGATTTTGGCATACAGCTCATAAAAACCCAAAATCCCTATCTCAAAAAATTAGCATATCATGGAAAGGGTCTCTAAACGAGCTATTAACCTAATCATCTGAATCAACTAATTAACTCTAAACACCTGCAAAAGATTCCTGAGGCTTTTAAAAACTCCCAGCCTGTTTCATTACTCAAAACCGCAATCATGGGTAAGACTGCCGACCTGACTGCTGTCCAGAAGGCCATCATTGACACCCTCAAGCAAGAGGGTAAGACACAGAAAGAAATTTCTGAACAAATACGCTGTTCCCAGAGTGCTGTATCAAGGCACCTCAGTGGGAAGTCTGTGGGAAGGAAAAAGTGTGGCAAAAAACGCTGCACAACGAGAAGAGGTGACCGGACCCTGAGGAAGATTGTGTAGAAGGACCGATTCCAGACCTTGGGGGACCTGCGGAAGCAGTGGACTGAGTCTGGAGTAGAAACATCCAGAGCCACCGTGCACAGGCGTGTGCAGGAAATGGGCTACAGGTGCCGCATTCCCCAGGTCAAGCCACTTTTGAACCAGAAACAGCGGCAGAAGTGCCTGACCTGGGCTACAGAGAAGCAGCACTGGACTGTTGCTCAGTTTTGCATGTCATTCGGAAATCAAGGTGCCAGAGTCTGGAGGAAGACTGGGGAGAGGGAAATGCCAAAATGCCTGAAGTCCAGGGTCAAGTACCCACAGTCAGTGATGGTCAGGGGTGCCATGTCAGCTGCTGGTGTTGGTCCACTCCTTCTATCAAGGGCAGGGTCAATGCAGCTAGCTATCAGGAGATTTTGGAGCACTTCATGCTTCCATCTGCTGAAAAGCTTTATGGAGATGAAGATTTCATTTTTCAGCATGACCTGGCACCTGCTCACAGTGCCAAAACCACTGGTAAATGGTTTACTGACCATGGTATTACTGTGCTCAATTGGCCTGCCAACTCTCCTGACCTGAACCCCATAGAGAATCTGTGGGATATTGTGAAGAGAAAGTTGAGAGACGCAAGACCCAACACTCTGGATGAGCTTAAGGCCGCTATCGAAGCATCCTGGGCCTCCATAACACCTCAGCAGTGCCACAGGCTGATTGCCTCCATGCCACGCCGCATTGAAGCAGTCATTTCTGCAAAAGGATTCCCGACCAAGTATTGACAATTGAGTGCATAACTGAACATAATTATTTGAAGGTTGACTTTTTTTTTGTATTAAAAACACTTCTTTTATTGGTCGGATGAAATATGCTAATTTTTTGAGACAGGAATTTTGGGTTTTCATGAGCTGTATGCCAAAATCATCAGTATTAAAACAATAAAATACCTGAAATATTTCAGTTGGTGTGCAATGAATCTAAAATATATGAAATTTTAATTTTTATCATTACATTATGGAAAATAATGAACTTTATCACAATATGCTAATTTTTTGAGAAGGACCTGTATATATATATATATATATATATATATATATATATATATATATATATATATATATATATATATATAATAAAAAAAGACAATCACATCAAATGTGATGCACCCTATAAGGGACTTTTGTGAAAATTAGTAAATTATAAGGTGTTTTTTTAAACATATATTATTATAATATAATATAAACTATGCTTTTTTTAACACTATTTTGCAGTAAAACTACATACATTGTTGTCCTGTTAAATCTATATTTTTAATTAGGGTAACCAACATTGTTTACTGCAACATTTTTCCATGGTTTTCCTGTCAATATTTTTTACTTTCCTTAAGTGCATCTAACAAATATCTGATCCCTGATTGCTTCTCCATGAAAACAAAAGTGATAAAACGGAGAGAAAGAGCGAGTGCACGCTTGTATCCAGGCTACAAAGGAAGTAAACTGCAAAACAACGCAGTGAACAACAATTCAGACTTTTATTTGAAGGTCTGCCCACATGAGCTTCACATGACTCCACTTTCCCTGCTCCTCTTTTTGTCTCTCGCTTTCTTTCACTACACAAAGCCGCGTACTTGAGCGTTATCTAGTTATCTCTTGCTTGAAATTGCTGTAGTTATACAGTTAGCTGTGACCTTTCTTGCTCTGTGCATTGCTCACTCCCTCCCTCTCTTTCTTCATCTATCTCTTTTTTCCCTCTCTCTCCTTCTTCTCTCCGGCACACAGGCTCCCTGTGTGTTCTGGACTGAATGGCATGCAAATGGAGTGGGTGTTTGGGAGGCCTTTCATCCGGCCCTGAGAGAGTGAGTAAGAGAGAGAAGAGAAAAGAAAAAAGGAAAAGAGACAGTCATCTTTTATCCATTTGAGTGAGAACAGTTGTCCCAGCAGTTAGTCGGTGAGAAAAAGCAGGGTGGAGGTTGCCCTGTAGAGTTTGACATCTGGCGCACATGCTGTGTTCATTCGAGTCACAGGCTCATTTGCTCCTGTGAACAGCAGGGACAAAGCGTCCCACTCACACAACACCGTGAATACAGTAAACCCTTTAATGAATGTGTTTAATGAACACAAACCAATGAGGACACCCCAAAAAAGCCTTTAAACTACAGTATGTGGAACCTCGGGACAGGCTTAAAGGGATAGAACCGGCTCTTTAAAACCGAGCTGCTAGTTTTGTAATTACTGACTTGTGCCGTGCGGTGGGTATGTTTGCGGTTTAGCAAACTAACCTCCTGAAAGCGCCTGAGGTCTTGAGTAAATTATTCCCCCGTCGCGTCTTGTGACTTGATCCATATCTGATTCGGGCCCCTTGAAGCACAAAGGAAAAGGGATGTTTTTCATTGGGACATATGCGGTTCCCTATACTGGGACTGGGAGGACATAAACTTCACAGGAACCATCAGTTTGTCCAATAACACAGTTGAAACTGAAGTGTGGAGACTCCAGGGGATTGGCAACAGTTTTGCAATTATAAGGGACTGGTGACTGAGATACTTGTGTAAAACAGTCATCGCTACACACACAAACCCTGTGTTATCCGGAGACCTGGATTGTTTAGGTTAAGACTTTGAGTGGGAGTGTGAAGCTCCAGGGAAGTGCGTACTTTTGGTGAGTGTCAGAGGCCCAGGGTTGAGATGTCCGCACTGGCTGAGGCCTGTAACATCTTGAATGGCATCCTTCCTTAATGTAAACATTATTGTGTCAAGCAATACCTGCTTCACAACACTGTTCTAAAGTGAGAGCATTTCAAGTGTAAAATGCTGTATAAAATAAATGCAGTTTACATAAACAAAATAAATCAATTAGGAATCATTTTGTGAACCAGAACTGACTTTTTATGTTTTGAACTTTAAAATTACCTTTTTATTGTTTTTATTACGTGGCTTCCATGGAGTGCTACTGCAGAGCTTTCATATTCTGCCACCAGGTAGGCTCCGCCCACAAAACAAACACCCACATGGTCGGTATATTTTTCTAGACTATTTTATCATGTATATTCTACATTTATATTATTTAAATATATATATTTTAAAATCCTTATCTTTAATAATTTAATTCCAGTAAATCACGAACAGCTGGCAAATTCACGTAGCTTTCGAATATTGTTGTGGAATGTGGACAACGGAGGGCCATGGATTAAAAAGGGCTGAGAACCGGCTGTAAACGGCAGTTGAGAAATCGAGGAAATATCAAGTTATCTGCCGCCCTCTGCTGTTGATCTGTTACTGCATCTCCACACATCACACAGACCATGAATGGAGTTCTAGCGTTCTGCACAACACGCAGAACTGCCATACAGCCCATCAATGGTTTGAAAAACAAAACACATTATGTCAAAATAAAATCATGCAACTTCATCCTGTCACGTGACCTTTTCACACGCTATTCATAAAAAATAAAATTTACAAAATTTACATTTTTAATCGGATTCAGGGATAGTTTACCACAAGGAACACTTTTCTTACCACTAGCACTTATTTTTTGAAAAGAGTCATCCAGCTTACAGTTCAACATTTTTGTATAATAATAGCCTAATAATAATAATATTTTAAATGTGATATCCCTTCAGCTCCTATATCATTATGGGATAGTAATATGGCACGCCTACTGCTTAATTAATACTTTCTTACATCCTCCATATTTGACATGCCCTTTTTAGATGCCATATGGTACGGATTCATATACTGATTTTATCTCAACATTAAAAATAAAAAAAAGCTCAACGCTATCTCACGACCAATTCGTACGAATTTGTACGAGTGATTATAAAGTGTCTAATTCGTACGACCTCACTCGTACGAATTTGTACGATTTGTCTAAACACACGTGATGGGTAGGTTTAGGGGCGGGGTCAGTGGTAGGTCATTCGTACAAATTCATACGAATTGGGCTTATTTACGATTTACGAGTTAGGTCGTATGAATTCGTACGAATTAGCCACCTCGTAAAATTCGGACGAATTGCCGTGAGATCAGGCTGGCTCCCATGCAGATCAGTGCAAATGCAGTCATAAAGGAGCATTCATAAATGGTTTCCCATTGCCAATAAATAAATAAATATTTATTCAAATAACACTGGCACTTAGACCCTTTCTCTTTCGAAAAAAAAGAAAAACAGATTTTTCCTTCTTTTTTTCTGACTGATAATCTTTCAGAAGCCAAATATACAATCACAAACAGAACTGTAACCCAATAAAATAAATCTGTCAGAACGTTTCTCTCTCTCTCTCTCTCTCTCTCTCTCTCTCTCTCTCTCTCTCTCTCTCTCTCTCTCTCTGATTTGGGGGCCTCCTCCCACTACGTGAAGTCACCTGTGCTTGATGATTATTGACACAAATGTCACGCAATAATGATACATTATAAATAAATAAATACTTAATAAAAATAGATGCCTACTTAAATGAAAAAGTTTTAATTTTTACTCTTTGAAACTTCTTAAAACAAACTGTCTCAAAACATATAACATAAATTATTTGCTAAAATAATGAAAAAACTGAGAAATCAGAAACTTAATAAGAGCAAGGGTTCAACAATGACAATTATTGTTGAAAACTGTAAAAATATTATTATTTCTCAACTGTCTCAATACAGTGTAACTGTCCTCAAAATCTTTTTTATTATTATTATTGTAACAGACTTTGTTGTATTGTACATGACAGAATCCAACAAAGTCTGTTACTATAATACCGGTAATGATGTACTGGCGCTCGTTGTATGTGTGTATGCAATCTATTTTTCCCCTCGGGGCTTACCGTAGACAGGAATGGGTCGTGCGCACTTGGTACTGGAGTGTCGCGGATTTTTGGAGTTAGTGATCTGATGTGTGGTCTAATAAAGTGGAGAAGAGTTCAAACTGCTATGTTTATTATTTATTCAAACTACCCTTACACCTAGAAGCTTAAGTTCCCCTGCAGCTATTTTCTCCAACTTAAACCGATACCGTGACTATGCGCAGTTGCGCACGAATTGTCTAACGTTATGCACTCGCGAGGTGTCTAGATTATGCGCATGACTTAAACGCTGGCAGACACAGCAGCAGTTGTTGGCAGGTATATTGATCATGAAATCAGAATTTTCTTGTCTTGAATTATTCATTCATTCATTTTCATTTATGTCACTTGTGTCATCCCAAAAAAAATAAAAATAAACTCGATTGGGGGCCCCAAGCAGCCGCTTATGCCTCGCCCCCCCCCCTCTCTCTCTCTCTCTCTCTCTCTCTCAAGCGCTACATCCCATTTGCCTGAGGGCTCTCTCCTCGACTAGCAACATTTATAACAGGGCCATTTGCCCTTTTTAATCTTCTTCCTTTTCACCATTTCCCCTCTATTCCCTTTTTTTCTCGTCCTTCTTTTTCATTTCCATTTCCTCTTCTCTTTAATTTCCCTCTTCTTCCATTTTCCTATTTCCTCTCGTTCCCCCCTTTTCCTTGCTCTTCTTTTGGCTCCTGTTTGCTCATCTCTTTCTTTTACCTATTCTTGATCATCTTCCCTTTCCCCATTTTCTCTTCTATCCCTTCTACTTTCTATTCTCCTCACTTTTCTCTCTTGGTTTTTCCTCTTCAAGTCTTTTTCATTTCTAAGTTCCTCTCTCTTTATTTCTTTTAAATCTTTTTTCCTTCCCGTCTCCCTTCCTTATTTTTTCTCATTCCCTCCTTAATATACCTCAGACACAGCACATATAAGGTTTTGTTAACAATTTCACATATCAAAAAGCACAATCTCTTTTTAGTCTGATGCAACAGACTGATTTCATCACATATTCACAGTTTTATAATTATCTGGTATTATAAGCTCATCTTTCGCTCAGATGAAGTGATGTGCGATACCTGGGATGAGATGAGAATGCAGCAAATACTGTACGCTTTATGTTCCCATGTGAGGTTGATTATATGCATCATTATTCATGTATGCATATGCACCTGTCAGCACATTGTAGGTTTCCAGCAGGCGAGATGTGTTAAAAATGCTTTTTCAATTGTTATCATTGACTCCATCAGGCCAATATGAGGTCACAATCTGGTACTAGATGTATGAGGAAAGATAAAACAACAGGGGGAAAAAAAAAAATCACATATGGAAATCACTGGGTTGATACGAGTACGTGTTCTCTACATTCAGATCAAACCATCAGAGGTTCCTGTCAAAATATGTTTGATGGATCTTTACTGGGTTATCTGATGAATTTACACAGAGGACCAATCAGCAGTCAGCTTGGACACATTTAAAGGGATAGTTCAAAAAGTGACAATTCTGTCGTCATTCTCGCCCTCTTGTTCTTCCAGTTTCTTTTGTGTAAGGAATACAAAAACAAATGTTGAATAATGCACTTGTCACTTTTTTTTTAAACATAATAATAGAAATGGGGACTGGAGATTTCAGTCTGTTTCTCATGTAAAGCTATCATATGGCTTTAGGAGAATTTAGGATATTCTACTTTTATGACTTTCTTCATTTTGAAGAATATAGTTTTTTTTAGATGAACTGTCCCTTTAAATTTATTATCATATTCCTAACCTCAAATCACACTTTCTCATTAAGCATTAGTCCTTTTCTGCTTTCCTCTTTTATATTTCTTCCTTTAGACAAAAACATAACAATAATAATAATTATACATTTTGATAAGCTGCAAAAGTAAATGGTGTATAACAACATATGATTTGGTTATCTTTGAGTACATCTCTCAGTTTACACTGGTTGCTATCCAACAGGCTTTAATAGTATTCAATAGTACAGATTTTTTTAGATTTTTAAAAAAAAATCTATTTGCAATCAGAAGGTTACTCAGAAATGCAGACAACCGTTGTGGAAAGAAGCAAAACAAAAGTGTCCCACAAAAACGACGACACAATCTTCAACACTCTGAAGCATTGAGGCAGCCCGGTCTGTGGCCGCAAGTCAAACATTTAGGCTGTCAAACTTTCTCAGTTCGCCTTTACGGAAACAAATGATCGTGAAAGCATACCCACAATCCTTAGCTGCAAATTTTCATCAGACAGGCTCAGTGTACAAGTCAGTTTGTTCTGATGCATTTAAGGTTACTTGATAGGAATACTGTGTGCATGTGTGAGTTTCTGTGAATCACTGAAGCTTGTTTATTTGGTCACAACCCATCTTTAACACCCTGTTTTTATTAGTCAAGGAGAGGGAGGAGCAACTTATTTGCAGGGCTGGGGCAAACTCAAATACTGCCTCCTCTCTCCCTTTGTTGAACCCTCTAATCTCCGATAAGGACAGTTTTAGTCTTCATTTCCAAGGAAACGGTTCTCAGGTGTGGTTGGTGTCTAGCTCCTCAATGCTGCAGTTTATGGTAGAGTCGCCAGAGGGGATGGTTTTGCTGATGCGGTCCAGAGTGTCAACGCTGGTGGAGTGTTTAGATTGAACTTTGCCGATTTCCTCCAAAGCGCTGGCCAAAGAGTCCAGATCCCCCCGCTCCTGATGCTGAGCTTCCCATAAACTGAGAATGACAGCGGACGGGCTCGTCTGGCATGCAAAATAACCCAAGTTTCTGTATGGGGAAAAAAATCAGCACAAACTTGGATTAACAGCACAGTCTGCAATGACTTAACAAGGTCCCTCTAAGAGAAAGCAGGAACAAATATGAAATTTCAACTCTTAATTTTTTAAGACTATTCAAGTGCATGGTGAGGAGAAGTAAAATGCTAATGAAATTGTATTGGCAAAAAAAAGCATTTTAAAAATACTTTCATTGGTATTTTATATCATTTTAAGTTCAAAACTGGTTCATGAAAACCAACCTTTTACATATTCATGCGTGAATATGAATCTCAAATCAGAAAACAGAAAATACTGGTTACACTTGAATATAAGTTTCATTTTATTAACATTAATTTAGGTAGGTCTCATGAACCAACAATGGACAATATTTTTAACAGCATTTATTATTCTAGGTTAATGTTACATCTTATTTCATTTTTAAGTTGTATAAAATAATAATATTTAATGTATTATGAATGAACACTTAACATTTTAACAACAGTATATTTATAAATGTACAGTTAACATTAAGCTAAATTAATAAATGCTGAAGAAAATCAGCAGTTAGGTTAACAGTTTTGAATACACGAATAAGCATAGTGTTTCGTCATATTTTTATTTTAACCCACAAGATTGTTTTTATAAACTCATATTATTCCGCTCAGACACTGAATTATTACACTCTTTTGCAAGGATTCTCAGTCTGCATAACTTTCAATTTAATAATGTTATCCTGTAATGCCTGTATGCCCCTGCCCCAACAACATATCAAAATGGTTAAATTAGTTTATAAAAGCGAGAAGGATATTAAAGAAGTTTTGCTTGAAGAAAATCAACCCATCTTCGAGACATGATTGAATCACAGAAAAGAAAATCACAATTCTGCAGGTGTGTGTGTGTGTGTGTGTCTTAAAGAAGCAGACATAGTCCATCTTCTGCCTCCACATTTAATGCAACTGGGTTGTATTAAATGGCAGAAGAAATTCCTTTTGACCTCATGCTGACCTTCCATTAATGCTATTTTAGAAAAACAATCGCTGTGTCTGAAATTGAATACTTCCCTACTATATAGTAGCCTATGTGAAAACAATAGTATGAAAACATAGTGTTCAAAAAACACGAAAGTAGTAGGCGAAAAGTATACAGATGACAAACTACTTCCACCGAGATTCTGGATTGCGTACATTCGATGGACACTTTACTATCCCATGAGGCCTAGGAAGAGAATTTATGAATGGCAGTGAAGAAACACAACTGACACTGGTAGATTTCCAAGTTGGTTATGATGGTCTTCCTTTAGAAAACACTTGCTATTTAAACAGCCTGGTGAGGTCACAACACACGCTGGTCTTTTCAACAAGATATTTAATCTCACCATTAAACAGTCCATCAATAATATGTCGCAGAGCTGATGGGGCGATGTAAACACTCTCATTCTTTGATTTTCTGTGGGGTTTCAGACTCCAACAGGGGGCAGTGTTGCGCTACGCCAGCTCCTGCACCACAGCTCTCTCTCTGGGTAATTGCCCTCTGCGCGGTTTAGACAAGCTTGCACATCCTCAGAAGGTAATTGCAGAAATCCGCTTAACAAGGAGGAGCCATTCTCATTACACACTGCCTGGGGCTCTGACCAGCTAGAAAATTCCCCTAAATCCTTCTGTCCGACTCTTCCATCCTCATTTCAAAAACAACTCTGTCTTTTTATCCCTGGTCGAAAATATTACAAAAATAAACCCACGTCACGAAAGAAAGTTTTATTCAACCTCCGCTGCAGGGAAGCGAATAAACATGAAATAGATTTTAAACTCGAGAACCTTCTGGACATTTTGATCGCAGAATCGGTTTTGCACAATGTTTTTGTTAAACATTTTTGAAACCACCATGGTAAATGAAAAAAAAAGGAAAGAAAAATAGATACAGCTAGTCAGGCACGTGCACAGGTAGGGCTCAACCTGTGCAGAGCACATGCCCTTTTTGCTCTTACACTCGAAGTGCCCTTTTTTTTTGGTGGTGGTGTTTTTTTTCTTCTTCAATAAATCAATGCTATTGGTCACCCTTTACGTCTGTCTGTCTGTTTTAAAAATATTTAGCCAATAAAAGTTCTTAAAAAGAGCTTGTGTGAATCTTGTTCGATCCTCAAACTGTCAGTAAACCCGCTAACTCCGCCCCCTCTATCGTGACTGAATGAACTGGAGCTCCGCAGCAGCCGCACAGCAGACAGCAGCTGAACGAAGTTTTGCAAGGGTAAATAAATATCTTGTTGTTTGAATAAGTACTAAACACTTTGTCTATAAAAGCTCCTATTTTATTTATTTGATGTCTGACTAATACATGTGGGACCTGAGAGAGAGGTCTAGGCTAGAATTTGCCATCTAGTCATACCCAATACATAGCCTACACTTAAATAGCCTGTGCATACAGTAGCATTTCATCTTTTATAAAATGCGATTTTGGCCAAATGTATTTTACAAAAGGAAAAACTGAGCGCCTATATAGCTACAACAAACTTAACCCGTTGATGAAAATGTAATGTGATACCGCCGGCGCCGTTTTAATGACGGACAAAATGCACATTTGCACACATTCGCTGGTCAAAATCCCCGTAACTATATTTGAGTTTGACTTTTGTAAAATGTTAACAATATATTCATAAGCAATACAACAACATATAATTTGTTTTTACCATCGGAAAATCATAAGCACAGGCGCGCCCCCGCGCTGTTTCGTACTGAAACTACACAAAGCGACTGAGTGATCCTCGTCGTCACCAAGGTAATATATTTTTAAGAAATTTTCTTCTTTGATTTATGATTGCTGATACACTTAATTTATTAACATTTCATCTTGTTATGGTAATAATATTAAATTATGGTTAATTCAAGGCTGTTGATATGCACGTATTCGCTATATTTTTTTTAATCTATGGTATTCTATACTCTCCGCTCGTCCTCACATGTATAAATGTAGTAAAACATGGTTTTACTACAGTAATGTTGTAGTAGAAACTAAAAAAAAACATTACAGAAGATCACTGTGAAATCTTTATATTTTATCATGCAGAATGTAATTCATGATTTAATTCCTTCCAATGCTTAATTTATTTGATCCAAAATACAGCAAAAACAGTAATATTGTGAAATATTTTTACAATCTAAAATAACTGTTTTCTATTTAAATATTTTAAAAAGTAATTTATATCTGTGATCAAAGCTGAATTTTCAGCATCATTACTAAAGTTCAGTACTCTTCAGTGTCACGTGATCCTTCGGAAATGCTTTTCACTGCAACTGTACTTTTCACACTATTTTATTTATTTATTTTCATTGCTGGCTTATTTTAGGGAAAGTGTAGTGAACAAGGGACCTTCAAGAGACCAACATTCCCGGTCCTCCACAGTATCAAGTTTTTGCCAGGTAGGCGGATACATGTTGGATATGCTATAGTTGTATGGCTACCATTGTATCGCTATAGTTTCTTATAATCTGGAATTGAGTTGGACATAATTATTTAAATTATATTTCAAAATAGTTTCTCAAAAATACTTGACTCATGTTTATGTGTGACTATGAGAAGAGGGGAAGGTAGAGCAATGTTAACCAAATAATACAAACTAGCTTTTGAAACCAAACAGAATAGCTAAAAAATATATATATATTTTATTGAACTTTTTGTGTGCAAAGAAAAAAAGCAAAAGAAGAAAAAAATAAATATATATACACATATTTTTATAACTATAACATTTATAAAAAAAATATAAATGATATAACTATTTTTCGTACTTAAATGAATTCTGATTACATGGTGGTGGAAAAAAGGGAGAGGTTGCCCTTTGTCAGTTTCAGCACATGCCCCTAATATAAGTAGCATTAATCTGTTCTATATGACTATATATTCAATATAGTCATTAAATGTAAAGTATTCTGAAGCCATGCACCAATTTTGTGTCAAACAGACCAAGAAGCAAGTTTTCAATTCATTAAAAATATAGCCGTTCACTATCCACATCTATTCAAAATATGGCACAGTTAAACATGTCAGGTTAGAATGACATGAGGGTGAGTAACTGATAACAGAATTTGCATTTAAGAGTGAACTGTCCCTTTAGATGTGTGCATATCTATGTCAATGCTTTATCACAGATATGAGGTATGTTCTCCTAGTACTGGGGCTTGCAGGATGATTGAGATCTCATTACAGCACTACAGCTACTGCCTGTGGCTCTGCCGATGGTTAATGTGGCCATGTGCTATAGGAAAATGGAGCAAATTAGATGTTTGGGATTCCATATGTTGAGATCCAGTTTTTTTTTGTATTTGAGCATGTATGTCACCGTCGGTATGTGTACTTATGGACAAAGCACGTCCATGTTTATCTGTATTTTTACATTAATTTCTCACCTGTCTATATGCAGTTTCTGCGCTAAGAGCTGCCAGTCTTTGCCCTTGGCATTTGCTGTGTCGAAGGTCGCGCAGATTCGCTGGCGAATGGACAGGGGGATTCTGAAGGCCCTGGACCCCGTCTGGGAGGTGATGGTACAGTCTGATTGTGTGAAGAATGGCACTGTGTCTTTTTCACTCTGAAGGAAAAAAGTATTGCAGTGATATATTAGAGTTTACAGAGGGGTTAAATTGGGATAGAACAATCTGGAACAGTTATTTTAATTAAATATAAAAAAACGTTGACAGTTTATCAAGTTTTTGTTTTGAAAATCGACCACTAATGTCAAAAGCACAAATAATATAACTTGGATCAACACATTTAATATTAATTTATTTTTTGATTGCTGAAAAACATGATATTTGCATATTCAATTATAAATATTTTATATTTTTTTTTTGCATCAGAACCTCCAGATTTAAGGTTTTACCCACTTCGAAAAGGTCCACTGTATAAAAAAAAATGGACCATCAATATTCCAAACACAAGACGCTATCTAATTCTATTGCGCTTTGTCAATATCTTTGTTTTTTTTAATATATGAGTTTGTGTCTTCCAAACCTCAGCAACAGTGGTGTAGACCTGTAGGATCTGCTCATGACCTTTGACCTGCCGAACACTGATCTTACAGGAGAGCTGATTGGCTGCTGGACTGTAGCGCTCTAGAGAAAAGGCACACTGCAGAGGAGACTGGCTACTGGCCCACACCTGAGAGAAGGAGAATTCCTGCACCAAAAGAGTAAGGAGAATGAAAGAGTGAATATCTCAGTGCGAACCAATAGGAAGTATATGTGCCTCCTCTCCTCCTTATTGTTATTCTGCTGTTGGAGCTGCTGAAGCTAATTTACTTAGTGTCATGTCACTGACGGCCCTGCCAGAACTCAGCCTAGTATGAAAAAACAGGGCTTGCTATGGGTATGATTTGGATAAAAATTTGCCTGCGGTCATAAAGCTTTATGAAGAAAGGAATGGTGGGTAAACAGCATTGAGAAAAACATTCTCTTGAGAATGTGTCATCCAAAAACAGAAACAATTTGATAAAATAATACAAATAATGACAAATAGCTCTGCTGGTGTAGCAAATAAAACTAAATAGAGAGTGCTGCTTTCCCATGCTCAACCTGACACCATGATACTAATGCTATATAGTGATAGGGTGTTGTATACGGTCCAAGCGAAAAAAAGCCGTTATGAAGGGCTCTAGATATGGTTTGGGTCTCTTCTTCAATATAAGTGCAATTTTTTGGGGATTGTTTCATTTTCTAGTAAGCAAAAATTGCTTAGAAATGCATCTGAGCACATCTCACCTCAACAAGCTGCATGATATGAGTCCACTTTAGACATTCTACAAACTATATGTAACTTTGCAACTACATGTTAACTATCAGTCATTAGAGTATAATTAGACTGTCTGCTTAAACACTTTATTTTGACGCCCCCACAACAGAAATTCTACTGACTATAAGTATCTTTGCAAGTACATGTCAATTTATTCTACTAACTGTAACCTAAGAGTCTACTAATACTCTAATGCGAGTTAGTTGACGTGTAGTTGCAATCTTACTTATAGTTAGTAGAATGTCTAAAGTGGACTATCGATATAAATTGTAAACGTATAAAGCACCAAAGTTATAATACTCAGGATTAGGGGCTTTGAATAACAACAGTAACATACCACAGTTGTCTATTTAAATAGTTTTTAAAAACACATTTAACTGACACTTTCCTGTTAAAACCATACAGGGTGAAAAGACATCCTTATCTCCAGCTAAATTCCTACCACAGCCTCTGGCTAAACTACAGAGCAGTATTAATATTCATATGACCAGTCAAATGAACACTGGAATTTGACATCTTATTAATATTCAGCTCATATGCATATTAACAAAACTCATGCATATTCATACGAAGCTGGCATCCATATTTATGAGGACAGCACCTGGCAGGTGGTAAAAGGTTTGATGCTCCAGAGGAACTGGGGGATGTCCTGGATGGAGACCTGTAGGCTGAAAGAGTTCGCTCTGAAGAGCAGGGTCTTGGGTTCCTCCAGGAGTCGTCCACCTCGACCCCGTTCCATGGATACCACCTCCTGCGAGGAAGAGTAAATACAGATATAAAAACTCATGCATAAACACGCTCTGACACATATAATACCCTACAACAGGAACAGAACTCAACTGACTGCTCACGTTTAAATTATTCAGGTGAAAAACAGCCCTCCCACATTACACAACAGCTATTTTCTGGATCTAGCGGCACCTTTAATCTTCATAACCCGAGAAGATGAAGCAGAAAGTGATTAAAAACCTGCATCTAACGCGAGGCTGACGTTTCCAACCCATAGACCAACAAACAGGTCGAAGAAATGCCTGCATTGCATTTTTCATCTACAAGAATGGAATTACAATAACACCCTGAGTCTAAAAAAACCCCAAAAACCCAAAACAAAATTTAGAAACACAACAACTAATAAATCTAAAGGTACAATGCCTTCAATTACCAACTCGGTCGAATACAATGAACATCGCCTACCTTTACTGTTTGCACAAATGCAACACGCACACAAAATGGCATGCAGAACAGGAGCGAGAGACACTGGATGGATAGAATCAGCATTGATGAAAGGCACGGGTGATTTTGTGCTCTTTGCATCTATTCTGTGGGAATTGTTGACAATGGCACAGTAGCATTAAAAGCATTAGGTCTCTCTCTCTCTCTTGCTTTCTCTCTCTCTCCGTCACAAAAGACAGGAAAATAGTCTCTCGCTGTGATGGCTGCTGATCGATCCTGGCTTGAATTCGTTCAGTTTCCAGAGAGGAATTAATTTGCTGTTTTGTGAAATGCAAACAACACTGACAACAAAAGAGTACAAAAGAAGAGAAAAAATGCTGGGTGAACGGCTGGGTAAACAAAGTGGAAGAGTGCTTTGGTGTGGAGAAATACAATCTTTGACCAGTCACTTGTGAGTGTGTCCTGTTGGGAAAGAAGACTTCACAGAGCCGAGATCTGTCTCTCTCTCTCTCTCTCTCTCTCTCTCTCTCTCTCTCTCTCTCTCTCTCTCTCTCTCTCTCTCTCTCTCTCTCTCTCTCTCTCTCTCTCTCTCTCTCTCTCTCTCTCTCTCACACACACACACACACATACACACACATACACACACACACACACGTTGGGTTTACATTTTTTTTAATGGGACATTCCATGACTTCAATTGTTTTTATATTGAGATATTGAGTCTTTTCACTTCACTTAACTCTTATTTTGTTGAGACATTATTCAGGTCATTCTACAAGATACATTGGTTTCCCTTGTATACATACACTACTATTCAAACGTTTTGGGTCGGTACATTTTGGGACCTTAAACCCTGGAACCTTTAATGAAGGCATAATACTATTCCAAAATATATATTGAAGTTCATTAATTTAGCTTGAACATAAAGCCACTCCAGACATCAGTACTTTGTTTGTGTGTGTGAGTTTGGGAGAGAGAGGGAAAAATAGAACCACCAATTCAGTATGTGTATGTCTTGAGGCTTCAATACCACACAAAGACATCTCCACATCTCCGTAACCGAGAAGAAAATATCTATGTGAGACATTAAATATAAATGACATATTATGCTTTCTTCATAAAGTGAAGAGATTGTAAGTTATGTGTGTGTACAACAAAGACTTCTCTGAAGCCGTGTCCGCTCAGCTAGACGTTACGCTTAACAGAATGTAAATCACTTTTAATTTGCGTTCAGAAAAAATTCAGTCACGTAGTGATCGCATGAAGTATGCGAGTGGCTAACCGTGTCTTTGTAATTTAAGAAGCCATTCTATCAGTTAGCAGGAGATGTGTGTGTGTGTGTGTGTATGAGATTGGTCCAGCTGACTTTCAGTGGAGCGTAAAACCAGAGTACCCACAGGGCATGACAGCTAGCCATAACATGCTGCCCCATGAATGCAAATATCCAATAAGCTGTGGATTTCCATCTAATGTCATATGCAGTATGAAGGGAATATGTATCATGACATGTAAGAAGCCTACATGTGAATGCCGAAAACACACCCAGCGGAATTAATGATTTTCCATGCTGGTTTGAATGAACTGCTGGATTCTTTAAGCCCACAGTGTACATATCGTTTTACACGTACGTTAGGGTCACCGTTCAGTGAGTGTACTCACTATGCGAAGTGCTGAATAAACAGAAGAGACAAAGCCACTTGTAGGCAAGCTTTCAATGTTGGCAAAAGAAAAAAAGAAAGGCGAAATGTTTACTAATGCTGTGTTAAGCAGGGAAGGAGACCTGAGGTAGTTTTTTGAGTGGATGTCAATAGAGGACAGGGAAAAAGTCTTAACATTTAATGATTCGACAACCCATCGGCTAATCTTCAACATGTTTGCTCTTAATAATTAGTTTTGGATTCATTTATTTTTAGAGTTTACATAAAAACAAGTGTTTTATAAGAGAAGTCACGGACAATTAGGCGACAGGTGTGATTCAGTTTACGGCACTTCTCATTCATTTTTATGGTATCCGCAAACAGTGATTGACTGTCGCACATCTGAACAAAATACAATGATGTCAAGACTCTAATGTCATTGGTTATCAAGGCACACGTGATCCAAGTTAGCTGTTACGCTTTCTCCAATGGTAGATCCACTGACCCACGTATCTCACCCATCTCTGAGAAGAGACAGAAACGTGTGCAAGTTACAACAACTATGGATGGCTACGTGGATGAGAGATTATGCGAGGATGTTAGAAAGCATCTGCATTTGTACAACTTCAGCCTAAAAGATGATTAAGATGGGTTATAATTTGTGGCGAGAGATTGCTCAGGAGGGGTAGTACAAGTTGTCATAATGTGCATGCATTGACCGCCTGTGTACGTACATGTAAAATTGAATATACATTAAAAGGCTTTGAGTACAAATGTGAGCGTACAAAAAAACCAAAGTATACTTTGGGCTTAGCTAGCGGGTCAGGATCCGAGACAACATATGTGGTTATCAATAATGTACACACACACACAAACACACAAACAAACTTAAAAGTCTTTACACACCTGAAAGGCATGGGGCATATCATCGACACAGTACACTCGAATGTTGTAGTTGAGGAAGTTGGGCTCCATGTTTCCAAACACAGCCAGTCGGAGTCTCTTCCCAGCCGTCTGTGTGAGGGCCTCTCCCACTAAAGCGTAACACCCCGGCCTCTCCACCAACAGGTGGCAGCACTGAGTGTCCAACAGGCAGTAACAAGAAGTGCTCTCCTCTTCCACAGTCATCACCTCCTGTCAGAAACACACATACACTCACAGTCAAAATCCAACAGTTGATGAGTCATACGTAAAATTCTTACACAACATCGACTGCGATTAACACTTTATTTTGATGGTCCCCTAGACATTTTGTTGACTATAAGTAACGTTTCACCTTCGTACATGTCAACTAACTCTCATTAGAGTATTGGTAGACTGTCTGCTTAATATCTGCTAACACTTAATGTGATGGTCCATCAACAGACATTCTACTGACTATAAGTAACTTTGCAAGTACATGTCTTATTACTTACTTACTTATTCTACAAACCCTTCCCCAACAGTCTATTAATACTGAATCAATACTCAAATGAGAGTGAGTTGACATGCAAGAGCAATGTTACTTCAAAGTCAACAGAATGTCTAAAGGGATACTTTATCAGAATAAAATACAACCGGTTTTGCTATTGGGGACAACTGTGGTGACTGATGATGTCACAAATCTATCAAAACCTGTAAACTTTTTAAGGGCCAGATTTACTAAACCGGGCAAATTAGCATAAGAGCGCAATTCTAAAAAAACGCAGATGGAAGTGGAAAGTTCTGCGCGTTATCTACTCATGACGCGCAAATTAAAGAACACAAACACAGCCGGATCATTTCCATAAAGACCAATAACACAATCTACCCAGAGCAGCACAAATTAGCATCTGGTTTAAGACATTTTCTTTTGGGGGCATTACATAATGGTGCAAATATATCAGTAAATTGACTAGCGCAAACCTTAGTAAATCACCTTACATGATTAATTTAAATACTCTCCTCCCATAAATTTTGCGTCTGAAAGAGAAACTGAAACAAATGCATATGCAGTAAGGTCAGCCATGTCCACACCCTGTCCAACCCTGCTAGTAAATCCTGACAGTATTTTTTTAACGTCAAAAAGAGGGTTTGCACTGGCGCAAGCGGTTAGTAAATCTGGCACTAAAACTTTAAACGTTCACTTTTTCCATATTTATAACACTTTTAATTCTGACAATGCATGACAAAATGCTCGTGACTGCGGCTGAGTAGAAGCATTTTGAACTTTTTGAACCCCTTTTAAAAAAGTAATAAAAGTAGAAAAAAACTTAATGGAAATGCATATCTTTGAAAAAAATATATTAAACATTTTAATTAATTATACATTTAAATATATGGTTTTATCCTTTTATATTTATTTGAGTATTTTGTTTAATTTATATTTTATTATTTTAATAATTTATTAAATGAAACGGTAATACATTATTGATATAATAATTTACAGGGAAAATACTGCAATATAAATTCTGCACTAAAATAATGAACTACAATTAAATTTCCTTAAGGTTTTTAAGTAATTGTTTTGGTGAAAATCCATGAAAACCACCAGATGGTGTGTAATCTGTTATGTATTTATTTGTTAATCAAATGTTTCAGAATATTTGATTTCAATTAGTGTTAGAATCATTGTTTTTGAATTGCCTTCCCCATCTTGAAGAAAAACATAATTGTTTGCCTTCACTTAAGTACACCACTGACATGCTATAAGATACGCTGCAATGTTTATATAGTACAAGTATGATTAATAGAAACATCCAAGAATATCCATGCTGATCGACTGTTTTTCTTTTCTAGAACATGCTTCAATTACTTTTAAGTAGGAGAGAGGCCTCGTTGCCATAAAAGTGTGCAAAGTAGGCCTCGTTGCCATAAGCACTGACAGCTACTTACTTTTGGCAACCCTGAGGCTTTTCACAGGCCGCTTCACTTTATAAAATCCTCGGTCAGCATAAACGTACATAAACATGTTAGAGAAAGGTGAAGATCTTTAGCTGAAATTATGCTTCCCTTTTCTTTATAGCTCTGCAGATGGAAGCACAGCTTGATTATTATTATATGCATCTGGTATTTGAATGTCAGGAACAGTGGGTGTGTTGCGGCCAGCAGGAACTCTGAGTCCAGGGTCTCCATTTCACTGGCTGTATATAGCTAAAGCTAAGCATAACTTTGCCCCCTGAAGCGATCCGAACCATTTGTGACGGCAGAAAGCTTGATATTTCCTGTCTAAACACACCATCGCACAGAAACCATTGCCTATTACCCACAAATCAGTGGGTGCACATAAAGTGTGCTTTCTCTCTCTCTCTCACACACACACACACACACACACACACACACACACACACACACACACACACACACACACACACACACACACACACACACACACACACACACACACACACACACACACACACACACAGTAAAATGCACAAAAAAGGTGTTATTCTCAATTCTGCAGTGACATTACTCTCTATCCGCCTATCGCTTGCTCTCGTATTATGCCTGCTTGAAAAAGCTCATTATTTCAAACAACTGTCAAAGGTCTCCGCGTCTTTAACACAGCGTCAAAATGACTCGATTGCACCGAAAGAAAAGGAGTTGATTGGTATTGTGATGTGTCTTTGAATTAGAGAGTCTGCGTTTGATTATAGTCTGCTTAAATGTCAAGTCGCACACACACGCTTGCTGCACTACACTAATACAAACAGAGATGGTTTCTCCAGGGTCGGCTTGTGTCAGTGATCTCCAGCTTAACTTTGATGAAGTTCTTTCAACATGTAAGAGCAGTATGAATCCCTCTCTTATAAAGAACAGCAAAATATCAAAGGGAAAGGACTGTGTTAATAACAGAAACACAGAGAGATGTTCTTAAAGTGCACTCAATGTAGGAACATCAGTCTACGATGAAGAGGGCATATCTATTGATTTTGTTACAATGGTGACCTTCAGCATTCTTACTTCAGAATGACACTTCAGTTCTTTATAATTGCCAGCAGAGCACACTGCCGTTTCCCATTAAACTACATGATTCAGAGTTTAAATAATCTACACTCATTCAAGGATGCCCTATTCAGCACGTTGGTTAAAGACTAACTTGAAGGGTTTAATAATGATACTATTCTTATGTCAGCCTTACCTCCCAGCTGTTGTCCTGGGTTTGTCTCTTAAGCTTGATATTCCAGTCTTCTGAACTCACATCTGCACAGTGGGCTATCGTCAAGGCAACAGGGCAGGAAAGGGTCAAGCCAGGAGGGCCGTACGTTACTTCAGGACTCAAAAGTATCTCCTGACCTTCATCAGACAAAGCACTGCAGGTAAAGAGACAGAAAGAGAGATTAACTGATATTGTTAAAAAAAATGTTTATTGTGGCTATGCTAATACTGTTGGTTCCTAATGATTTACCACTGTATTTTTCCCTCATTTGTAAGTTACTTTAGATAAAAGCATCTGCTAAATGAATAAATGCACAAAGTAATGCTTCTGATTCTACTTAATTGGCACTAGAGATCAGATGGAAACACACACGCTTGCAGAAAGAAAAAAGTCCAGTAAAAGGTTGGAATTGACGTTTTGCTAAGCTCCGCCTCCCTTGGTTACAGCTGCTAACTCTGACAAGCGTTTCAAAAGATCCCATAGGAATGAACTAGAGATTTCAGCAAGATTTTCAATAAGATACTATCCTTACGTGGGCTGGAATCAATTGTGACCTGGAAACAGCATTAAATCATATTTTTGGATAGTCTCCCTAAAACTTATTAAACGTTTCAAACACTGAGTTCCAATACAAAAAGAAATTAAACTAGCGGTCAGCATCAGTTGTTAAAGCAGGATTGGTCAGTGATGCTTTAAGGCGAAACTTAGTGTAAGGTCAGTTACTTACATAATAAGTTTTAATAAGTCCACATGACAGCCATAACAATAACGAGGAATGACATCGTTGAAATCACATTCAGATTTTTTTTTTTTTTGCAGCTGATGAACGATAAATATTAACAGCCAATCAGAATACAGCTTCAGCATTTAAGGCGCTTATAATAAACAATGTTTTTGTGCACACTCCCATAATTTTGCTAAATAAGACATATTTTTTTGATCCTGGAACAACATTCCTGAAAATTTAGTCCTACCCCTAAACCTTACCCGAAATTATCCCTGAAATCAGAGCGAAATGATAGCTAAATAATACTAATGTTGAAGCACCTAACCCTGGTTTAAGCCTAAATTTGACAAACTGTAAACATGTCCCTCAAATCTGATTCGTTGATTGGAATGTTGTTCCAGGATCAACAAAGATGTTGATCCAGGAACATGTTGCACTTGGTGAAGTCACGTTCACTGTGTGAACATAATATTTTAGAAATGATTTCACCCCATAATACTGGTATGCCTTAAAGCAGTGAAACTACCGGTGAATAAATTTTTCTAAAACGTTTTCCCCAAATTAAAACTTCCTGACCACTATTAAAATAAAATACAGATCAAGAGATCAACTTGTGTGAAATGCTCATGGCATATCCTCACTCAATATGTGTCAAAATGACAGTATTGATTTCAACAGAAGATGCCAACGTTAAAATAAATGGAATTCGTTTGGTTAATAAACACGAGGGTGAGCTACTGTGATTACACCACTAACAAACATTAGCTAGAAATACAAGCAGATTTGTTAATGGAAACACGTCAAGTAGTCACACAGCTCTCCATGCAAACACAAAGCCTGCAGACTCAGCGCTAATACAGATATATTGTACTTTGTGCTGGTTGAGGTGATTCCGAAGGGCAGTTGGACTTGATCGGGTGTGGATCAGTGTGTGTGTGTGTGTGTGTGTGTGTGTGTGCGTGTATGTTTGTGTGTGTGTGTGAGTTCACTGGTCGATGGTGTTGTTTGAAGTGCCTTCTGAGGAGCCTGGTGACATATTGAGACAGTTTGGACGTGTTAGTGTCGATCGATATGACTGCTGTGGATCCTCAACAAGGATTAGTCATCTACTGCAGGGGGAGTTCACAATAGCCTGGGTGGCGCCATGGAAAACACACTGACTCAGCAGATTACATGAACCAGACACCTGCTGTCAACAGAACCAGGATGATTTACCATTCATTACTTTGTGCACAGAGATTCAAACTAGATTTTAACACTGAGTGGTGTTTGTCCATGTGAAACCATGATGCTAAGGTGTTCTCAATAGTTTTGCTTGGGTGTTTGCTATATTGTAACTAGCCCAAATATCCATGTTTGGACATTTTTACCTGTTTTATTGTCGGACAGGAAAAAAAATCCGGTCAAACTTTAGATTAGGGTCTATTTCTCACTATTAACTAACTATTAACTATGACTTTTGCCTCAGTAAACTCCTAATTACTGCTTATTAATAATTTGCAAGGTAGTTGTTAAGTTTAGGTATAGGGTTAAGGGATGTAGGATATGGTCATGCAGAATAAGGCATTAATATGTGCTTTATAAGTACTATTAAACAGCCAATAACCTAGTAATATGCATGCTAATATGCAACGATTTAATAGTGAGAATCGGACCCTAAACTAAAGTGTCACCAAAAAATCCAATGTCCTAATTGCTTAGAAAAGTAATAACTTAGCTTTCATCAATAAGCTATTGTTAGAATCACTCATATTTTTAGCACAAACAGGCCAAAGTTCAACACTTAAATGCCCAAAATAAGATATTCTGAAGAATACTGGAAACCAAATAGTTTTGGTAACCATTGACTTCCACTGTATGGACAAAAACACATATTTGTTCCACAGAAGAAAGGTTTGGAACAACAGGAGGGTGAGTAAATGAGGAATGAATATTCATTTTGGGTGAACTATCTCTTTAAGGTAATGGATTTTGACAACAGCTCGCTAGTAATGCTGCTTCTGATGAACATACGGGATCGTAAGTGTTTATTTTACAACCGGAGCCGTTTTTCTCATTCTAAGCAGGTGGCAGGCTGAGACAGCCGTCCAATTACAATGTTCGACACTGTATCGTACCAACAGGCCAGTCACTGAACAACCTTCTAATCGCTGTCTCACTCCATCTGCACTGTTTGTTTACATGTTGATTTATTTATATTGAATAATTTACCTGTTTCCTCCCAACTTCCTCCATTTATTGGCATTGCATCCAAACTCTTTTGTGTCTGAAATAAAAGCAATTAACTCTGATGAAGCAGCTAAGCTTGTTTTGCCATTCTGGAGAGGAGAGAGAGCGTTACCTGACATTTACAGTCGTTTAATGAAACTCCAGCAAACACTAGAAAAACATTCAGTCAGAAAAAAAAAGTACCTCAGATAATTATGACTTTGGCAGCAGGGTTAACACATTAACACACATTAACTAAATAAACATAGTTTATCCTTAAACATTTTATTTCAGCTAGTAGTTGCCAAGACAACATTTCTCATTTTCATTTATTTTAACTTAATGTCCTAAATTAAGTAAAATGAAAAAAGCTATATAGACTTAAAATAACAATAAATGACTAAATTACTAAAACGTTCAAAAGAAAATGGAAAACATAAAAATAAAAGATATATTAAAATTTTTAATTTATAATTTAAACTATAATAAATCACTTATTCGTGTCTGTAAATTTGGTCAAGCCATTCAGATTTTAGATAAAAATCCAGTCATCATCTATTCACCTTACAAACTCATTACCTTTTTCCCTGTGGAAGACACAGAGCTATCAAAATCAAACCATTAGTTGATTTTTTATTTATTTTTAAAGCTACTTGTTTCCATATAATGAAAATGCATCTGGCAAGTTCAGTTGTATTAAAATTACTTTACTAAAAAGAAAATATATTTTGCCTGTGTCTAGTTTATCACTACACTAGCATGTCTTATACTTACAAAATTAACATGTAACTTGCTAAAAAGCCTTTTTTTGTCATTTGGTTATGTTAAGCCTATCTCATCTAGAGCACCAAGTGAGCCACAACGCCTCTGATTGTGATTCTTTAATATTCTCCTTTTTCCTCATACAGACACAAGCCTAGAGACCATACTTTAACTAATTGAAATCAAAACGGCTCCCTGAGGAAACCCCCTCAACAAGCGTCTTCATTGCATTTTGTGCCACAGGCATTATGGCCTGATCAATATGAACAATTATCCCTTTTAGATCACAGTGTCTAGGAGAAGGGAAGTATTTGACTATAAAACCCTGTTCACACTTACGGGAATTTTGACATGGGAGGTCATCAGGCAGTAACACTTTATTTCGATGGTCCACTTTAGACATTCTACTAATAATTATGAGTAAATTCACAACAACGGTCAACTAGCAGTCATTGGAGTATTAGTAGACTGTCTGCTTAATATCCGCTAACACTTCATTTTCATTGTCCCCCAACAGACATTCTACTGACTATAAGTATCTTTGCAGCTACAGGTCAACTTATTCTACTAACAGCCTAGTTGACATTCAGTTGCAAAGTTACTTATAGAATGTCTAAAGTGGACCATCGGAATAATGTGTAACCCATCAGGCAGTATTACTGGTTGCTAGAAGGCATTTATTCAGCTAGATGCCCTAATGTTATTTATACTGGTAAACGTTTGAAAATATTGCTGCTCATTGCATTCTGACAAGGAATGCGTTTCCTTGCAGTTAAAAAACGAATCATTCCGTAGTAGAATATTTTTATGAACATTTCAGCAGGCACATAATACAGTACATCATACCATCAAAGTTGAACAATCAATGATTAAGTGCATTAATTGCCATACACTACCTATCAAATATTGTGAAATAATTAAGATTTATTTTTAATGTAAGAAGTCTCTTATGTTATCCAAGACAGATCCAAGTGATCAAAAACTACAGTAAATTCAGTAATAATGTGAAATATTATTACAAGTTAAAAGAACTGAAATGTTTAAAATGACATTTATTCCTATAATGGCAAAGCTGTGTGTTTTTAGCAGCCATTACTTTGGCACATGACCCTACAGAAATCATTCTAAAATGCAGATTTGTTGCTCAGTTATCAATTATTGTTGGGGCTCAATTATTAATGACAGTTCTTATTATTATCAACGTTGAAAACAGTTTAATACCTTTTCTTAAAGATTCTTTGATGAATAGAAAGTTCGATAAAGTTTTGATAAATTTAGTGCATCCTTGCAGAATGGAATTTATTCTCTCTCTCTCTCTCTCTCTCTTTCTCTCTCTCTCTCTCTCTCTTTATTTGTATATTTTTTACAAACTTTTGTCAAGGTTTCTAGAAATATATTAAGCAACAAAAACAGTTTATCATTATTATGTCCCTCTATGTGGACTTCTCCATCATGTCTAAACTAAACTGCAGTAAGTCAGCTGTTTATTTGCATCCAATTATAATTCTGTGAAAGACTTGGACACGGCTACTGTTGCCATTGCTTTGTCGCTGTAAATTCCAGTCATTTTAACAACCTTTAAAAATTCTAGCCCTGTCAAAAGTGAATGCTAGCTAGCATGCATAGGTCCAGCCATTATTCATTTCCCATGGTTCATCAAATGTAAGGAGCCGGAGATGCAGCGCTAATAACAAGGAGATACATCACCTATTGATTTACAAGTTTAATATCCGGCAGGATAACAAAAAACAAGTCTGCTTTCATTAACACAGTGTGAATCATTTCCTAGTAATACAAAATGTTCCGTGTGATGTCCAGGTGAATCCACAGGGAAGGGTACAGGAGAGCTTTAAGCTCTGCAAATAGCCCAGAGGTCTGAGCAAACTCAATCCTATCACTGTGAACAAATAAAAAGAGTCTCTGATTGATCCTTTTTCATGACTCTGCTCTCAATAGCCGCTGTTATGAGGACTCTGGAGATCGTGCGGCTAAATTTAGGAGGTTCTGCAGATTGATTTCTGCCTCTCTCTTCTTCTAACCCCCCTCCCTCCACTTTCTGTAGATGCTTTCTGGTCAGATTGCAATGTTGTGGATTGAATTTCTCCCTGCCACTCACCGCAACTGTCAAAAGATAGGCTTTGACTGACAGTTGGGCTGAGCAGCTAGCGTTTGACTGACGGATAGCTGCGCGGCGGTGGTGTTGGCTCGTCGGACGGGAGACGGGGAAGCAAACAGCTCCGAGCTTATCGGGCGCTAGCAGGTACCTTCATCTGTGAACTTGCTGAGATTGAGGTTTTCATCTTTGAGCGCTGAAGAGTCTCTGAACACTCATGACCTTTGATCTCTATCAATCCCAGCAAGCCTACAACTGCCACTGAGGATTGGGAGAGAAGAGAAAGTGTCTTCTGTCTGATTCGAGGTGACATTATAGTGAGTTGTACAACTTTAGTTTGAAATTCTTGGTCGTTGAAGTTTGCTCATAATTTTTGGAGGGTTAATACCAGAGTTAAGCAGCTCAACAGAACAAAGCAAGTGGCATTCTGGGAGATTTCCTCACTGGAAATATAAGCTGCGTTACTTTTTAAAGCATCCCTACACAGTTTTTACTGCTCCCTAAACACTCAGCAGGGGATATCTGTAGAAGTTCACTTTACTTGACAAAATGTGTTCAATTGAAACAGCCTGCAAACACAGATTAGAAGTTTGAGATATGAAAACATTACATACTTGTGTAAATAATTCTGATATAAATTATTATCCTTTCATATGCAATGGACTTGATCTGAGACTGGCACTGGTGGCAAATGGTTTGGTAATAAGACAAACACAAGCATAAAAATCAGCTAAAATAACTTTCAAGATATTTCAAGATATTTCTTATTTTAATTTAAACCCCTCAACAACTGTTTGTTTGTTTGTTTCCTTTGAAAAAACAGAGTTCCAGACAGTATATAGATACATGACTTTACTTAATGCTAAAGTGTGATTTCTGTAAATGGAAATGTCATGTAAATTTAAAAAAAATATTAAAAGCTTTTTTTAATGATTATACATGACTAGCTCTAAAATATTTGATCAGGTAGAAATTGTCATTTTTTTTAAAAACATTATCCTTAATCTTTATTCTGTAAATCATGAACAACTGAAAGAGCCATGTAAATTCATTAATTAAAAACAGTGGGTTCCCTTAAGAACATTCAGTTCCAAAAACGTCTGTAATCCAAAAACTAAAATAATTTAAATTGTAATTATAATGCCCAATGTTTAAAATAAAAAAGATTCAAATAACTAGGGGGCTTTCGAATGTTATTGTTAACAATGGGTGCCCTTGGAGTTAAAAATGTTGAGAAGCATAGATTTATCATGCTTACACCGTAGTGTGATGTCTACAGTGCTGGTCTTGGGTCGAGTACAGTGCCATTGTTTCAGTCACCATCTTTTTTTCCCTTGTTGTGACAGGATGGCACAGCTGGCAGATAACCTGCTGAACTTGGATGTGTTTAACCACTCTCGCACACAGGCCCAGCATACTAACGCTATGAAAGTACACCTTTTTATGCACCTTCAATACCCAGGCCTGCTGCAGTAACTACAGCAAGGGGGAGCAAGACTAAGGGTAAAAAAGGAAAATTGAGCTACAGAAATGGGAATAAAAAGAAAAATGCCCTACTGATAACATCAGCATGTTGTGTTTTGGATGCTGGTGAGCATAACAGCGCAAAACGTGGATGGAAAATTGGCTAGTGTCACTTTCTATTAGAATTACAACTTCCTTTTCTACTATAAAGCAGCTCTCCAGTGTGCTCATGTTTTTAGTCATGTCTGACCTCAACGAACTGAACAGAAGAAATTAACCAGAGAAGATTTCCACATAAAAAAAGGCGGAGCCTCAGAGCACATCTACCTATTACGGCATCGGCTTGGACCAATGGTAGTTTGAAGTTGTTCACCAGCCAGAGCGAACTTTTCCTGGAAAGTTTACCCTGGAGTTCAAACGAAGTTCCAAAGTTCGAACTCCAGAAAATGATGTCACAACAATTTGTTCTTTGATTTTGTTTAAAGCATATGGGACCTTTCAGTATTAAATGATTAATAAGGATTTAGCTGCCATCTTGGGTGTATTTCACTAAGTTTGTTGTAAATCTCCACAAATAGTCTTAGAATTTGGCAAAAATTAGTTTTCTTACAAGACAGCATAATTAAGTTGGATAAGTCTCAGAATCAGGCCTATTATGCTTCAAAATTCTCTTTCCGTATAGGCAGTTTTGTAGGTTTTGGAACAGAGCACAAGAGCGAGTTGAATACAGCCTCGATTTTGTGCGTCAGTATCCTGGATATATTACCTGGAGACCTGCTGGGTAATGCTCATGTACAGTTCCCAGGTTGTGTCCTCTTCAATCGCACCATGAGGCACCAGCAAACTCACACCTAGCAAAAGATAAGAGTAGCAAAACACACACACACACACACACACACACACACACACACACACACACACACACACACACACACACACACACACACACACACACACACACACACACACACACACACACACACACACACACACACACACACAAACAATTTATAAGATCCAACATCATGATGGAATGGGACTTGGATGCTAAACTAGAACAAACAAAGTTCCTCTTTTGGAAACACCCTTAATTTCCCAGAAGCCCTTTCAGTGGGATGAATAGTTTGATGAAAGTCTTGAATCGTGAAACAGCAGAACCTTTTTCTTGTGGGACTCGTGCATGACAACATGTCGTCTTAAAAATCAATTCAAAACCTCCCCCTTATGAAAGACTGTGTACCACACACACGAGCACACACCTTGTGAAGTGCCTGTAGAGTTGTTAGAGTCACTATTCGGCTGTAAAGGTCTTAAAAAGGCTGAGCGAGAACTTCAGCACGCTTCAACAGATGTACTAGCCTCTAACCTTCCTCACACACTTTCTGCCAGCCTGTCAAGACTCTTTACAGCATGTGACAGGATCAGAGGTGGAAAAGAGCAAGGGAGTGTAAAGAAAGAGAGAGAGAGAGAGAGAGAGAGAGAGAGAGAGAGAGAGAGAGAGAGAGAGAGAGAGAGAGAGAGAGAGAGAGAGAGAGAGAGAGAGAGAGAAAGAGAGACAGAGAGAGAGAGAGAGAGAGAGAGAGAGAGAGAGAGAGAGAGAGAGAGAGAGAGAGAGATGGACCCTAGAGACTCCTAAATCAATGCCGCCCTGCTGGTCTCTCTGTCAGTCGCCCGCTCTCTCTCCCGCTGGGTGCTGTGTGCACAGCCTCTCTAACACACAGCACAGCCATTGGATATACTGTGTGTGAGAGAGGAAGACAAGAAAGGAAAACTGGAGAGAGAATAAAGAAGAGACTGGTGCGTGTGTATACTAGCTTGTCCCTCCCTAGACTTACAAAGACTTGGCCATGAACTGGCTTCTTAGACAGGACTTGTAAACAGCCAATTATTTGTTAATCATTTTTATTTTTATGAACTACCATATAATAGTTTGGGATCAGTAAGAATAATTTTTTTGAAGAAATTAATACTTTTTATTCTTCACATTAACTATCAACAGTGATGCTAAAGACTTTTATATAGTTATACAAATGTTTTTCTATTCATCAAATAAATCCTAAAAAAAAATATCATGGTTTCCTCAAAAAACATTCATCAGCACAACCATTTTCAGCTGTGATGATAACAAGAAAATGTTTCTTGAGCAACAAATCAGCATATTAGAATGATTTCTGAAGGATCATGTGACACTGGAGACTGGAGTAATGATGCTGAAAATTCAGCTTTGCCATCACAGGAATAAATTACATTTTAAAATATATTACAACAGATGAGTTATTTTAAATTGTAAAAAAAAAAAAATCACAATATTAATACATTTTTATCAAATGCATGCAGCCTTGTTGAGCATAAGATACATTTTTACTGACCCCAAACTTCTGAATGGTATTCTATAATATTTTAACTGGACCATTATCAATTTATGGACCATGATGGAAGCAATCTTTACTCTCACAAAATGCTCTAATTTACCCCAGAACTGTAAAAAATTGAACTAAACTTTTAAAAGGTAAATATAAAATAAAAAAACAAATAAAAATTATAATTTGAATTCCTCCAATTCAAATTACAAATTACAAATTCAAATTTACAGTTTTAAACAAATAATTCAATTCAAATTCTACCTGATGATTTGAAAGCTAGTTCTAAATTTCTAATATTTTAAATAAGCATTAGATTTCCTGTGAGTGGGCTGAAACTCTGGCCTCTTGCTCATTTAACTGCAGTTGTTTGTGTTTTTTTCCTTCATGCAGTGTTTAAATCTCTCTTGCTTCTTCTTTAATCTTTCTATGATATGGATTAAACACAAGTGCAAAAACATTTACACACCTGCATTGGGCACCACCAGTCGTCCTCCGCCGTGCCCGAACACCCCACTGGTCCTGAGCAGCCGCTTGCCAGTTGTCATACTAGAGACCAGCGTTGGCTGAACAGGGGTCAGCTGATTCTTCCCCCTCCCACCCAGCGTGCCCCCTCCACCTCCTATCTCCTGCACCACGCCACGAGGAAACGTTTGGGAAGGGGCTTTTGCATGATACTCCGCCCTCTCGGACACACCAAGAGACACCATGAAGGAGCTGTGAACTTTGACCTTGAGGTCAGGAAGGGGGTCAAAGAGTGCAGGTTCAGGGATGAGCTCCTTCTCCATGGAGTCAGGGAAACAGATGGGGCTGGTGTAGGTCCGTGACATGGTCAGGTCTGGCTGCATGGACGAGTTCATTAACAGAGGGTTTCCTGGAACACAAAGTATGGTAGATTGCTTAATGACATGATGATCATTTGTTTCGACTGGATCTTTTAAGCTATTCAAATATACATTCAAATGCAATTCAAACATAGAATGACTTGAGAACACATCTTCTGATTAACATGTCAACCTGTGAAATAAAATTAATTTTGAGTCTCATTAAAAGGCTGGGAGAAAAAGAAAAAAAATCACATAGACAAAGTTGTCAATCTCTTATTTTATTATATTTAAAAACAATGTTGTGAAGCTGTATTGTTGTAAAATATGAGTAATATCAATAAAGAAAATGTCTCGGTTACGTATGTAACCCTCGTTCCCTGAGTAGGGAACGGAGACGTTACATCGTGATGACGAATGGGGTTTCACATAGAAAGCCTATCAACTTTGAGTATTACAAAACGAGCCAATGGCAAGAAAATGGCATGGGTCTGCGGAATCTGCATAGCGTAACTCCGTCCCACCTCGTGGGTAAATAAGGAAGTACACTGGCAACACGCAGTTACGTTACCTGCTGAGGAGCCAAGACTGAACTCAGACTGTACCAGCGGTACAGCGGAAGTGGCAGGGAGAAGTAACGTCTCCGTTCCCTACTCAGGAAACTCACCTGAGGAGAATATCGAACGTATCCAGTCCGAGGAGTGGAATGGCGACTAAACAATGACACAAAGCAGGTCCACCTTACTGGCCACTGGGGGCGAGTACATGAGAGGACTCTGGCTCCACTCGGAGATTGTAGAATCTTGCAAATGTGTTGGGTGTCGCCCAGCCTGCAGCTCTGCAATGTCTGTTAGTGAGGCGCCATGCGCTACAGCCCAAGAGGAAGCCACACTCCAAGTCTAGTGGGCCTTCTCACCAAGGGGGCATGGTCGAACTTGCTGCTGGTATGCCAAAGCAATGGCGTCCACTATCCAGTGAGACAGCCTTTGCTTGGAGAGAGCCTTTCCCTTCAGCTTCCCACCATAACAGACAAAGAGCTGGTCTGAGGTCCCGAAACACTGCGTTTTGTCTACGTAAGCACGGAGGGCGCGTACGGGACAGAGCAGTGCCAAGACTGGGTCTACCTCCACCAGGGGCAGTGCTTGCAGGTTCACCACCTGGTCTCGAAAGGGTGTGGTGGGAACCTTTGGCACATATCCAGGCCAGGGTCTCAGGATCACATTGAGGGTGGAGGGAGACAGCCTTTGCTCCAACCCTTCTTGCAAGAAGGAAAGCACGACACTGATCGGGCATTGTCTGGGGTCTTCTCGGCGAGAAGAGCAGCAGGTGACGAAGAGGTTCCACTTCAACGCATAGGCATGTCGAGTGGACAGTGCTTTAGCGAAAGTGATGGTAGCCACCACCAGAGGTGGTAGGGTACTCAAACCTACCTTGTCCCGTCAAGGGACCACACGTGGATGTTCCAAATATCGGGTCGAGGGTACCCCGTCTCTGAGAAAGGAGGTCCTTCCTCAGAGTAATTGGCCAGGGAGTACAAGTTCAGAGAACCAGGTCCGGGTGGGCCAATGAGGCACAACCAAAGTGACCAGCTCCTTGTCCTCTCTGATCTTGCACAGAGACTGTGCAAGAAGGCTCACTGGGGGAAACGCATACTTGCGGAGGCCCCGCGGCCAGCTGTGCACCAGTGCATCCGTGCCGAGCGTGCCCTCGGTCAGGGAATAAACAGGCTGCAATGGGAAGAGTCGTGGGAGGCAAACAGATCTACCTGTGCATAGCCAAACTGTTCCCAAATCATCTGAAGCGACTGGGGATGGAGTCTCCATTCTCCAGGAAGAGGTTGCCATGCCTGGTTGCCAAGCCCATCTCGGGACTCAATCGCAAAGCCAGTGCTGAAGCGATTTCATATTAAGCAGTCCGAGCGGGGCTGTCTTTGCGGAAGTCATATCCCCCAGAACCCTCTGAAAAAACTTCAGAGGAACCGAACTCTTGATCTGGAATTGATCAGCAGTGACTGTGCGCGCTTACTCGTAAGCTGCGCACACATGGCGACCAAGTCAATCATACCGAGAAAAGAGATCCTCTGCACGGGGTAAAGTTTGCTCTTTTCCCAGTTGACCCGAAGGCTCAAACGGGCAAGGTTTTTTTTCTGTGATTAAACGCGATTAAAACACTTTAAGTTTTACATATTTTATAATGCAATACTTTCCACCGGTAATCTCCAAATTAATTTAGAAACAACAAAGACAGTATATTTTAAATAATTTTTATGAATGAAGGTCAGTATCACTGATACTAACACAGCTACTGATGTCTCAAAGAATTTGATTTTGTCCCGAATTCTAAACATTAATTTTAGCCATTCAACATTACAGTGTAATTGAAAGCTATCAATTTTTTTAAACTTGATATATACTTAAAAAAATATAACAACTTTTAATTTAAGTGAACTTCAAACAATCCTCACATTAACCCACAATGAATGTCATATATACCTGTGCCCTTCCTGTCTAACAGGTAGGAAATTTACAGAAAGTGAATAAAGTTATCAAAAAGCATTTGCATGAATAAGACCGTGATCATATAATGTCATATAATCATATAATGTCACGCTAGCCAAAGGATGATGGAAAAAAACGATGTTGCGTTAATTGAGTTAAGTATTTTAACGCGTTAAACTGTAAAATATAAAATCACATGCATTAACGCGTTACACACACACTATATTTAGCAAGAGACACAGTATAAGGGTCCAGATGCTTTTAGTGCTTTCCAGATGGTGGGCAGCATCTACCAGCAGGGTCTCACTGGATCATGGTAACCAGCCAAACCTTGATGTGTAGCCCTTATAAACCTCTTAGCATAAAATTGAGTCAAAAACATTCCTTAAAATTATGAATTATGATTGAACCGAATGTCTTCAGTTTTCAAACTGAACTATCAAGACAAATGCAACAACAATCTTTCGATTATTTGAACCAGCTGTTACATCAGTGTGAAGTGATCCCACTTGTTTCATTATGAGCTCTGTTGAGAGCATTGACAGATCAAGAAAATGCATCACACTCACACAGACACCCCTCAATCTGTTTTATTCATCGAAAAGCAATGGCTGAACGAGAGCACTTCCCTAAGAGAGGTGGCGAAAAGAGGTGTGAGAAGGACTCATTTTCCCTTTCACAGATTGGACTGAGGCCCGGGAGGATAGACTGCAGCTTGCACTTGAAACCTCTCCTTTGGCAGATCTATTCAAAATCTAACTGTGTGTGAATTGTCATGCAAGGCTAAAGGTTCTGAGCTCCATGACAACAGTGTTCTTGCTTGATACGAGTGTCTATCAAAGTCGTTCATTGCTGTACGTGTATTGTCAGCGGTGCCAAATATCTGTCGCCTAGGCAACATGGTTATTGCAATGATATTACAACATTTTTGAGGAGTCGTAAATGCATAAGCGAATGTGTCAAGATTTTCATAGTGACAAGATCTCTGGGCAAATATTTCAGATGTATTCAAAGTGAACTGCATCAACTAGCACATTTTAATCCAGTAAATCCATCCATCCATCCATCTATCCATCCATCATTATTGCTTTTCAGAAAATCAGTCATGGCTACTGTTGTCACCTTATTAATATTCATGACCCAGACTGATATGGTTTGTAATGTATCTTCCCCCACTTTTTGGATAGTTCCTGAGCACCCTGCATCCATCTATCCTTTTTTCCATTAATCCATCCATCATTTTCGTTGATGTTTTTTTAAGCATTTGAAGGGTACACTGTGGCGTCTATCACCTCACTGTGTTTAGCTCCTCAATGAGCACTTTGAAACTTCCTGTCGAGACATCTGGTGATACGCGTCTGTGTTTGTGTGTCTGTAGTGATGGTGGTGTTTAGTGGTCCGAGGAGAGTGATAGCACTGCGAACAGGCCCTATTACTGAACAGACAAGCAAGAGAGAACTAGTGCTCTGCTCTCTGCACCCCTCCATCAACATCAATCACTTTTTCTGGGGGCGTCAGATGGGCTAAAGGAGCGTAGAAGAGCAACATGGAAAGTAAATCAACTAACACCCTCTAGCTCTGGTTCAGAGCAGAGACGCAAGGAAACAAGAAACGGAGTAAAGTGAGAGAATAATTTACAAGAAGTTTGTAGAAGGGGGAAAAAAATCATCTTTTTGGCAAGGCATCAACCTTTTTTCTTACCCAACTAAATGGAAAACAAAGGGCACAAAATAAGGTCTGAAACTCAAAACTTTCTTTTTTAGTAAATGGTCAGTGAAAGGAGGTGTTTAAAGGGATGGTTCACCCAAGATATTTTTAATAATATGGGTAACCAAACAGTTGATGGGCCCCATACACTTCCATAGTGTGGGGTGGAAAAATACTACGTAACTTAATGGGGAATTTCTTTCATACAGGTTTGGAACAACTTGAGGGTGAGTAAATGATGAAAGAATTTTCATTTTTGGGAGAACTATCCCTTTAACCATCAGAAGACATTGATTATCAACCACAGGAGGTTTAAATAACTAAATAATATACTGTATGTGCTTCTTTATGGTCTATGACCCCACCCCCCCAAAAAAAATTTAAAAAATTGTCAGGTCTAATAGTTTAAACTGCAATTTCTGTAATTTCAGAATTTTCCAGCAATGCAGTAAACAAAAGTCAATACACAAAAAATGTAAAATGAAAACAATATATTTTAAAAAAGAACACAATAAGAAAATCTTACCCCCCATTTGTTTTAAGCTATATATATATATATATATATATATATATATATATATATATACACGTGCTGTCTTTAGCGTCCTTGTTAACGCCCGAGGTGCAAATTATGGGGGGGTCTGAGCCCGCCTCCCGTGCTGGAGCGGTGCGAGTAGAACCAGAGGGGTTACATTGGTGTCGTGACCCAGATGGGAGAGAGTTTTGGGGGGGGGGGGGGGTTACTGTACTGTATATATATTTCAGAGAGAAAGAGAAAAATGGTACTGGGGTAAATAATTAACTTACTTAAAGCAACACTATGTCGTTTTTCAACCTTCATTATACATTTCCAAGACCCTTGAGATGGTACATCGACTTACAATAGGTTGAATGACACGTCTGCCGTAGCCTGACAGTGTCTGTATCGCTTTTGCTGCCACTATGTAACTTCGGGTTTCGGGTAGTAACCCGAGCACAAAAAAAACTACAAAATTCGACTGCTTTACGGCATACGTCACTTCCCCCATCACCCCAACTTCCTCAAATTCTGACGTGAGAGCCCAACTAGCGTTTGATACCCGTCTGGATGTTGTTGTCATGACCAAAGCAACAACTAAAAGGAAGAAGGCAAAGGTTTGTCAGAGGAGACTAAAAGAAGAAAAAGGGAGAGTGACAAATTAAAAGACCAGACGAGGATCACTATTGGAGGGAGAGCAAGACAGTTTGAAGACGGTGAGAGTGCGTGCGCGACCGGCTCTCTCTCTCTATGCTCGTTCTTTCAGTAACATGCATGCTGTCACAAGCGCAGCAGTCAGTCATCTATAAAGTTTATAAATGTCGTTTATAAATGTATAAATAAATCAGGGAGTCAGGGAGCTGTCTACCGTGCGAAATGTAAAAGGCTGAATAACATGGCCTGGCCATGTTACGGAATCTATCTGGTCCTCCATTTATCTTCATGAATCAAGTAATGCTAGTAGAGTAGCAAATTATCAATCTGGTAGCTAGTAACGTTAAACACTAACATGCTATTTTACGATGGTTAAAATAAATAATCTTTCAGGATAACTATCCTAATGTCAGCAGGCTGATAATCATGTTAGTTTATTTATTTTTCTGGTGAAAATATCTTGCCTCAAGCTATAATGCAAATCGATTTTCAAATTTGCAGATTCATCTATGGTAGCTTGATATTATAATATTGACGATATATGGCTATTACCTGCCACACAAACATTGAATTGAATTAGCATCCGTTATGTAAAACAGTAGACAATAGGCTAATATAATGACGCTGGCTTGTAAACGTGAGCTACGCGATCTTTTGACGTTTGAAAAAAATAAAACCCATGAAATTATATTTGTCACGGTGTGTGTATGGCAGGAAACACAAGGAGACGAGGATTTCCAGAAACAATCACTTTTACTTCTAAAAAAAACAATAAACAGATGCAGGCAGGGAATACAATCAGGTAACATAGACAACGACCGACCAAGACTAACTGAACAGAAGGATACTAAATACAGATACAAATCAAACATAACAAGGTGAGGACAGGTGACACGGATGAAGATAACGATGAACAGGCTGGTAATTGAGGGAGTGAGTACAGGTGTGGAAACAAGAGGGATTCTGGGTAGTGTAGTGAAGACCAAGACAGACAGGTGCAGACGAAGACTGTGACATTACTCCCCCCTCCCGGTAGGCGAGGACAGGGGTGGGAGGGTGGGCATCCTGGAGTCCGTGACAGGAAGGCAGACCGGGTGCAGGAGGACGGACTCCAGGATGGACCAGGCGGCCATGGCGGAGCAGGACGTGGGCGTGGCCAGGGCGGAGCAGGACGTGGGCATGGACAGGGCGGAGCAGACGAACCCTTGGGCGTCCAGGGTGGTGAGGACCCTTCGGGCGGCCATGGCGGTGAAGACCCTTCGGGCGGCCATGGCGGTGAAGACCCTTCGGGCGGCCACGGCGGTGAAGACCCTTCGGGTGGCCACGGCGGTGAGGACCCTTCGGGCGGCCATGGCGGAGACGACCCCTTGGGCGGCCATGGTTTGGGAAGACCCTTCGAGCGGCCACGGTGGGGAAGACCCTTCTGGTGGCCATGGGCCCTTGGGTGTCCACGGCAAGGGTCTATGGCCCCCCTCCAAAAAAATTAATGGGGAGAGTGACTGGGTCAGCACAATGTTCTGGGCTGGACGGAATCAGCAGAGAAGGAGTCTTTGAACTGGACGGAACCAGCGGTGAAAGGGTCTCTGAGCTGGACGGAACCAGCGGTGAAGGGGTCTCTGAAATGGACGGAACAAGCGGTGCAAAGGTCTCTGGGCTGGACGGTACCAGCGGTGAAGGGGTCTCTGGGCTGGACGGAACCAGCCGTGAAGGGGTTTCTGGGCTCAACGGAACCAGCGGTGAAGGGGTCGCTGGGCTGGACGGCGTCAGCGGTGAAAAAGTCTCTAGGCTGGACGGCGCCAGCGGTGAAAAAGTCTCTAGGCTGGACGGCATCAGCGGCGAGGGCTCTGGGCTGCACGGCGTCAGCGGCGAGGGCTCTGGGCTGCACGGCGTCAGCGGCGAGGGCTCTGGGCTGCACGGCATCAGTGGCGGGGAAGGCTCTGTGCTGGACGGGACTGGCGGTGAAGGCTCTGTGCTGGACGGGACCGGCGGTGAAGGCTCTGTGCTGGACGGGACCAGCGGTGAAGGCTCTGTGCTGGACGGGATCAGCGGTGAAGGCTCTGTGCTGGACGGGACCAGCAGTGAAGGCTGTGTGGACGACGGGACCAGCGGTGAAGGCTCTGTGGACGACGGGACCAGCGGTGAAGGCTTTGTGCTGGACGGGACCAGCGGTGAAGGCTCTGTGCTGGATGGGACCAGCAGTGAAGGCTCTGTGCTGGACGGGACCAGCGGTGAAGGCTCTGTGCTGGACGGGACCAGCGGTGAAGGCTCTGTGCTGGACGGGACCAGCGGTGAAGGCTCTGTGCTGGACGGGACCAGCGGTGAAGGCTCTGTGCTGGACGGGACCAGCGGGGAATGCTCTGTGCTGGACGGGACCAGCGGGGAATGCTCTCTGCTGGACGGGACCAGCGGTGAAGGCCTTGAGCTGGGCGGGACAAGCGGCGAAGAGTGGTTTACGTGAAGCTCTGGCTGGACGTGGCTGACGTGAAGCTCTGGCTAGACGTGGCTGACGTGAAGCTCTGGCTGGACGTGGCTGACGTGAAGCTCTGGCTGGACGTGGCTGACGTGAAGCTCTGATGGTGACATGGCGTGCCACGGGATGAAGCTGTCCAGACATCTAGAGAGGGCCTCTCTCCAATCCAGACCAGCAATGTCTGGGAGTTCCCGTGGATCTACCTCCTGGGCCCCAAGCCGGTAACAAGCCTTTATCACCTCGTCGCACAGAGAGGAAGAAGCAACTAGGGGAACGAACCCCCATGTGTATTGGAACAGATCGCGGCTCTCCATCGCCAAAGCCGTGATCTGTCCAACAAGCTCCCAGCTCATCTTGTTTGTTTGGTCGGTCGTTTTGTCACGGTGTGTGTATGGCAGGAAACACAAGGAGACGAGGATTTCCAGAAACAATCACTTTTACTTCTAAACAAAACAATAAACAGATGCAGGCAGGGAATACACTCAGGTAACTTAGACAACGACCGACCAAGACTAACTGAACAGAAGGTTAATAAATACAGATACAAATCAAACATAACAAGGTGAAGACAGGTGACACGGATGAAGATAACGATGAACAGGCTGGTAATTGAGGGAGTGAGTACATGTGTGGAAACAAGAGGGATTCTGGGTAGTGTAGTGAAGACCAAGACAGACAGGTGCAGACGAAGACTGTGACAATATTCATATGACATGCTGAAATATATGCCAATGTACCTGGGATGAAGACATTTCACACGCAACGCTGGCAGTCTGCCCGCGAGAACTCAAAACAGTATCATCTTGTCAACAAATGCACACGTGTATCCCCTGGTGTAACCATGACAGATTTTACGACAGTAGTAGAAGACAATACTGTTTCCCAACTGTAGGGGGACCCCGAGAGCAAAAACCGCAAAAACGACATAGTGTTGCTTTAACAAAAACAAAAACAAATACTTCTTTAACATTTTAATAGAGTTTGCAGGTTAAACAGTTCAAGCTGAATTAACTGTAGGAAATTGTGGAGAAAATAAAAAGAAGAGAGTATGAAAGTTTTTTCTTAGTTCTACCTTGCAAACACTGTAATTATGTCATGAGTCATATATAAAGTTGAATTTTCGCTCACCTTGCCTGGCACTTTTGAAGCTGAAAGACTGAAATCCTCCGGTCAGCGCAGACGAGTCGATGACATCAACACCATACTCGCTCTGATTCCGCCTGTACAGCATTACAGCGATGACCAACACGACGACGGTAACTACGCCCGCAGCCAGACCAGAGTAGAGCGCAACATCGTTGTTGCTCTCCATATCAGCTAGAAGAAGGGAAATTATTATGAAGAGAAATACAAAATGACAAAACAATGACACTGATTCTGTAAGAATTATTATATAAAAGATATTTGTTTATTTGCTCAAATTTCCATCAAATAGCTCAGGGACTTCATTTTGATGTACACAGATGGGACAAAGCCACAAAGCGCAGCAAATAAATTACATAACCATAAAACACTTTCATCACAGAAGTCTCTCTTTCTCTCTCAGTCTTTCTAACGCTCCCACTTTCCCAGACACCTCCAGCACTAATGAAAGTTCTCTAGCGATTGGCGATTACAATCAGCCGTCAACCACACACCTGACTCTCAACACGAACACACCCAGAGAATGTGGCAAAGCAAAAACCGCAAACCTTCTACAGGGATTTTGTGACAACGCGGCTCATTATATTATCTCATCTGTAGTGATTAGGCCCTATCTGCTGACTCCTTTGTGCTAACAATTCAACCAGGACTCTATGAACAACAGACAGAACAAAGAAAAGCTAGCATGTCATTCCTAAGAATTTAAAAGCCTCCAGACGGGGTAGGGAACATCAGACAAAGCCTGCGGCTATGAAAACATTAGCCAGAAACATGTGGAGCTGCACTAACAGCAAACAGAGCAGGTTAATTGGGAGCTCTGGAAAAGTTTGGCAGGCTAATGAATCTCTTTTGCACTTGTGTTTGTGTATTTGCTCACTTTTGCTGCCTTTTCTTTTTCTTTTCCCTCTCCTTTACTTTGTAACCCCCTCATTCTCTTTCTCTGGTAATCTGGAGTTTTCTTCCCTTCACTGAAACAGGAAGTGTGGGTGGAGCATACTAACCAAATCAGCATATTAGAATAATTTGTGAAGGATCATGCGACATTGAAGACTGGAGTAATGATGCTGAAAATTCAGCTTTGTCATCACAGGAATAAATTACATCTCATTAATTTATTCAAATAGAAAATAGTTACTGTCAATTGCAATAAAAGCAGTCTTTCAAAAACATTTAAAATAAATTGTACCAACAACAAACTTTTAAATGGTATAGGTCAAGTAACAGGTTAAGTTTACTGAGTTTTGTAATCGGGATGGGGACACTGACATTCCTCAAGAGAAAACCTGTCAAAGATGTTTAATCTTCGTGGTGTGCGTCATTGTCGAGTTAATGTGGCACCGTTTCAGTCATTGAGTCAGCACTCTGAAAGCTGTCTTTAAAATGCCATAGACTTAACTGGTTTTCCAGGTTGTTTCAAATGGCGTACTGGATGATTCATTGGAAACCTAATTGACAGGGCATCAACCCAATGTTGAACAATGTCAATGTGGAAATTAGCTTATTGTACAGGTTGCAATAAGGTTTTTTGTCGAGGTTGACTCAGAATGATGATATAAGTAAAAGGGGTTAATTATACAGGCACGATGAACAAAACAACAATATTAAGATGGATGATTGTGATGCAATGTGGCGTTATTACATCATGCCTCATATGCCTGTGAGCATATTCAAAAGTAATGCAATGCATGTAATGAATTTAAGAGACTAAAGTTTTAAAAAACCAAAGCAAAAAAGAAAAGAAACACAGATGAAAGGTTAAGTGACAGCGACTCACCTTGTGGGACCTTCACATCATGGAGCAGCTTCCTGTCTGCAGAAACAGACACATAACATGCTATGAGACGCACAAATGCTGCAATTTTCAGATGCTCATGCACACACAGGCATGTTTGTAAGTTGCACGAATCGGTTGGAGATATAAAAAAAAGCCCATTTGCTGTGACTTTGCGTGAGCTGATCAAAGTTGCGCCACTGCAGAAAGCGAGAAGAAACCTCTGAAATCCTCCTAGCTCTTATAAAAGACGAATTTCAAGAATTATGTAGGAGGTAAAGAATAGACGACACTGAATCAAACTGTCTAAAAACAGATTTACATACATGCATGATGGTCAATGACAGGCATGTAATCTGGAATCACTGTCCAATCTTTTACACAAAATTGCCACGTTCACACAGAAAGAAGGTTACGGATGCATTAGTGTGCGCGGTTGTGTGTGTCCGTATTAGGTGTAGGAAATTGGTCGCTGATAGGGATGTCTATCACCGTTGGGTTTTAGACTCATCTGCAGAGGATGGCGAGGTGTACACCCTCCTCCCTCGGGGGATGGAGGCAGGAAAGATTGATTAAAGAACTGTCAGGATGATGAGCGAGGAGGATTAAAACAGAAGATTTCTGCCTCTCCCAAGGAATTACAAAACGGCCTGTCAAGTGCTGCTCGTCTGAGGGTTTGACTGACTGGTTTCATTCAGGCGCTGACAGCCTTCTACAGAGCACTTGTCTTCACTGATCTAAACAAAAGTGAGATGATTTTTTTTACTGCTCTATATCTGTGTTGCACTGAGGAAGTTGGATGAGCTGTATAACAGATCAGGAGCATATTGAGCCTCTTTAAACATTTTACAACCACACACAGCGTCATGTAATGTATAAAGCATCACGTCCACATCCACATGTCTTTTCATTAATACTTCATGTCAAAAAAAAAAAAAAAATGTAGTGTAGGTCTGGTGGTGATGATGATGATGATGATGATGATGATGGTAATCTATCAATCTATCTATCTATCTATCTATCTATCTATCTATCTATCTATCTATCTATCTATCTATCTATCTATCTATCTATCATTATCGTTAACTAAAACTAAAATAAAGCTGAAATAAAATAAAATATGAATTATATAAAATTACAATTAATAATATGAACATTAGAAATGTTGCCTTGGCAATAAGCTGAAATAAGAAATAATAATATAATAATGAAAATAATAACTGGGAATAAATAAAAACTAAAACTAACTAAAGCTGAAATTAAAAATAAATAAATCTAAATAGCAATAAAAAAATACAATAAAATAATAAAATGACAAAAGAAAATAACGAAATGACTAAAAATGCAAACTACAAAATATAATAAGTTAATATATATATATATAAATATATATATATATATATATATATATATATATATATATATATATACAGGTCCTTCTCAAAAAATTAGCATATTGTGATAAAGTTCATTATTTTCCATAATGTAATGATAAAAATTAAACTTATTTAAAATAAACCAACTGAAATATTTCAGGTCTTTTATTGTTATAATACTGATGATTTTGGCATACAGCTCAAAAAATTTGCATATTTCATCCGACCAATAAAAGAAGTGTTTTTAATACAAAAAAAGTCAACCTTCAAATAATTATGTTCAGTTATGCACTCAATACTTGGTCGGGAATCCTTTTGCAGAAATGACTGCTTCAATGCGGCGTGGCATGGAGGCAATCAGCCTGTGGCACTGCTGAGGTGTTATGGAGGCCCAGGATGCTTCGATAGCGGCCTTAAGCTCATCCAGAGTGTTGGGTCTTGCGTCTCTCAACTTTCTCTTCACAATATCCCACAGATTCTCTATGGGTTCAGGTCAGGAGAGTTGGCAGGCCAATTGAGCACAGTAATACCATGGTTAGTAAACCATTTACCAGTGGTTTTGGCACTGTGAGCAGGTGCCAGGGCGTGCTGAAAAGTGAAATCTTCATCTCCATAAAGCTTTTCAGCAGATGGAAGCATAAAGTGCTACGAAATCTCCTGATAGCTAGCTGCATTGACCCTGCCCTTGATAAAACACAGTGGACCAACACCAGCAGCTGACATGGCACCCCAGACCATCACTGACTGTGGGTACTTGACACTGGACTTCAGGCATTTTGGCATTTCCTTCTCCCCAGTCTCCCTCCAGACTCTGGCACCTTGATTTCCGAATGACATGCAAAATTTGCTTTCATCCGAAAAAAGTACTTTGGACCACTGAGCAACAGTCCAGTGCTGCTTCTCTGTAGCCCAGGTCAGGCGCTTCTGCCGCGGTTTCTGGTTCAAAAGTGGCTTGACCTGGGGAATGCGGCACCTGTAGCCCATTTCCTGCACACGCCTGTGCACGGGGGCTCTGGATGTTTCTACTCCAGACTCAGTCCACCGCTTCCGCAGCTCTCCCATGGTCTGGAATCGGTCCTTCTACACAATCTTCCTCAGGGTCCGGTCACCTCTTCTCGTTGTGCAGCGTTTTTTGCCACACTTTTTCCTTCCCACAAACTTCCCACTGAGGTGCCTTGATACAGCACTCTTACCCCTTTTCCACCAAAGCGTTTTGAGAGCCGGTTCGGAGCCGGTGCCTGCGCGCGAACCAGTTCTTTGTGTTTCGACAGCCAAAGAACCGGTTCTCGGCCAGGAAAACTGGTTCCAAAGCGGCACCAACTCTTTGCTGGACTAGAACCAGAGAACCGTTCTTTTACCACGTCATGCTTACGTCGGGGGCTGGGGGCGGGTTTAGATGTGTCCTAAACATCTTTTCTGACCGCAAAGCCAGGAGAAACATTTGCAGAAACACGATGTAGTCCGCCATTGTAATTGTTATGTTTGAAGTTGGCGCAAGCGTTTCTAGCTTTTTAAAAAAAAAAATTATTGAAAACATTATGTAAGCAAAGAAGAAAACAGTCACAAAATAGAACAAATAAACGGAGAGAAAAAAAAGACAAGACAGTGTATCAGAAAAGATTACATATCAAAGGAAAAGATTAAAAGACTTACATATTTCAATTGTTTTTAAAGCCTTCTTGGTTCACGAGTTAGAGATAATCCCAAAGTAATGTTGTACTTGCAAGCGTTTCTAGCTGAGACGTAAAGCGACGTACACAGTGACGTAACGACGTCGTTCGCTGGGCGCTCTAGAAGTGGAAAAACAAACAGGTTCTGAGGAGGTTCGCAAGTTGAACCAACTCCGAACCAACTTTGAACCAGCACCAGTTCCGAACCCGTTCTTTTTTGGTGGAAAAGGGGTATCTGAGAACAACCTATTTGTTCAGAAATTTCTTTCTGTGTCTTACCCTCTTGCTTGAGGGAGTCAATGATGGCCTTGTGGACAGCAGTCAGGTCGGCAGTCTTACCCATGATTGCGGTTTTGAGTAATGAAACAGGCTGGGAGTTTTTAAAAGCCTCAGGAATCTTTTGCAGGTGTTTAGAGTTAATTAGTTGATTCAGATGATTAGGTTAATAGCTCGTTTAGAGACCCTTTTCATGATATGCTAATTTTTTGAGAAAGGAATTTTGGGTTTTCATGAGCTGTATGCCAAAATCATCAGTATTAAAACAATAAAAGACCTGAAATATTTCAGTTGGTGTGCAATCAATCTAAAATATATGAAAGTTTAATTTTTATCATTACATTATGGAAAATAATGAACTTTATCACAATATGCAAATTTTTTTAGAAGGACCTGTATATATATATATATATATATATATATATATATATATATATATATATATGTATGTATGTACTGTATATTGTTTTACTTATTGGATTTCATTATTGAATATTGAAAATTAATAATTTGAATTCTACTCTCTTTAATTCGAATTAAATGTTTTGCTACTTCAATTAAATTGTCAAATTACATTTAAGATTTAAGAAGCATTTTCAATTCAGTTCTGAATGGGGCACAACTTGGTGATGATAGCAGCGATGAAAATGATGGAGATGATAGTAATGATGATGATGATGATGAGAGCAACAATGATGGCACCGATTCCCCACCTTGAATGCAGAGGTCTCCGGTGCAGTTGTCCGTGTCCAGGGCAGCTCCATCACACAGCCTGCCATCATGTTTTGGCTCCGGATCTGTACACTCTCTAGTGCGTTGCCTCTCACATTCAGAACTACACACAGACCACATAGTCCACTCGGCCCAGCCACCGTCCACTGTCACACACACACACAAAGATACACATTTTCATAAGAGTACAAAAAAGAGTTTGCAATTAAAAAAACAGTAATTCATCCTTCCTCTCAGAAAAAACTTATGTATCTGATTCAAACTTTCTCTCAGAATGGTCACTCATTGTGTTTCCTTTTTCTGCAGGTGGTGTTCCTATTTTTCCAGGATTCAAAGTTTGTCTCTGACAAAAGCAAAAGACAATTTACTTTTGTCTTGTTCCATCAGTCTTTCCCCTTTACCCTAAAGACTCCATGGGCTGCTGGTGTTTCCTCTTCAGCTAATCTAAATGCAAATGCTGTGCTTGTGTGTCTGTTGAGTGGGGTACAGGGATTGAGCTGGGCTGGAGAGCGGGATTATGTTTTTCTGTGGCAGAGCGACTGGTGCCCTCCTCAGATAACTTTTCCCTTTTCCCCCAACATGACTAGTGTTTCCCATGTGATTGGTGCTTCCAATGAAACCATAAATTTTGTCAGCGCAAGAGCTCTTGAGGACCCGACGACTGATAGCTCTTCTTCTGCGCCTCTCTTTCACTCCATCAGGTTTCTCTTTTCTTCCCCTCTGTCTTTCTCCTTTCATATGTCTTTCTTGTTATCCTAAACTTCGACTTATGGAATTTCGGAATCCAGATTTTCTCTTAGCGCCATATCTCTGTCACATTCACATGCTCTCTTTCAACTGTCTGTCTTTATGAATTTCTTTCATCCCCATTTATCTGTCTCGCTCCATTTCTCTTGTTCGCTACGAGAAGAGCGGGATTTCGCTTTAGACAGCAAACAGGCACCACATTAACAGAACGTAGACACATTTCAAATGTAAAACTTGAGAGGCTTCCGTCACTGAGGTCAATTCGAACACAGCATATACTGTCAAGTTCCTACTTTATATGCAGCCTCCCAGACAGATGGATTAGCTATCAATTTGTTCAGAAAGCATGTTTAATTAACAAGCCTTAGCAGTGAGACATATTCACGTCACCTGACTGACCAGCATTGAACTTGATTGAACTGAATCTTCTGGCAAAATGCACTTCTGGATTTGAAGCCAAAAGTTAAAATAACTGATAGCTTTCAATTACACTGTAAAGTTGAATTGCTATAATTAACGTTTAAAAATAATCAATTTCATTGAGACATCAGTAGCAGTGTTAGTCTCAGTGATAGATACTGGCCTTCATTCATAAAAGTCATTAAAAAAGAATTTAAAATATACTGTCTTTATGTTGTTTTCTAAAAGTAATGCCACATTTATCAGTAAGCAAGTTCAGTAACAATTCAGCAAGCGAGTGAATCGGCAGACGGATTCAAATCAGTAACAAAAGAACAGCTCATAAGGCTAATAAGATTTGTTCAATCTTATGTAGTAATTGAGGGCAACTTGTTTTTGAGATACCTTGGTCTTCCTCTCTCATCATATTCTCATTGGCTACATGTTCTGCGTCTCTAACCTGGGCAGGGAGAGTTGCAGGTGCTCTTTTGAACAGACATTCCCTCACAGAAAGCCCCTCCATTAAGCGGAGCGGGGTTAGTGCAGGTCCGTGTTCGCTTCTGAACTCCTCTTCCACAGCGGACGTTACACTCAGACCAGTCCGTCCAGGATGACCAGCCTCCATTCACTGACAAAGAGAGAAATAAGATTAATTAGCATTATTCATATTGTTTATTGCATTATTTGAAAGGAGTTTCAAACCCACACCACCACCGTGTGCATGAGCATCCCTGTTGGAAGGCAGTTTGCATTGTTTATCCGCACTGCGTGGTTCATTTGGAGAGTTTCACTTCTCATACAACTTGCAACTAAATAGAACAAACTGGAACCAAAATGAAGAATTACTGCACAAGGTAGTTTGGCATGCAGATGCAAAGGACCTTAACATTTCTAAATGAAGTTAAAAAAAAAGAAATTTCATGATAAATCTCTCTTACCGCTCAAATGCCAATGATTACTTATTGTGTGTTAATTGTCTCTTTTAATATGTCTATCAAATGTTTGCGTACAAATATAATCTCAAAATTAAATCGATGCTTTCCAGATGCACACCATTTTTTTTCAGACTGCTCTGCAATCTATGTATACATGCATGCTACATGGCTAAAACGACACACTGCTCTAAGTAACTCCATCTAATCAACTCAGAAGTGACGTGATCATTTAATTGGTACATGGAAGAGTTTGAAACTGGATTATACAGATATATGCCATTCTGTAATGGCCAAGACTAGGAGACGCACAGACAGCCACCCTGAAGACTTAATGAGGAATAACATTGACTAAGATAGATTCTCCTGAATTAATGAAGGGGACATAAGAAAGACAGATATATTTGAAAATGACCAATGGTGCTGGTTTCATTTGAACATAAAAAGGGTTTTATTTTGAACTACTGCTAAAACACACTACATTCTGTTTATTGATTTCACAAATTTTGTACTATTAAGGGTACAACAACCTTCAAAAATGAGAGGTACGCCGAATATAACACTTGAGGTGATTTCCCTTCTTTAAGGCGTCATCTCATTTACACTGCACTATGAACATGATCAAAACCAACAAACAATGCATTCCCTTAAATAAAATCACACCAGTAAATTCTCTTGAGTCTAAGCCTTAGGGACTGCTGGGAGTCATGTTAAATTGCAGATGCTACGCTAGCTGCTAAACATTAATTGCAGATCAGTCAGCTAGCGCTCAATCAGTGCTGCCTGTTTCTGACAGCTCATGTCAAAGCTTTTCAGTGTGTTTAATCAAGCCTCTAAAAACTGCCAGCTTCAGCCCTCATCTGTGACTGACTCCCAGAAGGCACACAGAGGAAGATAGAGAGAGCGCAATATTACCTTACCATCAAAATATTGAGGATAAAACACTAGGAGACCATGTCAATTAGGCTAATGGAGCCTCAACCATGCCAATGCTGGCCACACAGGGAGCGTTAGAATCATTAACTCATTATATGTGTTGACAAAAATAGATAATCGAACCCATACTGGGCGTCTAAGTGATGGCCCCACGCAGACACAGGTCTGGAGAAATGATGAAACGGTGTATTTCTACATTACGTCTCGCTTGATGAATTATTGAGGATTTAAAAAATGAGGGCGCTGTGACATTGGTCGTGGCGGGATGGTGATTTATAGGTGATCATTTTTTGTAAACAGTTAGACTGAAGGTCGGTGTAGGTGACTAAATAGATGCACAGCGCCATTCTGTAGCATGTCAAACTTTCACACATTGTGATCTACACAAACTCTTGTAAGATCCAGATGTTTAAATGAAACTTTTCTGGAACTTGCACTCAAAATCTAGCAGGTATCATATCCCATGTGTACTGGAGTTTTTCTCTGTTTGTGTCACTCCGCTTGTCTGTGTTTGGATGTTCCAGACAGACTGTCAGTCTGTGTATTAGCGGTGGGGATTTTTTTCACTCTTTCTGCGTGTTACATTGATACACCAATAGGTGCCGACAAGTGTCACTGTTTATGAGTGAGTTAATGATTTACTCCTTTGCTAATTCATTCATACAAATGGCTGCTTTTATGAGTGAATGGAGTGAAAACGGAGTTTGAGTGAATGATTTGATGATTTATCCATAAAGACAGTCACTTGTTTTGTTTCTGAATAAGTACTTTTAAACATATCGGTACTGAATGATTCAGGGACTCAATTATAAAACAGTAGATGCATCTCTAGATTGTCTCATATCGAAGGCTGTGCTTTCTGGATGTTACATTTGAAGACTGCATACCTCATTGAGGATGTCTCATTTCAGAAAAGTAACAATTACAAAATTGACTTATCCACTTAAATTATTATAATTATTATAATTTCTCTCCTACTTTAGATAGTGAAGTGTTGTGAAACCAAACAGCTGACAAATACAAGTTCAAAAGCCTTCAAAATGAGACTCATCCACTTGTTTTTATCCCTAATAAGAGTGTTTCTGAAAGAATAGCTTGTGAATAATTCAATGACTCATCCATAAAGACAATCACTTGTTTTGTTCCTGACTGAATGTGGCGAGCAGGACGAGGCCGAGGGACGTGAGAGAACAGTGCGAGGACGGTGGCGTGAGTGGAATGACACCTGTGAGACGCACCGGTCTCACATCTCTCACAGAGGAGCGGAAGCATAAAGGAGGAGCGACTACTGTGAAGATCGAGAGAGGAACAGACCTAATTTTATGTTGTGTTTTATTTCTGTTTTGGGTAGCCATCAGTCGTCCGCGAGGGGCTGCTGGCGGTTCCTTTTGTTTTTGTATTTTGCTTTATTTTAAAAATTAAAGTCTTTAAATGTTCGCCGGTTCCCGCCTCCTTCTTCCCACAACTTTGAACCTTATCACACTGAAAATCCGTTGTGAATGATTCAGTGTCTATGTAGTCTGCAGAAATAAGTCCCAGAAAAAAAAAAAAAAACTTTTTTGAGTAAAAGAAGTACCAAGAGGCGAAACTCAATAGAACGTTCCATTGCAACAAACACGCCCATGCACAGAGCTGCAGCTCCGCCTTCTTGGACTGAACGCAACACAGCTGTCATAGAATTGAGCAATACCGGTTCCAATTCAAAAGCGGTTAAGGGAACTAAATAGTAGTTTCTACTTTTTAATATCTCTATAGGCTTAACTAAAACGGCGTGTTGAATAATGTACTGTACAACAAAACAATGCTTATGGATCGGATTAAATAGTTTCGTCATAGAGCATGAAGCTGTCAAATAGGCTATATATTTACTCCAATAACTTTTGGGGATAACTCCCGTTTTCATACACAGTAAAATTTTACAACACCAGTAACAACAGCCCATGTTCCTCATGAAATGATTAACAAATTCATTGAAAAAGCCAAAACACAATGAACAGTGAGTAAGTTAGGTGAAAGGGACAACACATTAGTCAAGAGATTATTTAATAGTAATAGAAGATCATCACAAAATGAACTATAATAAAATTGGTGATGGTAAGTAGATCACCACATCATTTCTGCCTGCATTACACACAACTAATCAAACATTGTGCAATTAAAGTGCACACATTTACTACAAATAGAATGGCAATGGTAAGTATATTAGCTGTTCTATATGTTTTAGTCTTTAGTTTTATTATAATTTAATTCATCTTGACTGATAAAAACTTTGTACAACACATGTTACATTTGATACAGAAAGAGAGAGTTAATGTACAGATTTACAGATGACTTAGCTTTAAAAAAAATTATGTTGGACTTCTGTTTTGGGCTGGGAGAGTGGTCGATTTCTGACTCTATTGAATAGTTTCACCATGTATACAAGAGTGTTTTTGCACTTTTCCTTGTCACACACAACTTCCCTGCACTCACTGTTGTACACCTCCATGCCGCCGCTATTTACATATGGAGACGTAACTACGTACGCTGCTCACTTTAATGTTAATAAAAACGTTTTCTACTTTACCTCTCTGGATCTTTGGGGAATCTATGAAATGCTCGTTGATTGGTTGTACACTGGTAGTTGTTACAGTTGATGGCAGAACACTGTTTTCTTTGTTTCCAATTATTTCCAGACATAATGCTGCACAGTTGTGCTAACGATAAAACGATACTCGGTTACTAACGTAACCTCGGTTCTCTCTAGAGAGGGAACGAGTATTGCGTAAGTTTAGCTTACGCTACGGGAAAGATTAATCTTCTCGAGATACTGAAGCCAAAAATTATCCTTAATTTTGTATAACTTGTCAACGCAGTGCAGCAGCTAGCAGACCTAGAGCAGGCCATCTCGCGTGCTCATTGGCTGCCCTGCGGGCAACTGCTGCAGCCTACCAGTGCGCCCGGCGTGACGTCACGCCCAATGAGGGGCGCCCGCGCCTTTATAGCGTCACAGCCCGCCAGATAGGCGTGGCTTAGCATTTAAAATAGGGGCTGTAGGCTGAATTCTCTGGTTTTTCGACGACTGAAGCGAAGTCGCTCGTGGCGCGAGCACGGCCGGTTACGCAATACTCGTTCCCTCTCTAGAGAGAACCGAGGTTACGTTAGTAACTGAGTATCGTTCTCTTACGAGAGGTTCTCTCGTATTGCGTAAGTTTAGCTTACGCTACGGGAACACTTTGTCAACGCCGTGCGCGCCAAGCATCCACATGAGAACCCCGAGCTTGAGGGGAACCCCATAAGTGGAAAAAATAAGGTGGCCAGCCACGCGGGCCATCACTTGTACATAAGCACACATAGGGAATACAGAGCAGCGCGCCGGTCTGTATAGTCATATGGCACATACCCTACTAGTGCAGCTCAACCAGGAGAGCTGAGTCATGAACGTGATCTGAGCAGGAGATCTGGGCAGAATACACCTCTTTTTCAAACTGACAATAGTTTGGCCTGCAAGGCAGGAACTTCTAGGTTATAAAACCTGACAAAGGTAGACGGGGAGCCCCAGCCCGCCGCTACACATATGTCATGGATAGAAATTCCACTGGACCATGCCCACGACGAGGCCACGCCTCTCGTGGAATGAGCCCTGATGCCCAGAGGGCATTGCAGACCTTTTGACGCGTAAGCTGCCGCTATAGCGTCCACTATCCATCTGGACAGGCTCTGTTTCGAGGAGGCAAGCCCCTTGGCGCGCCCACCAAACGAAACGAAAAGCTGTTCCGAACGCCTGAAGGAGGCGGAGCGCGTAATGTAAAACCTCAGCGCTCTGACAGGGCAGAGGAGATTCACATCACTTTCGCTGTCAGATGCTGGGAGAGCTGACAGCGAAATAACTTGCGCTCTGAATGGAGTGCCCATCACTTTAGGGACATAACCATGTCTAGGTCTGAGGATGACTTTAGAGTCATTTGGTCCGAACTCAAGACACGACGCGCTGACAGACAGCGCGTGCAGATCCCCTACACGTTTTACTGACGACAGTGCAGTCAGAAAAACGTTTTTTAGTGATAGATATTTCAACTCCACGGAGTCTAGTGGTTCAAATGGAAAAGCTTTCAGGGCCTCGAGGACCAGTGAAAGATCCCACATGGGAACCGACGGGGAGCGCGGCGGATTCATCCTTCTAGCTCCTCTAAGGAAGCGGATGACCAACTCATGTCTTCCCAGTGACTGGCCGTGCGTCGATTCCGCGAATGCTGCTACGGCCGCCACGTATACTTTGAGCGTGGATGGGGATCTTCCCTTATCCAACAGCTCTTGTAGGAAGGTGAGCAGATGCGCCACCCCGCATGTCCGCGGGTCCAGACCTCTGTCGGTGCACCGTCCAGAGAACACCGACCATTTAGACGCGTAGAGCCTTCTCGTGGAAGGGGCTCTAGACTGCGTGATCGTGTTCATCACTCCTTCTGGCAGGGCAACGAGTACCCGTTGATCAACCATGCATGCAGAGACCAGCGCTCTGGATGGGGATGCCAGATCGTGCCGCGAGCTTGAGAGAGATCTGCCCTCACCGGAATCGGCCACGGAGCTGTATGTGACAGCCGTGCCAGTTCCGGGAGCCAAGTCTGATTCTCCCAACGCGGGGCTATGAGGAGCACCGAGTGGCGCGTTTCCCTGATCCTCTTGATCACCTGTGGCAACAGAGAGACCGGAGGGAAAGCATATAGCGGGAGGCTGGGCCAAACCTGGGCCAGCGCGTCCTCGTCCTTCGAGAAGAACGTGGGGCATTGAGCGTTGTCTTTTGACGCAAACAGGTCGACTTCCACTCTGCCGAATAGGCGCCACAGTTTCTGGACCGTTTGGGGGTGCAGGGACCATTCCCCTGGGGGAACATTGTCCCTGGACAGTCTGTCTGGGCCGTCGTTCAAATGGCCAGGCACATGCGCCTCCCTCAGCGAGCGCAGGTTCGTTTGTGACCAAATAAGGAGGCGTTCCGCCAGATTGCAGAGATTTCTGGATCTGACACCGCCCTGACGGTTTACATAGGATACCACCGATGTGTTGTCCGAGCGGACAAGAACATGCTGGCCCTGTATGAACGGGAGGAAGCACTTCAGCGCGTTCTCGACCGCTATCATTTCCAGACAGTTTATGTGAAATCCCTTCTCCTGGTCTGACCACTGGTCAAAGGCCGGTCTGCCCTCGAACAGCGCGCCCCAACCCGAGTTGGACACGTCTGTCGAGATGACCTTCCGATAAGAGATGGTTCCCATCATTACTCCCTGCTGGTACCAGTCGGCCACTAACCAGGGCTGCAGAGCTGTTATGCAGGTCTGAGTCACTCTGATTTTCTGGCCGCCAGACACCCAGGCTCGGCGAGGCGCGCGAGCGTTCAACCAGAGTTGGAGCGGGCGCATGCGCAGTAGGCCCAGCTGGAGCACCACTGCAGCTGATGCCATACAGCCAAACATCCTTTGAAATGTTTTCAAAGGGAGAAAGCTGCCCTTCTGGAAAGATGCGGCTATGTGGCGAACACGGCGCGCGCGCTGTGTTGATAAACGAGCCGTCATGGTCACCGAGTCCAGTTCTATTCCTAAAAAGGAAATTGACTGGCTGGGCAGTAATGAGCTCTTTGTCCAGTTGACCGTGAGACCCAAGCTTTCCAGATGACTGAGAAGCACTGTTCTGTGAGATAGTAGTTCTGTCTCTGACTGTGCCAATATCAGCCAATCGTCCAGATAGTTCATTATGCGCAGCCCCTGACTTCTCAGGGGGGCGAGTGCCGCGTCCATGCACTTTGTAAATGTACGGGGTGCCAGGGACAGGCCGAACGGCAGGACGGTGTATTGATATGCCTGACCGTCGAAGGCGAATCTCAAAAATTGCCTGTGACGGGGTACTATCTGAATCTGAAAATAGGCATCCTTCAGATCTAGAGAGATAAACCAGTCCCTCGGGCGAACGTGCCCGAGGATTTTCCTGGTCGTAAGCATTTTGAACGGTCTTTTTGCAAGCACTTTGTTCAAATATCTCAGATCTAGGATAGGTCTGAAGGCTCCGTCCTTCTTGGGTACGAGAAAATATCGGCTGTAAAAGCCTGACTCGCTCAGAGAAGGCGACACCTTTTCTATAGCCCCTTTGCACAGCAGCTTTGCTATTTCTGCGTGAAGTAGGTGTGCGCGCACGCGGGCACGAGACTTACAACTGTATCTGACGCCCCGATCATAGTAGATGGGGAGCGCTTTATTAACGCCCTGTGTTTTGTGATAACACTTAAACGCACAGGCGGGGCCCGAGGGGAGGTTTGTGTTAGCAAGCGTGAGCGCTCTCTGGCGGGCACGAGACTTACGTTCATAACCTGCTTGTTTGATCGTGTAACAGAGCGGGCAGATAGTGGGCACAGACCTGTGGACACATTTCTTACATTCAACACTCGAGCGGCTTTTCTGCGCTTTATGAGAGTGTGCTCTGTGAGTGACGGGGGGTTTGGAGTGCTTATGTGTAGGGGTGAACACTGGGGCGTGGGCACATTCAGTACACTTAAAACACTGACGGCGTGAGCCGGACCAGACATTATACTCTTTTTGAGAATTCTCTGGGTCGCCGTGAAAACGGCGTTTGTGTGCAGGCGAGAGGGTGAATAAACCGGCTCGTTGGCTGCTAGTTGAACCACTGCAGTAGCCTGTTCGAAGGGGACTGACAGGGAAATGAACTTTGACGGCGGTCTGGCCGCAGCGGGACACGCGCGTCTTTTCTCTCTCGCTGTTAGGAGGGCTTTGCGTGCTCAGACTTCAGCGTGAGTCTCTGCCGAGGCCCTCTGGGGGGCGGCGGTCTGCGACGGCTGTCTGAGCGCGATCTAGGGCGGCCGCCCTGACGTCGCTGCGAAGGCTGATGCTGAGGCTGTGCTGGACGCTGGGTGCTGGTTCGCACAGGAGGCTGGCTTTGTCTCTCGCGAGAGCGGCCTGTGGCGGAACTCGAGCGTCGCGGCAGGAAGAGGTTCATGGCCTGCGTGGTCTTTTGCACCATAGAGAAGCGGTCAACGATCCCGTTCACCGCTGGGCCGAAGAGACCAGTGGGGGAAAGCGGCGCGTTTAGGAAGGTGGCAAGCTCAGTTTCCCTCATATCCGCGAGCGTTAACCAGAGGTGCCTCTCCGTCACGGTTAACGCGGCCATGGCTCGTCCGATGGCTTGGGCTGCGGCTTTGGTGGCGCGGAGAGAGAGATCCGTAGCGCTTCTCAAATCCGTAACCGCAGCTGGGTCCCGGCCCTTCTCATCCCATTCACGGAGGAGGTCGGCTTGCAGGATCTGAAGCACAGCCATCGAGTGTAGAGCAGACGCGGCCTGGCCGGAGGCGGCATAAGCGCGGCCGACCAAGGCGGAAGTGGCTCTGCAGGCTTTAGACGGGAGGGCTGACCGTGACCGCCATCTCGCGGAGGGCGGGCAAAGGTGCGCTGCGACCGCATCTTCCACAGGGGGAATCGCTGTGTACCCTTTCTCGGCGGCGCCGTCCACTCGGGAGAGCGACGCGGAGGCCTGTGACTGAAGTCTAGCAGAAAACGGTGAATTCCACGACTTCGTCAGCTCCGCATGAAGTTCCGGCAGGAATGGAGCGGGCCTGGTTTCTGAAACTGTGCGGCGGCGACTTTGAAGGAAGCAGCCGTCGAGCCTGTTCGGCGCGGGTTCCTTCGGCAGCGACCACTCGAGCCCGAGATGGTCAACCGCTTGCGTCAGCAGGCGCATAAGTTCCGCGTCAGCTCCAGCGCGGGTACGGGCGGATTCCTGGATTGACGAGGAGGCGGAGTGAAGCGACCATTCCTCACTGTCTGATGCCAGGATAGAGCAGCAGTCTTTTGTGACATGTCCCACGGACTCATCCTCCGAAGTGACGGCAGTGAGGCTCGTAAGCGGCAGCTGCGCGTCGGTGAGGAGAGGTGGGGAAGGCGAGAGCGAGGCTCGAGGGAGGTTCTCCGGCGAGCGCGTCGCTGTGGCCACAGGTTCCGGCTGTCTCAGGGAACGGCGCTTCTTTCTGCGCGGTCCCACAGGAGGCGGAGTGACTGCTGTGGTGTTGAATGCTTCGAGTCGAGCCCGCAGGGTCTACAGCGGAAGCTCCTCACAGAGCTCGCAGCCCCCGGACGCGAAGGCGAGCTCTGCGTGTTCCAGGCCCAGGCAAAGAGCGCAGATCAGGTGGCGGTCTCTGGCGCTGAGCGGGGCTTTACACGAGCCGCAGGAAGTGCGAGGCATCTTTAAAAAGACGCTCGCTGCTCTTTTAGAATAATAGCAAAAAAGGATACGTCGCCAGATAGCGTAGCTCGCACGGATGGCTGAAGGTGGCGAAGACGGCCGGCTTCCTCAGCGCTGTCCTAGGCTGGCTGTTCGCTGTTCGACGGCGGCGGTGGCTTCTCTCAAATCCAGCGATGCGAAGAGCTCGCTGAAGAGTCGAAAAATCAGAGAATTCAGCCTACAGCCCCTATTTTATATGCTAAGCCACGCCTATCTGGCGGGCTGTGACGCTATAAAGGCGCGGGCGCCCCTCATTGGGCGTGACGTCACGCCGGGCGCACTGGTAGGCTGCAGCAGTTGCCCGCAGGGCAGCCAATGAGCACGCGAGATGGCCTGCTCTAGGTCTGCTAGCTGCTGCACTGCGTTGACAAGTTATACAAAATTAAGGATAATTTTTGGCTTCAGTATCTCGAGAAGATGAATCTTTCCCGTAGCGTAAGCTAAACTTACGCAATACGAGAGAACCTCTCGTAAGAGAACCGTTGGTTCAGTCCAAAATGGCATCAGCGTGACAGCAGCGCCATCTAGCGATTGTTACCAAAACTGCAATGGAGTTTCGCCTCTTGGTACTTCTATACTCTTTGGTTACACCCTTGGTAAAATGTATTAACTTATATTCTAAAGAAAATATGCTTCCATACCAAACACGATGACCGTTGCCGTGGCACTACGTCTCCTGGCTACAATGTTGCTGGCCAGGCAGGTGTAGTTTCCAGAGTCGGACAGCCTTGCTTCATTGATGATCAAGTTGTGGTCAGCTCGAGTGTCGATATTGATGTCCTCAAGAGAACTCACCAGCTCTTCATTCTTCAGCCACTCCACCTGCATAAAGAGGCAGATTTAACAGGTTAAACCAGCCTTTGTGAGTATCATAATTAGGGGTGCGCCGATCCCATACTCAGTATCGGTATTGCTCCGATACTAGCAATATTTGCCGGATCGGGTATCGCCAGACGAGACCATCCAAATCCGATCCGATATTGTATAGCCTACGCATGTTATTGTTATACAACACAAAAGGCACAAAAACATTATAAAGCACTATAATGTTTTCGTGTACTGTATTCCAAGATTTCTGAAGCCATTACATATAGTTTAATGTGAGGTACAGATTTAAATTGTTAAATTAATCGTCACCTAAGTGCTTCCCTCCGCTGCGGCTGTCAGTCATCTCAGCACTCAAACAGCGCGTCGCGCTCGGGTAAAACAGTCAACACCATGAAACCCTCTCCAAGATGAGTCAATGTTCCTATTATTATACTGTAGATATGTAGATAAAGGTCTATGGTTTGCATTAAAGGACTTTAACGTGCTGGAGTTTCACATGTTACTTTCAACCGGGTGTCTGTTAGATCACAACACAACTCCTCAGTGATCACAGCACTGGAGTAGAGAGCGATATAATTTCTCTTCACGCGCACATTAACTGAAATTTAAAACTGTTAAAAGGCTCAAACTAATGAATAAATAAAGAAATATATGTATATATTACTTTTGTGCTTTGAACTGTTCAATGCGACGCGCTGCGCGCCGTGACTCCATGTTGCTTCGAGCGCATCATTCTGCGCACGGGATGCGCATAAGGTTTCGTGCCGCTCTGAATTGGAGCCTTTCATATTACAATACTTTTGCGCAATGGCAGTTTATGGATAGCCTTAGTTGTTCTGTCCAATCTATGTATCATATGTTGCTGCTTCATTAAAAAGTTGCGCTTAAAATTTTAAAGTAAATGTATTTTAATTATATAGTATATATTTTGGCTGTATTGTTTTACAAAGTAAGGAAAATAATGTTTAAGTCAAGCTTTGATGCCTTTAACAAAAGAATAATCCCAGTCTCTTCCCCACAGTGAGGCATACAGATACAGTTTATAAGGTAATTTGGCACTGTTTTTTTAATTATTATTTTAGTATTGGATCGGATCAGTATCGGCCAATACTGAGTCCCAGGTATCGGAATCGGTATCGGAGGCAAAAAAAGCGGATCGTGCCACCCCTAATCATAATACTCCTGAAAAGGATGATATTAAATGAATACACATTCACAAGCGATGCTTCTTCACTGTTGCTTTAAGCTTTGAATTACATCCTGTTAATGTTAACACTTTAATTTCATTAATGCCAAGTATATACATCCAAGTTCACTCGTCTACATACGCATGACATCATATAAATCCTCACGCTATCAGTGAATCAGCACGAAATAAACTCATAACACAGAATTAATAAATAAAAGACAACATGGAACACATACAATGACACTACATTTACTCTGTATTTCAATCATCTCAGCATCGCCAGCATGCACGCTAATCGCTGCACATTTATGCTAACCATGTGCTCAGAACTGATCATTTACACTAAATACAGAGTTTACAGACATAACACTCACATATATCGTAAAACAATTATAGTGAACAGTCTTTCTTATAACTCGATTAGAACAATGATGGTGCACATTTTGTACATTTCATACCTGTAAAGGATGATATTAAATGACAAAAGCGACTTCACTGTTGCTTTACCATGAATGAAGCGTATCGTGAGAACATCCTCTACAAAGGTACACAATGCACATATAACCACATATAATCACACACATCCATCTACAGCTACTGTACAATAATAAATTGTATTAATTTAAAACAATAACTCTTATTATAGAACCTAAAATATTTGTAACAAGCATTTTGATGAACCATAATGATAATAGTCATATAGATACAATCCCTTAAAAATCCCTTAAAGCAGAAAAACATGAAAATCACAGAAATACATAAGAAAACTGTGATAGTATAAAGGGATAAGAAACCGTAATATTTATAATGAGAATTACTCAGCATACCACAAGAAAATGCAGACAGTTTACTGTCAATCCAACTAGAAGCAATGCAATGAAACGAAAACGCCTCCCCCTGTCCTGGAACCAATCTACAATTTTCATGAGGAGGCCGTAGTGGTTGTTACCATTTTTTCCCCAACCTTTTCTTGGAATTCACAAACCAGCATGAGGCCGTTCCTGACAGCCTATTTGAAGCAAACATAGCCACCACATCAGCTCAGCCAATTAAAGTGAAGAAACATTGTCAAATAAGACACAAGCTGCATCAATGCAACAGCAAGCATTTCACATTGACCTCTGAGTGACCCATCACAGTCTGACAGCGCAATAAAAAGCATGCTCTGCGATAGATGTGTATTCTCTCAGGTGCTCTGCATAGTCACGTTCAGACCTGTCCCCTTGATTGGAACAAAGGTCACAGCTCATCCAAAGATTTCAGTTTGAGGTGACTGCAAGGTCAAGCCCAGCCTAGTGTTATTTATTCAGCTCTGATGTTTGACAGTCTGATTCATTAGGATTTACACACATCGCAATGGCGTGACCACATGCCCTCCTCGCATGGCTGGTCGTGTAAATTACAATCGTTTGGCAATAGCCACCCCTTCTAAGTCGGTCCAGAGGGGCAGCAGTCGTCAGGGCGTGGGGACGCGGGTTGATTTATGTCACTGTGTGTTTGCAGATTAAAAACACAGCACGCCCCTTGGGAATTTCTGTTTATGTGTAAAGTTCTCGCCCTCTGCGCTGGAACACCACAGCAGAAACACGCACGTGGGCGAGTAAAATTGCTGGACTCTCTCTCTAAGGCCTAGAAGAATAATGAAGGGAGGAAAATCAATATATCAGCCATCAGATTGTCATGTGTGAGAGATGTCTCTCTCTCTTTCTCATCTTCGTGATGGCCGGAGAGAACTCTTTCATCATATGCTTTTAATTTCACTCTTTTCTCCGTTCCAGTCCAGAGCTCCCACAATGGTGGTGACTGCATCTGTCCTCTCTCTCTCTCTCTCTCTCTCTCTCTCTCTCTCTCTCTCTCTCTCTCTCTCTCTCTCTCTCTCTCTCTCCTTCCCTTCCCTCCCTTCTGTGTTTACGGTTGGACCTCGATAGCTAGTCCAGTCATGTTGTTTCTTTGACTCCATAAAGCTTATTCGCTCTAATTAAAAAAAAATATCACAGACCTTTCAGCAAATAAAGTACTTCAGGGAAGGCATAGACTCATAAAAAAAAAAATATATATATATATACAGTATACACACATAGATTCAAAAAAATCAAGATTCCCTAATAAATGAATAGCATATATCTCAATTTTTTTGTAACATTGTATAGAAACATTAAACAAATATATTCACACAACGCATGGATGACAGAGAACTATCCTCAAACACATGAAATAATCTCTAACTGTACGTTCACACCGCCGCCGGCGAGAGCGGCAAAATACGCCCTCGCCGCCCTGCTAACGACGCCGTGCAAGATTCGTGGACGCTCTGATGCTCTGACGTAGATCGAATGCTTGATCTTTTTTTAAACTTAATTTAAAGCGGCCGCAAGAAAATAAGCATATTGATCAGTATTTGTGCAGACTGGCCACACGTAGGGTATACGTTAACCTATTTTAAATGTGAAAGTAACTTTGAAAGTAAGAAAATTACAGATGGATAGAGATTAACAATTATATTTACTTTGCAAACGAAATAAATAAATTCAATTTGTGTGGTGTGGCTTTTGTGTTCATTTTCAACTTTTTTTATTTATGTCCCTGTACGTAAACAGGGACAAGTCATATAACAATGGTAAACCCGCAACAGAAATGATTAACTTCTCCTCCATTTTGCTTGGGTACTAATGTGTTCGGAACCAATGTTACCTGGCCTGCGTTCTCTGGAATCCTCTCAAACGGAGAACTTCTACATTCCGATTGGTTGCCGCCGGCTGCTGCCGAACCGCGTCATAGCGCATTACCATAAAGTTGACCCGATTTCATCTCTCCTCCTCACTGCTCTCACCGTCCAAGATGCGCCGCGCCGCCCTGGCCGGAGCTCACCGCCGGCTCTCATTGAAAATGAATGACTTCCGGCCACTTTGACGCTCTCGCCGGCGGCGGTGTGAACACACAGTTCTTCAAGGGTTTTTATAATCATAAGTAAACTGACCAGAATGATGATGTCTTTGTTTTCAACATAATGTGCCTGCAAAAGGAGAAAAAAAATTGCTTGTGGTTGAAATGCAACAGGTGGAAAGAGTGACTTTCTAAGTATTTGAAGGACCTCAAAACAAGCAAAAAACTGAAAGACATCAAGGCCATATATAAATCGAGGTGAGAAGGTGGAACAGGGCTTTTCATAAATTTATAACTGTGTTTTGTTGTTCATAGTCTGTAGAAGGAACAGCGTGATTTGTTCCTTTTGTTTACCAGACTAGAGTAAGTGAATGGAAAGATTATACTGTGGGGTTAATTATCAAGACTATTATAAGATATCAGAGGGAGATCATCCGTGGCGTGTACAGGAGCAAAATTATCAGCAAAATAAAATATGCTAATAAAACCTACTACAATCATTTATTGATTTATTGAGTATCAATATTAATTTACATATCTGTCTAGCCGTGAAATTCCCTCACAGACTATCATGATGTGCATTTAACCATGTGTTACCAGTTCAAAAGCACCACAAAGAGCCTGCATTTTACCTCCAAACACCCTCTCACGAGGATCAGTGTTACTTGTTATCTAAACTCTTTCATTTTCTTTCTAATTATTTCTCTATCTGAGACCCAATCTAAAGCTTTTCCTCTATCAATGCCTCCATCTCCTTTATAAGAGTTTGTTTGGGGGAAATTCTCTCTCTCATTCTGTATGAGTGTGTGTGTTTAGTATTCAAATCGCAGGCTGTTTCTGGGTCTGCTTTGGGCCTCTCGGAGGGAAGCATTGGGTTGGTGGGAGATGGAGAGATGAGAGAACAGATGAACATTGAGGGACAGATTCAAATGGGTGTGATAAGCCTCCGGCCAGGGAACAGGGAAATGAATTTGCTTAATTAGCACATTTGTTCCAATTAAAGCCCTGTGAACACGGACGGATACAGCGTCACGTCCATCGACTAAGACCCTCAAAGGACAACACAGATAACCTCTGATGTCACGCTAACTGAACCTCTTTCTAATCAGCTGTTGGAAAAGACCACCATTACATTGGTTATACACTTGCGGGAGTTTCCAAGGACACGGCAGCTTTGAGATTCCATAGGGAATTGGGATTGTCTGGGAATCTGAAAAATATAATATAAAACCTTATTCTAAAGATGGAGGTTAATAGTATGAGAAATTCATAGAAGCTGAAAAGAAAAAAATCAGCTTGAGCTGAACAGTGTTCAACTGAAATGCTATGATAGCACACTAAATTAAAAAGAAAAAAAACAAAGAATAAAACAAATAAACAAAATACTGAAAATAATTACACTTCTAGTTTAGAGGCTCATCATTTTAAGTAATAATTAATATTTTTATTATGGACTTTTATATTTTAAAGGGATATACTGTATATTTCACCCCAAAACGAAAATTCAGTCATCATTTACTCATTTAATATATACATAATTTATGCTAATGTTGTTCAAACACTGTAAATTTCGTTCCCTTTCAGTCGATAACGTCAGATGTAGTCTGAAGGCCTGAGGTTCAGGTGGCTATCACATGGACATGTGATAGTTACCATCACTTCTGCGAGCACCCCCTAGAAATGGGTAGCGTGCTTACGCCTTTAAAGTGGAACCTAGTCGTTGAGTGCGTCTTCTCTCCAGAGGAGATCCTGAAAGCTTTCGATCACTTCAGTGCTCTCTTTCCTGCAAAATGGGTTGGAGTAGGCTGTTTTCCTTCACCCTCAAAATGATGTTGCCTCGGTGTTTAAACGACGCTCATCGTGTTGCAGAAGTGTGCAGACGCACGTTCTGATCGTCAGGTTCCTGAGGAGCAAGGTCTTGTAAATCCTTGCGTCCCTCTTTATCCTCTTGGGCCTTGTCCCTGGTGCGACTGCACTGCAGAGACCGCCCCTGAGCCACTGCAGGCAGTGAGTTAAAAATTCTATTATATCAGCTCTCCTGCTCACATGGTCTCTACTAGAGGGTAGGGACTTGCTCGCTTTCGGTCAACGTTTTGTGCCTGGAGTCTGGGCCGGCTAACTCTCACAAGCTGAGACCCCGGCTCAGATTGTGCCCAAGGTTCCAACCTCTCCCGTAATAGGAGCAGGTGGTGAGCCTGCAAGCGCTACCCTGGAGGAGGCAGATCCAGCCCTGGCTTCTCTGTCCGTTCGCTTGGACGTGTACAGAATGCAAGCCATAGACCTCAGACCAGCTCTACAAATATCTGTTGGAACTCAGCAGAGAGGGAAGGCTGTTTCCATGCAAAGTTGCACTTAGTGCTTGCCTTCATTTCGGTAAAAATCCGAGATGCAACATGTCCACTTAGGTGTTGAGCTCCTCTATGATGAGTGTAAAGTGCTCCGCCTGGGCGTTGACGATATGCTTTGCTAAACAGATTATAGAGTTGGGGGCTGGACGACACCTAGTTGAACCGCTGCTTCCCGTGGGCTCCCTTCTCATGAAGCCAGTTTCACCGTGAGCCCGGTTCAAGTGTCGGCTTGCTGCGCCATTCCCCTCCTATGGACTGGATACGTGCGCCTTTCTACTCCAGTTGAGTTCCCTTAAAATTGAACCCTGTTGAGTTCCTCCACACCCCTCCGACGTCGGACGTGCGGAACGTCTGGTGTTAGGCCTACCACTCGTAAGCAGTGTGGAACCTGTGTTAGGCTGGGTCCATATGTTGCGGTCCCTACGGCGACCCCATATGTGTATTCTTCCACCATACGGCTCCCTGCGGCGAGCCCGTGTCTTCCCTCGGCAGAGTCTCTCTGCCGTCACTGTCCGGTGTGTCTCCCCCGTCTTAGGCTGGAGCCACCCCAGTGACATTCCATATGTTAGACTGCCCGGTTTCCGCCCAGTTCATATGTGTATTCTCCACTTTACCTCCCTCTGGGTTGGATGTGGCTTATGCAGCGTCCCTTCCTTCCAATGTACGGGGAACGCTTTCCCAGTGGTCCTGTAGGAACAGCAGTGACTTCCCTGGCCTAAGCCCTGTCCTTCCCCGCCTTAAATTTGCGGGGGGATAAGGAGGCTTTGGTTTAGGCACTGGAAGGTGGCAGCGTTAGTGGCGTGTTCAAAGGGTCATCCCAATTCAGTCGATCATCGACTACGTCTGACTACGTCTGACCGTCGACTATGTCCTGGTTGCGTATGCAACCCACCATTCCCTGAAGGAGGGAACGGAGGACGTAGTCCCCTTGCCACTACCTCTGGACCACCGCTGACCCCGGGTTACTCTCGGCTCCTCAGCGAAAAGCAACTAGTTCGTGCATCCACTTCCGTATTTATACCCGCGCCGCGGGGGCGGAGTGTGTGATGCAAATCACGCATGCCAAATTCCATTGGCTCGTTCAATAGTAATCGAAGATGATAGGCTCTCTAGCGCGATCCCATTTCAGTCGACCGTCAACTACGTCCTCCGTTCCCTCCTTCAGGGAACGGTGGGTTGCACACGCAATCAGGACGTTCTGTTAACTTTACTTGAAAAAATCTTGCAAATTTAATGCCTCAGAAAAATTTAGTAAAGTTTATCAACAAGTTTTCATAATTTGGCTTCTGAGTTGTACTTAATAATAAGTACTGAGTAACAGTTTACTCTGGATTGCGGCATGAATAAATTAAGCAATTGCTTTGTTTTATAATTTTTTTTCCCTTTATTTGACAATTTTATTTGCCGTCTTATGTCAGTATTAGCACAATAAATACAACAAATAAACTGTTTTGTAATCCTCAGAGTTTTATTCTTTTAAACATGCATTTAATGGTTACCATTGTTGAGCTTTGCATGGTGACTTCGCACTGAATGAGTGTGTGAATGAGGCTTATATGAGTGTGTGTGAATGAGGTGCAGGTGTGAGTGCAATCAGTGCAGTGCAGATGTATGGTGTTTGGTGTAATCAGTCCAGGGAGGTTAATGATGGGAAATGTAGTCCAAGTAAACCCAGGAAGTGCGTGGCTAATCGTGACAGGTACTGTATGTGTGTGACTAAAGCAAGGTTGACTGCAAGATATTGGCACAACTAAAGGGGGACCCTGTTTGATATTTCATATTATGGTGTTTACGATATGTGTTGGCAATACAATTTTAATAGACCATAATTTAACATGAAATGTAGATTAGTTAGTGATTTAGTGAGAAGTTAGGTCATCTTTCAAAAGCAACATATTTATTTTTTCTCTTCCTTTAAAACCACAAATAGCCTAACTGTGATTTCTGCATCACTGCATCAAGAGGAAGAGAATTAGTGATATAAATGAAGTTCCAAGAGCCCAACCAAAGGGAACACTAATCACCATAATGGAGACCTTTTACCATTAGGACATCAACTTCAATTTATAAAGGCAACTTATGTGATGTTCTCTTAAAATTTCTAGTGTCGTTGACAATTCAACATTCAAGATGACTTTGAAAATGAGTAAATGCAACTAAGGAGAATGATAACTGCACAAGTGGAGGAAATGAGTGAAAGTCTTGAATTGCTCAAAACTCAAAAACTTTTGCTTGACAAAATAGTACTCAAACCAATCAAGTAGCCTGCTCTTAACTTGGGTTTTCTGAGTAACAAAGGCATTGTATATGAATTATACAAATGTCTAGATTTTTACAATTCAGTTTAACAAATTGTTGGACATTAAGTAAATTAAGTAAAGTAAAAAAAAACTTAAAAGGGCTAATCAGAAACCCATTACTTTATTTCTTCTGTAAAACACAAAAGAAAATATTAGAAAAATGTCTATTTTGCAATGAAAGTAAAAGAGGTTTAGAGTTGTTTTGGACCCTATTATTACCATTTTATCGTCAAAAATTTTCTTTCAAATATTTTCTGAGAGTTTATGATAGATTTTGTTTTGGTTGAACTTTTTTAATAACATGGTACATGTAATGCAATAGTTCAAACAGTATGTAAAAAAAAAAAAAAACTTAAAATGAATTGCACTCTCTGAAGCATGGAGAACTCACAACTTCTAAAGAGTAGCTAATACATCAGAAAAATACATGTTTAAAGCCATTCATTTTGGAAAATTTCTGTTGGCAAAAATTATCATTAAAAAAATTGGCTAAAGTAAAGTGATTTAAGTCCAAGTAAAATGGACCAAAATGAATGAACATGATGATATTGACTACATTTTTAAATTGACTAAATTAAAGATTGAAAACTGTAAAAAATAAACACTGGTGACAACTGCAGTTAATCATATTGTTATGTTGACAAGTTCTAGAGGCCAACAACAAGAAAGAACTTTCAGGGTGGCTACATCCAAAAACAGACTTATTCTCAACACATAATACGGCACGTCCCTTACAGGTCAATCCAATTAACCATGAAACGGGTACAACACCTCATAACATTGTCATTCTGGGCAAAAATCATCCTCTAGATTTACATTCATTTAGACGGAAAGTGAAAGTGACAAGAAGGCAATTACAAAAGGAGGTCTCGTCCGGGTTTGTTCCATCCTACTCAATTAAGTTCCAGTTTCATTAATGTCCCTTTGCATCACTTTGCTTCAATCAAGTCTGCAGCCCCTTATGGATGCTATGGTGACTTTCACAGAATCACATTAAAGAAATGAACTTTACAAATCCAACTGCGCTATTTCGGATGGGAGCGTAGAACGGGCCGGACGCTTCCTACTTCCTCATCTTGTTCTTGACAGCGCGGGCCGTGCTGCGTTTATTGGTGAATAATTACATTTTAAGCACTTTAAATGACTTTTCTTCATCAGACTGAATGATTAATTGCGTTGCTGGATGAGGATTGTGAAGTTAATATGAGCTTAATGATCGGTCTAGTCTCTCAAAGTTATTGAGAGCCTTTTTTTCTCCCATCTTAGCTGTGAGTAATCTGTATGAACTTTACTTTGACAGTTAATATCGCACTTTCATTTCCTTGTTGGTGTAATTGTTTTAATTATGTTACGTTCATTATTCAACAGGGATGATCTTATAGCTCCAGGGAAATGATAATTCCTAAACAGGTTTCCATTCAAGCGGTAAAACAAACAAAGGACAAGGATGACATATGCCAGAATAAACAATGACAAAATTGTTATGAGCCTGTGACCTTTCGCAAATGTCTTTAGAAAAAAGAAGGAAAAAAATCGAATACAAGCGATTTAATCAAGTTTTCACATTTCACTGCCAGAATCAAGAGCAAAATAATTAACCCATGAGAAGCGCAGAGGCGGCATGTCAGCCACGACCTGCCAACGTTCTCCGAGCCCTTGATCAATTTCCAGTCTCAGCCAGACTTGTGTCCCATCCAAAGATGGTATCAGCCAGCCGACAGGGGAGCCATCTTGGCTCATATGTCTACCGGTGGTAGAGTTCTTCGGCTCGACCTTTAGACTTTGAGCAGCAATGATTACAGAGGGAGCGTTTAGCTGCCAACCTGTAATCTCCAGCGACAAACCCTTCTGGCATAGAGACCTCTGGACCCGGATTTTGGCTCTGTCTCAAACATCGCCTAAGCCCGACTATCCTTTTCAGCAGCAGCGCCATGTTGGCTCTAGTACCTATTGATTAGCTGTAGCGATGGTGCACGGCTGCTTCCCTCCAGATCACAGACAGCAGCCATTTTGGATAGATTTCCAACATGACAGATGGCACGAGTTGATATGTTTTTTTATTTTTTTTTAAAGCTGATGTTGAAATGGGCTCATGGTGGCCTAGTTTAAGTATTGCTTCGGCTGAAACTACTACGAAGAATACAGAGCGGCATAAAACAAAACAAAACAAAAAACAAGGAATCTGTCAGCAACCTCAGAGAGGTAGACACAGCGGTATCACTTAACATTTCACAAGAACGTGGGGGATGATAATAAAATGACACTGTGTTTATGAGAAGCAATTGCAAGTTTGATTTACACTAAGCACATGGATATTCTCCTTAGCTTGTCATAAAACTCTGTAGGAGGTTCGATATTATATACTTGGTGTCACTGAGATTAACCTGAGAGCGGTCTCAGAACATTTCCTTGATGCTCACAGAATTCTGTATCACTTTCTTCTACAAACTCCAATGCAGATCCCAGAGTTATGACAAGAGCAGAGACTATTGTTCACAATGTCTGACAGACAGACAGACAGACAGACAGATAGATAGGTAGGTAGGTAGGTAGGTAGGTAGGTAGGTAGGTAGGTAGGTAGGTAGGTAGGTAGGTAGATAGATAGATAGATAGATAGATAGATAGATAGATAGATAGATAGATAGATAGATAGATAGATAGATAGATAGATAGATAGATAGATAGATAGATAGATAGATAGATAGATAGATAGATAGATAGATAGATAGATAGAATTCGGCCTGCATTATTCAAAGACTGTTCTTCTCCATACGGGCATTCATACATATAATAGAAAAGGCATTGCGAGTGACCCAGCAAGTGAAAAGATGAGGGCCCTACAGTAACACAAATTGTCCATTTGACGTAAATCTTTTATCTCTTGCTGAAACTGAACAGCATGGGGTCAGTTTTTGCTCTGAAAAGCACACATTCTTCAGGACACATTCTTCAGAAGGGAAACCACAGAAAGAAAGGATAAAGTTCTTAAAATAGACACAAAACATCTAAGTTAACCAACAAACACATGTAAATGCATAGTTGAGCCTGTGCTGAGCATGCAAATGCACTTTTGAATATGTCATCGTTCCAGAACCCTGACTACTATAATGATAATGCACACATCGTACGCTCTAATAAATACAACCCCGCTCATCCCTAATACGTGGGAAAGCATAGTCATCAAATGACTTTAAGGCATGAAAACACAAACAGAGCACTGAATATCAACATTGACTGATTGATTTGTATTTTAAAAATTTGTTCCATATAATAAACTAAAACACATCCAGACAGGAAGGGGGCGTTGTGACCCACTCACTTCAGCTGCAGGCACTCCCTCGGGTGGGCGGCAGTGTAGAACAATCATGCCATTGATCGGCACCTCCATCCCCTGTGGCTCCTGTTCGAAATTCTTCCTCAGGTCTATATATGGAAACGAAAAAGAAAGTTGCTTTCAGTTAAAACAGCTCAAATATGGATTTTAGTCTGGGACTAGGCTTAAACCTTGTCTGTGAAACCGGGGGTAAAATTGCTAAAACTAAAACTGAAATAAAAAGAAATTAAAGTTTAATAGAATTATTAAAGGTGTCATGACATAAAAAATCAACATAAGAGGTTTTTGAACCATTAAAACATTCTGCAAGTTTCATAGCTTAAAACGTGCTACTCATTATAAACAAAGCATTTATTTAATCAAACTCATCTCATTTTGATATTGCACAAAATATCAAGTACAAAAAAGCTATTTAATTTAAATATCATAAAAAAATGTAAGATTTCAAAGTAAGAAGTGATTAAAAAAAACAGACTATGATTAGACTGACATGCAATGCGGACAGTGGCTTTGCGACTCTTGGAGGTGCCCAGATGACTCCAGGCCACACACAGACACCAGTAGTCCTCTGGTCCATGGAAGTCCTCCACCTGCTGTCTGGACACATTTATAGTCACTTCACGGATCTTCAGCCCTGTACAGAAAGAAAAGCGAAGGATTGAGAAAAACAAAATCAACTTGATTCAAATTTTGTGTGTAAGCTGTGTATATCAGTAATAATCAGTGTTCCTACTACTTAACTGCATTTTGCAGCATCTCAACTGTTTCCAAAACAATGCAGCATTTCCAGTAATGAGATACTCTTCCTAAAGAGCAGCAGTGTAACCTGTTTAATGTTTAAACTTGTTTGCACAGAGAACTGAATAATCAAAAACATTTCCTTAACGCTTCTCTCTCCCACGATTCACTGATTCAAGGCTCTGTGCACAAGTCCATGGAAGGCATTTTACATATTTTTTAGTAACAAAATATACAGTTAAACACTAGATGGAATTGTAGGTATTTTCCTGTGTGTGTGTGTGTGTGTGTGTGCGTGCGTGTGTACGTGCATGTGCGTGTGCGTGTGTGTGTTGGAACCCCATTCAGTTCTATAGCATTTTTATTTCATACTATGGAAAACTATATTTGGTTGAACTATCCCCAAGGTTTTTTGGTCCCATATACACATTACTCTGATTGAAAGAAATGAATAATATCATTATATGGTATTATATTTAAAAATACATGACCTCTTAAATGTAATTGTAATAGAACTTTAAAGCTTACCACATGGAAAGTGTCAAAGTAGCTTTAAATGGAGTTTAACAAATAGCAGACACTAAAATTAAAAGCCAGTTAAGCCATATTCCCTGAGAGGTTTGGTGCTCCAAATAAACAGCTTTGCTTGTACTGCAACACTCTAACGCACATTTCCTTCTAATTCCAATATTGCATAAGACCAACAGGGCTTCTTTTGTGTAGAATTCTGTAGGATATTTATCACAAAACCTTAATGAACTTACCAAGCCCTTGTGATTCTGCAAGAACCACGACCAGGTAGGAATCGATTAAAGTCCTTATAGATGGTATGAGTCAGAAAGCAGGATTACAGGGAAATATTAAAGAATAATGCACATCTTCCTATAGAGAATTTGAGGAAGTTCTTATACGCATTCCCCAGGCTCCTCTCCAACCTGGCTGCTCTCTTCCCAAAATGCTCTATAATGGATTCTTCCTGTCATAAGCCTAATTTTAGTACTGTTGTCGAGCCAACCAAACATTAAATTATGCAGGCGGCGTTTGAGGTGGTGGATTACACTCCTCTCACATCCAAATCCCAGAAAGCTTTGCAAAATGCAACCAAAATATATGAGCCAGTGCAATGTTTCCCCTAACGGTAAACTTGTGAGTCAAGACACACAGCACAAAAGAGAGACCCGAAATGGAAGAGCGAGTTAATGGTTACAAAAGTGAATTTTTTTTTAAATGAAACCGTACTGTGAATTAGAGAGACAATTATAATAAGAGTGAGCGGAGGGAGAATTACAAGTATGAAACTCTGACGCAGACGGCGGCGTTAATGCAAGCTTCTCTGTGGGTCTCTGTGGGTGTATTTGCTCTGCTGAGAGAAAATGAGACTCGTCTATAATGATATTAAGGTAAGCAATGGAAAATCAATTTGAAATTGCTCAGTCCGAGAACCACGCTTGGCTGTGAGATATGAGGGAGAGAGAGACATAGAGGATTTGAAATGAAAAGAGTATTGCTAAATAAAGGGAGACTGAGTAAGGTCAGGACTCTAAGCATCTATAATCCTTTAAATCGGAATCATTATCTTTCAAACAGGCCTGTGGGGAACAGAACACAACTGACAGAACAGAAACTCTTCCAGTGCCAAAAGGAGGAACAAGCACCAGCGGAGGCAGACACCCTGAATAAAGCACACCAGCTCCAGATACCTGCCCAAAACATCCAATACAATCACCCAGCTGACTGTTGCGATAGAGAGCAGTACATACAAAGGATAATGTGACGTTGCTGAATACATAGCCCGCAATACCTAGTCAAGTCTCCTGTGGATAATACGAAATGAAACACTTGTACAGCTGCATTCTGGGTTATACAGCGTGTAAATACTGACAGAAATTAGACCTCTAAACAACCTGTTGAGATCAAGAAGGTCTATAACACCAGGAGAAAGTCAGCTTTCCCTTTTCACTCTGTCAGCTTTCCCATTTGTCTCAATGGCAGTTGCTCAGCAATGCTTAGCCATCTTTGCTCATGGTCTCTCAGTTCTGCTCCCAGGTTGTTTTGGGTCAATCATTTGAACTGTATTGTAAATGTTATGTGAATATTTTAATTCAGAAAGGATGCATTAATATGATCAAAAGTGACAGTAACAACATTTCTAATGTTATAAATTATTTCAAATAAATTGCATTAAATATTAATTAAAGAGTCCCAAAAATGTATTAAGGTTTTCAAAAAACTATTAAATAGCACAAAGGTTCTCAACAATGATGATGATAATAATAATAATAATAATAATAATAATAATAATAATAATAATAATAATAATAATAAAAAACAATAATAATAATTTCTAATAAGATAATAAATAGTAATAGCTGTGTCAGCACCAATAGCATCGTGGGCAGCGTGCCGACATATAGAAATGTTGCCTTTCAGGCGACCAGAGTTCGAATCCCGGCTCGTGGACCTTTCCCGAATCCGTTCCACCTCGTTTACTATCCTATCACAATAAAGCCCTATCTGATACAATCCTATCACCAAAATTAAATCTTAAAAAAAAAAAAATAGTCTGAGTTTCTTCTTGTAATCACAGACAGACTCGATGACGTGAGATCAGATCTCTGTGTGGAGCACCGGCTGTTGTAAGACTCCTTGTGGACACAAAACTCTAACTGGGTTATTACAATCAATGGCAAAATGAATGTTTGGAAATGTAAACTGATATTTCCTGTTGACACAATATAGCAAAAGATATAAATAACTGGCTTAAAACCAATTTTTTTCAGGTGAAAATACTAACGTGCCTAAGACTTTTGCACAGTATTATATATATATATATTCTCAAAGCCTGTAAGAAATATTTATGGCTGGTACATTTTCTCAATTCATTGCTATTGGCAAGAAGATATGTACACAGCGCCTCAGATACAGATTCTGTCGCATCCAATTCCGCCCCCGGGGATGCAGCCAAGAAACTGGAACCTTCCAGCGTTCGTCCAAAGATACTCAGAGGAATCGAGATGCCCAAGCCAAGTTTGGAACTAAACAACAAGAAGCTTGAGTCTGACTGCTCGGACAAAGTGCTGCCACAGAGGAAACGGTTTCACTGGAGGCACCGTTGACTTTAAATAAACCATATAAATCATCATTTCAGGCCCCGGACAGAGACAGAGTGTGTGTATACAGACAAAGAAAAGTAGAAAACAGTAAAGCATGACTGTGAGGCATATGGAGAGCGCTAAACTTGATGCCAGTGTTGTGTGTGGCCTCACAGGCAACACATAGGCCCTGGCATATGTGATAGTAAACCCGTTGTTTCTGATGCATCCATTAGAGTAGAAAGAAGAAAATCTCCAACAAACCAACCAAATGTGACATCCCGTCATGGTTGCCAAAGACCTTGAGGCCATGGATTAACGACGAAGCCCAGATACACATCTATAGTGCTTCCAAAACCCTGTTGTATTGCTCTCTGGAGTGGCTCTAATACACATTTGGCTTCTTCAGTGAGTTTCAGTTCTTTTCTTTATTTATTTTTTTGTATTGTACATGTAAACACACAGACATCTTGTATTCCTGAACTTGCGCCAAGCTCTGTGCCAACAATGAACTGCTGAAATGTCTGAGCATCCATCAGGAACAGAGCTCTTTCACATCCTGTGCTGGTTCTAAGCAGAATTCTGCTTCTTGTGATTACATGCATCGCTGGGAATGTCTTATTTGATTTGTTCATGCAATATTAAAAACATTATGTTTGACAAGCAGTCAGGCTTATGTAATGTTAATGCTCCAGTGCTGTGTCAATGTTCAATGTTTTCTAGAAATGAAGATGGGAAGAGATTTTTTTTTCAACTCAACTTGGCTTGCTAAGTTAATACAATTAAGTTAAATACACTAAATACAACCCACCATTGATTTATATGTAAACTAGCGTGGAAAATGTAAAGCTGTTTTATTTTCATTTCAAAACTGAAAACATTTTTATATCAGAAAGAAATATAATAAAAACATGTTTACTATTATTCTAAAAAAAAATATATATTTTCATGTCACCTCATTCCAGTTATTACACTCAAATGTCTTTCTCACAGTCAAGTGCTTTACAAAGGCTTTGCAAATCTATTCAGTTCAAACATTAAAAATGCCGCTTCAAAAAATGCTTCATATGCCAAAACTACACTGCTATTATACTGTTTGACCTTGAAAACACTGAAGCATTTTCCATCCAAGAGAAAGAAAAAATAAGTCAATTTCCTCCTTTTTTCCCTTTTCTTCATCCTCTAATTCCTGGTCCCAAAGCATTCATGTATTCCTTCTCTGCTTTCCAAGCAGGCCTCGTCTTCATCCTATTCGTATTCATCCTACTTTTTTTTCATTGTACTTTTCACGCCAGATTCAGAGTTGGAGCCTCCGAGAGAGTCAGTGGCAGTTTTCTTGGTCTTTGCTCGGCCTTCTTTCCTTTCTTTTCCTGTTCCAGCATTTGGAGATAGAGCAGTGTTTGCGTCAGTGCCGAGATCTGGCTTGAGGCTTGTTTGCTGAGTGGCAGTGGAGAGGTTTGGGAGAGATTTGGAGAACCGAATCTGCTTCTCACAACAGTAACAATGTTTCAGTGTCTGGATACGCACGTCCAGAGATGCCTCATCCAAAGTGTCCTCTCTCTCCTAGGGCTTGGCAGAAACCAACAGATCTGATCCCTCTCCTACTGCTGGCAGCCGTCGGGCTGCAGCTGTGTGTTTGTGTGTGTGTGTGTGGATATTGTCCGTCTGTTGGCTTTGAGCTCAATCTCAAGCCATTGGAGATATGTGCCATCCCTGTGAACCTTCTGATCCAGTAAACACACTGTGTGTATGTGAGTCTGAGTTTATATATAGGCCTATATATATATATATATATATATATATATATATATATATATATGTCCACTTCAAGGATTAACAACTGGAGATGACCACGTAGATGAATAATGCGTGTCATGTGCCACATGTGGGAAGTGCTTCAAATTGCATTATGGACGTATTTGTGCGACGTGACACTGAAAAAGTGCTCAAATCCCTTTTAGATGTCTTGACTGACACTGCAACTGCTAATCCTGAATCAAAGCCCTTTGTTAACATGTCTGTGAAGAGTCTAAACAGTTACTGTTTATAATCCTGGATTGCAGCTACAGCTCATTTTGCTGTTGTTCACTCGCCCTGAGGATCCGTAAGGGTATGCATTTTTCTTTTCCTTTCCTCCATCTCTTTCAAACTCCCTCTCTTCTCTTTTTCTTCATCGTCTTTGTCCTTCTCTGATCTCAATTCATCTGGTCTTGTGTCTGTCTTTCTCTGTTGGCGGTAGATGATATGGCGCAGTGGGCTAGCTGTGATCTTAATGCAGAATACTGGACGTCAATCCCTCTGCAGTCGCCGAACAGCAGGTGAGGACAGTCTCACTCTCCATCTCTTGCTGTGCCCTTCTTTCCCTCCCTCTGTAGTTGCCTTCCAAGTGTCTTCTCCTATCTATCTCCTGTTTACCCATCAGCCCACTGGATGTTCAGATACAGTGACCTTTTAAAGAGACAGTTCAGCCACAAAATGAAAATTGTTGTCATCATTTACTCACCCAGATGTCGATCCAAACCAGTTTGACTTTCTTTTTTTTAGGTGGAACACAAAAGCAGATATTTCTTAGACTGTTTACGCAAGGCATGCTGCAGTAGGTGTTACCGGTATAACGCCGTGTTCGGATGTACACCAATTACACTTGCCCACCATGGCACTGCCCCCATAGAAATAAAAACCAATTAGTTCAGTTGGACAACAGACGCTACAATTATAAACTGAAAACGTCTGCTCTGCTCCATGTACAGCACAAGCTGCAGAGTTGCAGCAGAAAGTTAGATTTCACTTACGAGTTGAGAGTGAGGAGATGACTGACAAGGCGATGGAGGGGTATTTGGTGCACAACAGATCCTGAGCATCATTGACAAATATCTTACCTTGCAAAATGTGGGGTCAGTACCGCCGCTCCCTATACACAGAGTTCATGCAAGTGTGAATTCGAAAGTAATTTCAATACCCCCATATTAATACTGGCTCCCTGATACCCACAAATTATATACAACCCCCCCACCCTGGTTTTATCGATAATATTGGTGTTGTCGCAAGTTTATTTACGGGCATTATACCAAATTCAGTGATCCACCGAACTATGTGACTGTACACATAATGTAAGGACAGTAGGGTTAGGATTGAGATTAGGATTAGATCAATACAGTGCCTACACTAGGGTCACATAACTCTGTGGGTCACAGAATTCGGCACAACACCGGTGTTTAAATTACCTCACCATGACATCCCAAGCTTCTGCTGATCTTTTTGATACTGTCAAGCTCTGAAAAGGCAACAAAAATAAAAATTGTTGGAAATGGTCTTTACATATAGTGTACAGGTTCTATGGACTATTTTATTGTGCGTTTGCATACTTTTAATGACCTTGACAAGACCTTAATCACAATATGCTTTGTGAACATTCTTCAGATTTTTTTCTTTTTTGTGGTCCACTGAGGAAAAAAGTAATACAGGATCAGTAGCAACATGAGGATGAGTAAATTAAGTCACATTTTTGGGTGAACTACCCCTTTATCTCTTCCTCCTAGTATTTTCGTCCACTTCTTACATCCTCTCATCCTCGTCCCCTTAAATCTCAGTAATGTCCCCCTTTTTCCCTTCATTTCTCCCTCGCCCTCCATCTTTCTCCGCCCATCGCTTCGTTCCACTTCTTAAATCTCTCCTTTGGCAGATCTCTATCGTTATCGCGCTCCTAATAAATCTCTACTCTCTCTTTTCTTTTTTCCTCTCAGTCTGTCTATCTTTCTCAGTGGTAGTAGGATCAGAAGCTTTAGCCGTGGGATCTGTATTGATCAGTGTGCAGTGGGGTTATGCTGCTCTGGTTGACTGTTGTTCTGCTCTGCCCTGCCCTCCTGCTCTCTTCCAGCCCATTCGTTCACCATGACAACAGATTGAGTGCTGGCCGGAAAGGCACTTCCTGTGGTGGCCAAAAGAAAATATTTCATTCAGTTTTTTTGAATATCTATACACACATGATTTCAGCTCCGGGCTTTATTAAAGGAACGGTTAACATCATTCTGTCTGATTTATGAAAAGCGAAAGTGAAAGTGACACGCGATGGCCAAGTATAGTAACCCATACTTGGAATTTGACCTCTGCATTTAACCCATCCAAGGAAGTGCACACACATTAGGAGCAGAGTAGTGAGTAGTGAACACACACTGCAAACGTGGATACACACACCCGGAGCAGCGGGCAGCCTTGAGTGGCGCCCGGGGAGCGATTGGGGGTTAGGTGCCTTGCTCAAGGACACCTCAGTCATATTCCTGCCGATACTGGAATCGAACCATCTACCTTTGGGTCACCAGTCCAACTCTGTTACCATTAGGCCATGACTGCCCGCCAGGGATAAAACGGGTTCATTAAAAGAACAGACTTAAAAAAAGAGAAGAAAAGATTCAGTTCTTAAGTTCAACTCTCAGCAGTTTGGTGATAATCACATAGATAATTGTATTTTGAACTCAAGAACCTCTGTAACAGGATCAATGAATCAGTAAGAATAATCCAACTTCCAATTAGAATGAATTAGCCCAATTTGAGAATTGATCATTCTGATTCATTAACAAATTGTTCAGTCTGATTTGTGAACAAAGTCAACTGATTTATTGAAACGAACCCACTCAGAAGAATGATTCATTCATTGAATCAGCTCTTAAGCTCACTCACTTACAGGAGAAACGTTTTGAGAACTGGTGTAACAGGATCAATGAATCAGTAAGCTGGACAATTCAACTTCCAATTGCAGAATGAATTAGTCTAACTGGAGAATCAATCATTAAAAAGTTCAGTCTGATTTGTGAACAAAATCAACTGGTTCGATAAAAAGAACTGACTGAAAATGGTTCATTCATTGATCTAGCTCTTAAGTTCAACTCACTCGCACAACAGATAACGGCAGTTTTGTGGGACATAATTTTAACTGAAGAACCGCTGTAAATAGATCAATGAATTAGCAAGTATGCAAATCAACAGAATCAGTCTGATACATGAACAAATTGTGAACCGAATTAATGTGTTCATTGATTCACTTCTCATTTTCAAATCACTGGCAACTGTTCTTGTGCCATCAACTCAATGGAAGGGATGTTGTCAGGGAATAAAGATCTAATTTCTGTCTGTTCCTCAAACAAATCTATCAAATAACTTCAAAAGACCTAGAATACAGCAGCCAAGTAAATAATGGCAGAACAATACCTTTAACATTACAGTCATTTGCAGCCAAGAGGATTATCGCCCCAGGCAACACGAGCAACTGAAACCTCACGGGCTCTGGACCTCACGGAGCACAATCGAATACATTTTCATGAAGCTCCAGCATAAAAGCCCCACAGTTCTCATAATTATTAAAGAAACCAGCACATTTTATCAGGCACAGGTGCACGATGTACACTCTCAGTGAACACATCATGACTTATGAATTATGAATCATTGACCGCATAGTGAACCGCCAACACCTGAGGTGTGTCTGCAAGGTCGCACACCTGACGATCATCAGTCGTCAACCTAAAAAAAACAACAAAAAAAAACACTCATCGTCATTCTCTTAGCTCAGGCACAATGCTAACAATTCTTATTCCAATCTACAAAAGGCCATCACATACATGTATATTGTATATTGTGAAAAGCCCCTATATATATATATATATATATATATATATTGGAGCTTTTCATCTATTATATTTTTAAAGATGTGCAGAAAAAAGTGGGGCAATTAAATCAAGAGCTTTAAAGTCACCATGAATTAAAAATTGACAATCCCTTTTTTTAAATAAAAAAATCAAATATTGCAGGATTTATAATAAATGATTTATCTGTGCACATCTTTTTTAATTCACGTGCCCTGGTAATCTTTACTAAAATAAACTTCCCCTCCAACTTGCAAAAACATGACGTTTTTAAAGAAGAAGTTCACCCTCATTATTTACTAACCCTCATTCCATCCCTAACTTCCTTCTTTTGTGTTCCGCAGAAGATATAGAGTCATAAAGGCTTGTAACGGCATGAGGGTGAGTAAATGATGACAATTTTCATTTCTGGGTGAACTATTTCTTTAACATTTCTACATTAAAATTACAATTGTAGTAACAGGTTTTAAAGCTTGTGTTTATGATCAAACAGAGTTGCATTAGTATCAAACAGAGCTGTGAATGATGTTGGAACTTGGGAGGTGATCACACTGTCCTGCTTCTGTGTGATTCTGGTAGTATGCCAGAGAATCTCAGTGGTGTCCAGTCCTGTTAGCCAGCTCTGCTGTGGCTGTGTGTTTGGCCACATGAAGGAAATAGAGCTGGCTGATTCTGAAACAGACCTGCAAGCTGGCCACTCTTCCTGACGGCATTCATTGAACATGAGGCAGCAAAGCAGGAGCTTTCCTTTTACATCTCTATTAATGCCTGTAATTCTTTGTTCTGAAATCAGAGCCAAACACAAATGCTTGAAATTACGCAAACAAACAAACCATGGGTGATATTTACTGTAACTTGAACGACACTGTTTTATGGTCCAGCACTTGTGCAACTGATTCCCATAAACCCTTTTTATTAACATTAGGCAGGTAAAATGGGTTTATTTATGTCTATATGTACGTCTCCGAGACACATTGACCGCATCAACCTCGTCCTGTCTCGCACTGTGGTTTTACAGTCTTTACCAGTCTTCACAAAAGTGCATCACTTCAAAAGTACTGACAGATTTACCAACCATTCATCCGTGAGCGATTCCATTCAGCCTAGCAGGACAAATAATCCAAGCAGGCACGAAGGCAGTCCAAGGACACCGCTGCTCCTGCTCTCCGAGTTTGATTTATCGGCTTTGCTGCCGGAGAGATGCGATCGGAGCGAATCTGTGCTGGACCGAGGGAGCCTAGTCTTAATCAACGGAGCCTCACAGATGTACAGAGATGATTAGGCAGTCCAACAACCTGCTGAGACTCAATAGTCAATGCCGGGCACGGATAGAAGTTCTCTGTAAGTGTGCTAAGAGGAAGTTGAGATAGCAAGCTGGGCCATTGCAACATCACATTTAACGTGGATGTTTATTTTAGCAGATGATCCGAGATCAGCCTGGGGGGTTTCGGCATGTGAGCTGATGTTATATTTATAAGCAGTAGGCTCCTCCTACTTTACAATGGGGTGGTGTGGCCTAGTGGTTAAAGATGTGGAATAATAACGAAAAGGCTGTAGGTTTGAACCCCACAAGGGCTAATCTAAGTACTATTGTGTCTGTGGCAAGGCACTTAACTCCATGTAACTCCAGGGAATTGTCCTTGTTATAAGTGCACCATAAGACCTGTTTCACACTGCAGTATGTGAACAAATAAATAAATTAACAATTACAACAATAATAAATATGACAAATATGACAATGCGCAATACACCCCCTAGTCGCAGCAATAACTTTAATTTGTTTGCACACACACTCACACCTGGGAAAACAATTATGTTTATTTTCATCTTATTATGGAACAAAAAGTGAGAGCAACCATCTACTTACTGACTGGTGGGATGAATGTATAACTAGCCACATACATCAAAATAAACATTATAAATGCCTTTATGGTCTCTTTTGATCGATCCAGTGCACACATTTAATGAACAAAACTATTAAATGTATTTTTTTTATATCTAACTTATCCCAAACTTCTCAACGGTAGCATAATTCTGACCTCATTCGTAACCATCCATTATATATTATTTTGTAAACCATTATATCCAGCACTTTTAGAATAAGACCAGTATCCCTTCTTCCATTTGCTAAAACACTTGAGTGAGTCATGTTCAACCAAGTCTCTACTGTTTGGACAACAACCCTTCCGGTTTCAAAAGCAGCTACTCAACCAAGATTGCCTTGCTCTCTGTAATTGAAGCTCTGAGTTTGGCAAGAGCAAACCCTCTCAAACCTCATGACAATGGGGAATTGTCATGGGGAATGCATCTCAGGAATCTCATTCAAGTGATTCAAGTCTTACCTGAGCTCTTCAGGGTGTCTTGGACGGGTGAGGTGTCTGAGTCGCAACATTTAGCAACTGGGGTACCTCAAGGCTCAGTGCCTGCACCACTTCTCTTCTCCATCTACATGACATTACTAGGATTTGTCAATCAGAAATATAGCATTTGGCAGACGCTTTTATCCAAAGCCACTTATATTGCATTTCAAGGTACACATTTACATTCTTATCAGTTCTTGCTTTCACCGGGAATCGAACCCAGGCGGTAACCTTGGCGTTGCAAGTGCCAACACACTACTGTTTGAGCTACAGGAAAGCTGCTATGCTATGCTGATGACACACAAGTAGCTCTCATTTCAGCCAGATGATCTGACAGAAGCTGCTCGCATTTCTGACTGCCTGACAGACATTTCTGACTGGATGAAGGACCACCACCTTCAACTTAACCTTGCAAAGAAAGAACTGCTTGTGATCGCTGCCATCCCAATGCTTCATCACAACTTCTCCATTCAGCTAGGTTTGTCATCCATAATTATTTCCAAGACAGCCAATAACCTCTGAGATGTGATTGATGATCAGTTAAACTTTACAGACATCCTGCAGATTTGCCTTGTACAACATCAGGGAGATCAGCCACTTCCTATCGGAGCATGCAACACAACTCTTTGTCCAATCTCTTGTTCTATCCAGACTAGACTATTGCAATGCTCTCTTGGCAGGCCTTTCAGCATGTACTGTCAAACCTCTGCAACGGATAAAGAATGCTGCAGCAAGAGTGGTCTTTAACGAGCCGAAGAGAGAGCATGTCACACCTCTCCATCAATTTGCACTGGTTGCCAATAGCCACTCGCATCAACTTCACGGCACTAATGTTCACCTAGTGCCTACAGAACGACCACTGGCTCTGCTCCCCCATACCTAAACTCACTACTTCAGACTTATGTCCCCTCCCGAAGCTTGCAAAATTTTTCATCAACACGTGACCCATTAAAACTGATACTCATTATCTATAATTAATATTATATATATAATATGTGTATATATATATATATATATATATATATATATATATATATATATATACACACACACGCACACCTTGCTACATGTACTGTGCTAGACTAACTGGGAATTGATTGCTTCTGTTGTGATCCTCATTTGTTCTCCTCATTTGTAAGTCGCTTTGGATAAAAACATCTGCTAAATGATTACATGTAAATTTAACTGTACTGACAACTTTCACTGTTTGCACATTGATTGATGTGATGTATGATGATTGCATACTATGTATCTTATATTACCAATGACACTCTCCATCGGTAGTGTTTGACTTCCGGTCTATTGTCTAACATAAGCAGCAAAAAGTCAGCTTTTGTCCTCAATAGCAGTCTATTTGTAGGTTTTCAATACAGGTAGCATGCACAATCTGTAAATCTTTTCAGCCACTAACAGTTGTCTCTTTTATCAATAACAGATAAAGATGAAAGAAATAAGTACAAAAGCCAGGCTGCTTTTCAAACGTTTTTGAATATAAAGCAGCAATTCACAGCTGGGTCAAGTACTGATCTGACAGGGGGGATGAAAGTAATATTTCACTGTGTTGCATCACTGGATCAGTCCTTTCAGCTGTCAAAATCTGCACCAGCAAACACTAAATGCAACAATCAGTCTCTTTCAAGCTCAGACAGATAGCACACTATGTTTGATGGGCAGTGAACTGAAAGATGAAATGGCGGGAGAAGTTGAGCCGAATGTCTGCTGCTGTAGGATTTGAAATTCTAGACACCACTCTCCCATCAGGCACTGCTGGATGTTTGTATTTGAAAGACAGAAACAGATAGAATGTGCACTAAAGAGAAGGACAGAGTGTGAGTATTTACCGGTTCCTAATTCGGTGTGCTCCAAGGAAGTGTGCTGGTTCTGATGGACCCACTCCCCATTGCATTTAAAGAAGATCTGGAGGGCGGGCCGTGCACGGCAACGTAGTTTGATGGGGTTGCTCTTGACGATGTACGCATCATCGGGCTCCTGCAGGAAGTGAGGCAGCGTTCCAGACATCGCTGAGAGACCATCACGTGACCCTGCAACAAACATTCAGGAATTAGGTGTCAGCTTTAGGAGAAACTTTAGTTGCATTTAACATGAAGTAAGAACGCCTAACCGAGCAAATCCACTCAGATGACAGCTACCTATCTGCGAGTTCCTATAATCAGACACATCAGCCAGGGCTCCCTGAAAGCAAGCTTACTCACTCCTTAACTGGCCTGTCAATCACTTTGAAAAGCGCTCTCAGGTTGGATGACGTTTTCAAACGAGCACCACATGAGCCGGTGACAATGAGAGATAAAGTGAAAACTGCCCTAAAGCAGCTGAAGGTGGATTTCAGCACCAGGGACAGCAAACAGCAGAAACTCAATAGCATTATCGTTTTCAGGACCATGGACAGCTTCTCTTGGCTCTGTAGCTTCACATTATATTCAGATATTTGCTCTGTTCCAAAACCTAGTGAGCTACTAATGGAGGCAACATTTTCAGGCACCATATACACGCTTGCCAACGCAAATGCTTCTCCAAAACTTGGGTCACTTAATTACGCTGGCTCCTAAAATCCCGAATTTTTGATGGTCCTAGGGCAGCACCACGTTTCCAGGAATCCCACATTCACTGTAATGATCATGATACAAATGTTGATTATAAATAAAGTAATATTTCAATATTAAGGGAATATTGCATTTCACTGCGCTACTTTTACATTCTTTTTTCAATTTAAACATACGCAAGACAGATTCATAAACATTATTCATACTTTTAGAAAATTCTAGGATGATAATTGTAGGTGAATATATGTGCTATATCACAGTCTATGTGACAGTTGAGTCGGCTTCTGTGAGCATTTGAGCTCACAGCAAGAGCTGGACTAGGCTGATTTTGTGAAATTCTGAGTAAAGCTCTCACTTCATTAAACCTTTATACTATGATTGTGCTCAAAACCAAAATTGTTCCATTCTATACAAGAAAACCATACAATTCTGCAATAACAGACAACAACAACAAAAAAACAAAAAAAATCTGTGTCTGAAGTGTTGTGCCATGGTTAGCACCGGTGTTAGGGAATGTTTTAAGGTATTGCACTACAATATTGTGTTACTCCCTTAAAAAGTCACCAATGGCATTACATTACTTTTGCGTTACTTTTTCTAACCTGGGCTGAGCTTGCTTTGTTTGTTTTTAATAACAAAGAAAAGCTATATTTTTGGCAAATGTAAAGGTCCTTTCACAGCAAAATGCAGGAAAAGAAAGTCTTATTTAAGCAATAAAAGCAATAAAAACAAATTGTACATTGCAGCATACAACTGAAACAGAGAAAAATGAAAATAGTGCAAAGCAACCTGACAAAGAAATATAAAATTGATGACATTAAAGAAAGAAAAGAAATCTAGAGAAAAATTAATAAATATGATGAGAAAGAACAATATAAAAATGTGCTGGAGACAGGCAGAGACACACTGTGCTTTCTTTTTTTTTTTCTCTACTCTCTCTCCCCTAAAATATCTTGTAACCCTCCACTGTATCCATCAAATAATGGGTCAAAAGCCAAAAAATCTAATAAAAGCACTGTAAATCTATAATAAAAATGGCTATTAAAAACTGGAAAACTGTTCTGACATGCCCCATGAAATCGACCACGTGAGGGTGGGAAATTCCATTTCACACAGGGATATTTGGAGAAAGATTTAGGGTCTAAAAGTGTCTCGTGGATAAAAGAGCCACACAAGAGTGACAGGAGCTGAAATATCCACAGTGATTCAAAGCACACAGTGATTTAAAGCACTCCTCTCCCTCGGCTCTTCACGTTTTTCTCATGCACACTCTCCATTTCTCTTTCTGTCACTGCATGTGTGTATACACACACACACACACAAGACTCTCCCTCACTAATAAAACTGTCACAGACGTAATTGGATGGAATATTTTGGAAACGATTTCCCCTGACTGAAGTAAGCATAATAGAGATTTCTGTTGACTTGTAATCCTTCCCTAGGAAACTTTGTGTGTGTGTGTGTGTGTGTGTGTGTGTGTGTGTGTGTGTGTGTGTGTTTAAGTGTGTTTGTGTGTGTGTGTGTGTGTGTGCACAGGTGCGTAATCCTCTGGCAAACATACCTGATTCATCCTGATTAGAATGAATAGAGAAATGCCTGTGTGTGCTGCTCACACTGAGAAAATCACAGCCGTCGCACCTGCCCTTCCTTCTCTTACCGTCTCTCACACCAGAGGACAATTTGATCACTCAAGTGTTTCTTTCATAGCTCAGTAGACCTAAAGTCAACATGTACTTTTCTAATATACATTTCATGTCTTACTGTGAACATTTCATCAGCACATGTTATTTCCTTAAAAATGTTGCCATTGCAATCTTTCAGCAACATGAACTTTCACTACCATAACTTTCCTTTTAGGCTGACATAATCAAGGATAGGGGAAATAATGTTAACCAAAAGACAAATAATTATTTAACCCTTTCTAAAATTATGTAATAGATACCATTTGGGCACAGCAAGATTTTTTTTTTGACATATTAATACTTCTATTCAGCAAGGATGCATTAAATTGTTCAAAAGTGACAGTAAAGACTTTTACATTGTTACAAAATACTTCTGTTTCAAATAAATGCTGTTTTTAAAATAAATAAATTTAAAAAAAATCATAATTTCCACAAAAATATTTCAAATCATTTCGGTTGCTTTTAAAGAAACTTTATCACAATTCACACAAACATATTAAAAATATCCCACTTTATGAGAGCAGCAACACTGTTTTCAACATTGATAAACATTAATGCTTAGAAGTGTTACTTGAGCACCAAATCAGCATATTCTAATGATTTCTGGAGGATCATGTGACACTGAAGACCGGAGTAACGATACTAAAAATTATATTTAAAAATATATTAAAATAGAAAACAGTTATTTTAAAATGTAATAAAATATTTTTTCTGTAATTTTTATCAAATAAATGCAGCCTATGTGAGCATCAGACACTCTTCAAAAAATTCTAACACAAATCGAAGACAAATAAAATATATAAAAATAAAATAAAAAAATAAAAATAAAATACCTTTTGAAAAGTGGTGTATTTTCGATCTGAATCAGCCAAGACCAAATGTTGTGTAGAACACATAGTTTGTGTCAGAAAAATGTGACAAAAACTTTTAGAATCTATTTGGTATCTTGGTAAAGCTATAGCAACATCTGATATATTACTAAGATCTCTTTTGAACCTATAAAATAATTGGTAAGTGGGAGAAAACATATATAAATATATATGCAAGTAGGAGAAAAGTCTCCATTTGCCCTCAATTTCATTTCAGTGCTGTCTAGGAGAAACAATTGAGACATTAAAAGGATTCCAATGGCTCTCTCTCCATCTTCCACCCCCATTCCTCTTCGTTCCAGACATGAGAACAAAACACACATTATTTTCTATAAGAGAATTAATGGTAGTGTCTTGTTTGTATCATCCAAATGCTTTGTGCTCATGCTTCTTTTTAGAATGAATACTCCCACACAGAGAGCACCAGGTAGGAGTGTGAACACATCCATATTCAAAAACATGGACAAACATATTGGAATATGAAGTTCCATGCTGTAATGTGTGCTAATTCTATTTTTTGTACGCCCACTAACAAATGTATTCACATTTACAAGCAAATACACAATTGCGACACGCTCAAACACAAGAGCACACATTTGGACTTGTACACCACACGCTTTTATCCAGCCACCATCACAGATGTTCAGGAGTGCTTGACATGATGGCAGTCTGATGAAAGGGGAAAATAGTCATCCGACTGAGCCGCAGATGAAAGGATAGCGAGAAAGAGTGTGTGTGAGGGGGGGGAGTGAGAAAGAGAGAGAAAGTGCAAATGAGAACGGGTGGAAAGAGCTACTTTAGACTCATGGACGTTGTCACATCTCTATGCAGACTGATTTATAGAGACCGATAACTGTTATTGAGGGGAGGACCATATGTTTGTTACTGACAGAAAATAAACTAAATCTGAGAGTGTTCACACACAGTCAGAGAAACACTCCAGAACAACCGAGCAAAACAATCCATCTTACACTTCCCTGGAATGAAAATAAAGACTTGTTAAAGACTTTGTTTTGGTCCATTTATCCAGAAATTAAACAAATTCTACATTTTAACTATGTATGCTGAAAAGTTGATTGTTCTGTCAACTTTTAGGAGTGATAAAAGTTGTTAAAGGCATGGACTAATTATTATTAAAAAAATTAACAAATGAATTTCAAATGAAATTCACCACAAATAATAACAATAAACCCAAAATCGAACAATTACATTTTCACCACTAATAATAATAATAATTTACTATTAATGAGTTCGCTCAACTGTTTCCTTTAGTAGACAGTTTGACTTGAATCGCTAAAATAACTTAAATCAGCAAGAGTCAGACTATCATTCTTAAAATGTGATTATGTTGTGCTGGCGAACTGGTGAACTATATTTATGTAGTATCAAATCAAATATTAAATCACATTTGGTACTACCTGTAGAATGTTCATTTTTTAATCAGACTATGCTTCTCTCGAGGTTAAAAAAGTTTTACTAAGTTCTTTAAACAAATTTGATGCAAGTCAAAATGGCTCTCTTGTGGCATCAGAGTAAAAACTCTTTTGGTTTGAAGCTTTTATTTTTAAGAGACTGCTGGCATGCGATCCAAGGAGACCAGGGTTTTTCCGTTTGTCTCTCTCTGTGGTGGTGCTTTTGTTATGTAGTGTTAGTTCTTGATAGAGCGAAAGTGACCATGACATCCTAATGCAATCACGGCTCAGACACAATAACACAATCCTGACGGCCTCTCTGAGGGGCTTTTTGAGCAGTGTGTATGTGTGTGCGTGCGTGAGGAGAGAGAGCGAGAGGATGATTTCAGTGATTGAGCATATGCGTGTTTTCCAAACCTCTCTGTATCAAGTCTTCTGACAGCTATTTAATGTTTCCCATTTGCATTAGTTGATAAAGCACCGATCTGTTCTCTAAATCCACAGCGTGACACGCCAGTAACACCAAAATGGCCGACCACATCCTCTCAATCCCCGCTCTCCTGTCAGGGCTGAGCAGGTTGCCACAGCAATGATATACGAGTAGTGGGCCACCCCGGCAATAACCGCGGACGCTAGATACATCTCACACTACGGCAGCAAAACAAGATGTCATTGCCATCAGCTCCGAGCAGTACATTTATCACACACACACCTGTCTGTCACACTGAGAGGTCTACACCGCAACACACACACACATGCGAAATACAAACATGCTAAATATTCTGACCTAGAAGTGATAAAGGAATCAAGCTCTGATGGTTAGATTGCATTTAGTGTTTAAGTCAATTTTGAGTGCAGACGTGACTAGTACTGTACGTATAGTGTTGAGGAAGCAGTTTTCAAGTTGTAGTGGGCCAAGTTACTGTCAAAATAAGGTAGATTGATAACCACATTGAAACTATTTATTAAGGCAGTTTCTTTAAAATGATATTCTAGTTTATTATTGTTATTTTAGCAATTTATAGCTGTATTAATTAGATAAGATAACATCATCAAATCTAATTTGCAATTAATAGAATAAAAAAAAGTAAAAAAAATAAAGCAAGATTTAGTATAGGAATAATATAAATTCTATCTTGAGTTCACATACTCGCCTACAATATTTATTTGTGGCAGGGTTGAAGTCACTGATGTCAAACACCATTGGTTATTTTGTCATGATTTGTTTAAATATGCACCAAAAGATATTCTGTGAAAAACGACTTACACAAAGCTTCTGCATCCACATCACTGGTACATAAATACACAGAAAAGAAGAACTAGACCAGACTTATTTAGACCTGAGTCCAAACCAGAAATAAGATTATTTAGAAACCTTTTGACAGAAAAGTTATTGAAATAAAATAAATATAAAATAAATAAGACATGAACTGTTTAGGTCACTAATCAAGTAACCAAAAATGTGAACTAATTTGTACAGAAGGTCAGATGTTCTTCTATCGAAACACAAGATGCTCTTTGAATCATATTGTATGCTGGAGAACATGATCAAGTTCATGCAGCTCGACTGCTGCCATTAAAGCAGATACAAAGCAGATACTAAGAAAAATGCTGAATATATTTTGTAACAACATAAATTGGCATTCAATTGAGAAAACTTTACCAAAGAGAAACTTTTTCACTAGTGGCCTCAGACTTTTGGACCTCACTGCAGATACAGTGAAAATATGAGCTTCTGCACAAAAGTAAGCTGTATTTTCCTCTGTTCTGCAAATACTGTGGAAAATTGTGCAAAGCGTGCATTTCAGACAGAGAAAGAGAGAAAGGTGCACCTTGTGGAGTTTTGACAGACTGCTGGTACAGAGATCACGATAATGGCAGTTCTTAGCAGAGTGATGAACCCGAATACAGCTCACCCACGGCCTGAACAATAACACATGTAGATCAGCATTACACACACACACACACACACACACACACACACACACACACACACACACACACACACACACACGAAACATTGGCTAAATTATACCTTTAAATGCTTCAGCTCTACACTGTAGCATCCTGGGATTTCTGTAATTCCTCCATAGTGCTATTACCAGATTAAAGAATCTAACGTGTGATTGGATAATACAGAGAGAGAGAGAGAGAGAGAGAGAGAGAGAGAGAGAGAGAGAGAGAGAGAGAGAGAGAGAGGGAAAGAAAAATATGAGAGAGGGGTAAAGGAAGGGTGAGATGGAGGTTTGGGAAATAGAGTGTTGAAACACAACAATAGATTGATGTAAAATTACAGAATAAAAAAAAAAAAGAGCTAATGTGATTGGTCTCCGGATTACTGCTGATGGGAAAATAAAGATGTCCCATAATGCGTCATTACAAAAGTAGCCCGTCAAAGGCCAGTAATCAAATGTTTACTGATTATATTTACTGCACGTCTTACATGGAAAAAACACAGTGATCAATGAGCTGTAGGCAACATTTTAAATCGCACTCTCAACACGAATGCTATTCTAAAAAGTAGGACAATTAATTATGATTCCTTGTTTCATCAGATTTTAAGGGGAGAACCATTGTGTGTATCCTTAGTAGATAAAGCCATGTATAAATATACTTATAAATCATTTAACACTAAAACAAAATAGGAAAAAGTTTTGAATGATAAAAAAACAAACATTTTTCCCAAATTTGTGTGCTATAGTGTGCATACACTACTATTCAAAAATTTGAGGTCATTTTTTTTAATGTTTTTAAAAAGAAGTCTCTTATGCTCACCAAGGCTGCATTTATTTTTTAAATAACTATTTTCTATTTCAATATATTTTAAAATATAATCTATTCTTGTGATGGCAAAGCTGAATTTTCAGCAGCCATTATTGTAGTCTTCAGTGTCACATGATCCTTCAGAAATCATTCTAATATGCTGATTTGTTGCTCAAGAGACATTTCTTATTGCCAATGTTGAAAAAGTTGTGCTTCTTAATATTTTTGCGGTTACTGTGTTACTTACTTTTTACAGTATTATTTGTTGAATAGAAAGTTTAGCATTTATTTGAAATAGAAATCTTTTGTAACACTGCAAATGCCTTACTGTGACTTTAGAAATTTAACGCATCGTTGCTAAATAAAAGTATTAATTTCTTTCCAAAAAAAAAAAAATCTTAATAACTTCAAACTTTTGAATTAGAATATCAGAAAATTCCTCTTGTTGCATGCCTTTATTAAAATCAACGAGTTTAGTCTTTTGTTAATGACACATACAGTTGTGTGCATATGTTCCAAATGAGTCCCTTAAAGTATGAAGTTCCATTTCAGTTTACATGCTGCCATAGACTTCACCAGGTTTGGAATAGAACAGTTATAGAGAGAGAAAGAGAGAGAGATACTGCAGTCTCTAAAGCTGATCCTAAATATCATTACTAGAATAAAACAGCTGCTACTACATAAATTTACAAAGCACAAGTGTAATTACAGCACTACACAAAATTAAAATGCAATGCCACAGTCGTTAACTAATTAGTACAAACAAAACATCCTTAAGTAACACTGACATTTCAGAAAAGGTTAGGAAGTGGCGTTTTTGTGCATGTACTTGCGTTGGACTGAATATAATTAGGCCGTCTCAGATGGTAGAATTAACAGGACAGGGTACGTTTTTGTCGAATTTCGTTTGCTTCTGATCTCGTCCCCTGTGATGCAGCTTAATGCTCTCACAGACTCTTTAACGGTCAGTCAAGAAAGAGTCATTATTAATGTGCTGCAATTTGATTATGAGACGTGTTTGCCGGTTACATCAAATGCTGGAACGAAACCACCAAAACTTCTGGACGGTCGAGCGCATAAAAGTTTGCTGGCATGATGGTTCAAGGAACTCAAGAAGTACACAGAAGATACCTCCTATCATTTTCAGAGCACTTCAGATGGTATGAAATTCCTTTGAAAGAATTCTTGGATGTGTGGAAGAGATTTAGCGAACAGACAGCAAGGGTCCTTCCGGAGTGCTCTAGATCGAAGACATTCTCTCTTTTTTTCATCCGTCTCCAAAGACCTTTACACTAAGTGATATTACTGAGAGTCGCTTCTTTTTCTAATCGCAATCCCACGGGATCAAAGTTCCCAGGAAGCTCCAGAGCTCTGTTCACATATCTCCTTTTCCTTTGAAAAAGAGAGCAAATCATTGCATTATTTGAAATACTTGTTTCAGGCATGCAAAAAGCATTAGAAAAGATCAACAGCCATCACCATGAAGTATGTAAAACAAGTATATAAAGTAGTGATGTAGGCAAATACTCACACTAGGGATTACTTTAGTTACACTAGATCCTATATTTGATGTTAATGCAAAATGAAAAGGGAAATTTAAGTACAATCTGTTCAATATGTCAACTGTTGTGCACCTTGGTGACTGACTTTTGATCACCGGAAAAGTGTGGAAAGACATTTTTTATCTTTTGCTGGCTGTTTATGTGTAAACTGTTCATAAAAAGATTCGGTAACACTTTACTTTAGGCTCCAATTATCACTGTTAACTAATTAACTAATGCATATTACTAGGATATTGGCTGTTTATTAGTAATTATAAAGCACATATTAATGCCTTAATCTGCATGAATTTATTCTACATTCCTATACCCAATTTCTACCCATACCAAAACGTAACAACTACCTCCCTAACTATTAATAAGCAGTAATTAGGAGTGTATTGAGGCAAAAGTAGTAGTTAATTGTTAGTTAATAGTGAGAATCGTAACCTAATCTAAAATTGTGACCAAAAATTCTTATGTAAACCAATGCAATCAATTCAATGCTAATTTTTAAGTGGTCACTTAACTGTAATCTTCTGGTAAAAGCCAACTGAACATCCAAAATCGAAACAGCAGCCAAACCCAGAGGAATGTGGAAAGTTTCTGGAGACACTCACTAAATTTTTGTCAAATTACTTTCTCTACTGAACTACATTACATTAATGCATTTGGCAGACAATTTTATCCAAAGCAACTTACAGTGCATTCAAGGTATAAATGTATTCAGTATGTGTGTTACCTGGGACAATCGTGACATGGGTGACACCCCAGCATATATAACCCTGCAACATTCATTCAAACAATGATATATATAAAAAAAAAACTACCTAAAAAACTAACTATCAAAAGTTTTGACAGAAATTAATCATTTTATTCAGCATGGATACATTATTAAAGGTGGCAGTGAAGACACTGTTACAAAAGATGTGTATTCCAAATAAATGATATTCCTTTGAACTTGCTATTCACCAAAGAATCCTGAACCAAAAAAACCCCCCAAAAAAAACGTATCATGGTTTCCACAAAAATATTAAGCAGCACAACTGTTTTCAACAGTGATAATAATAAGTAAGGATTCTTTAACTGGGTTGCTTTTACACAGCTGTAGTTCACAGTGTCATATGCCGGGTTCATTCACGATATCAGCTCGATTTTGGCATGATCCATTTGACTTAGGGTAGAATTTAGGAATCAAAATCGCATAATCTGATCGTAACAGATAGAAATATCTTGTAGTCTAACCCTGCATTACAGCATTAGGCCTCAGACAGTTACAGGATGTAAACACCCTCAACATCTTCTCCCATATCCTGTAATTTCTCTGTAGGTCTCTCATCAAAAGGCTCCTGGATCCAGCCTACTTTCAATGGTGAGTTGCGTACAGATATGGAAGTCTATGTTTCAAGCTTTTCAGTGTGTCCACCTGACTCTTGAAGCCCAAGACAGATCTTCTGTTCTTTTTGTTCAAATATTGATGGTCTACTACACGGTATATGTTGTGAACATACACATATGCTTACATACAGATACACACCTACTGTATTCTGTCCATCCCTCTCTATGGACCAACAAAGCACAAGTAGAGCATAAATTAAATGAAAATAAAAAGAAATGTGGATGGAGATGAAAGGAGAAAAGATGAGAGAAAAGACAAGACTGATAAGAGTGGATGAGATTGGAGAAGCTAAGAGATAAAAAAAATAAGCAAAACTAAGAAACGAGTAAGAGACAAGATGTGAAAAAAGAAGTAACAACATGAGACAAGAAGAGAAGAGGATGAGGGAAAAAAGAAGGGACGAGAAAAGAGATGAGACGAGACATGTAGATAAGTGAAGAGACTTAGAGAAAAGAGAAAAAACAATACACAAAGAGAACTGATGATAAATGAGAAGAAAAGCGATCAGAACAGATGAGAGAAGAGGCAATAAGAAATGAGAGATGAACAGAAATGAGGAGAAGAAAAGATGTTTGCCAAAACATGAAGAGAAGAGAATAGAAGAGCCTAAAGAAACAGCGGGACTATGAACAACCAAAAAGGCTTTTTTGAGCTCTTGATGAGCATGACAGGCACATTAATCATGAATCACAATGAGCCGTGAGACACTGAAGAAATGGAGGGAGGAGAAGGAGAAGAGAGAGGGAGAGAGAAACACGACTGCTTCCCACACGCAGTCTCCAAACCTACAGCTCCAGAAGCGTTTCCTTGCAGAACTGCTTTTAAGGGGTATAGAGAGTTCAGACAACATCAGGGTGAGTGTTCAGATGATATCAAGTGCAGGGAAAGAGAGTTCAAGAAAGCACCTTTACCATAATCCTCCCGAAATAACATCTTACGTCTCCGCAGCATCAGTAAAAATTCATGAGCTTCATAAGTTATAAATAGATGGCAGATTACTCGTTTCAAAAACACTTCATGAACGCCTCAATCCCAGGCATCAAGCAGCAAGCATCTACGAGAATCCAGACCGCACGAGTCCCGTGATAACCTTAACCGGTCAGAGTAAAGTTTGCCTGTTTCAGGATGTCCTCCGTCCGGTCACCGTCTAACTAAAAACGATTGACACTCCCTCCGTTCATTTTCTTTACACAAAACTCACCCTGACACGCTAGTTCTATCGAGTTTGGCAGGAGTCTCATTCTGTCAGTCAGTGTAAATAGCTCTCTCATTCAGGCGCTGATCAGAGCCGAACATGGAGACAGGTGAAAGAAACTCAGCAGGAGAGGAGGAGGACGAGAAGGAAGTAAAAGAGGGTGAGAGAACAAGAAAGAGAGTAAAGGGAGAGAAATTGATCTGAAGTCCTACTGTGAGCCGCAGCAGGGGGCATTATGGCTCGATAGAAGAGTGCAAATGTACGGAGCTCATACAGATATACGGATGATTTCTGTTCACCATCTGTTCAAATATGCAATACGATATCAACGAATCACGGGGGAAATCGGGGCCAAAATGCTATTGCAGAGGAATCTCCTCAGGTAGCTGGATAACCGGGGACTGAAAGGCTTCTAAATGAAGGTCAGGTTTCAGATTCTCTCTCTCTTGCTCTCAAAGGAAGTCCCTCTGAATGCATCCTGTGGCAAACATCTGTCTGAATCATGAAGACACTGCATTTCACTCTGTCTTCTGGATGTCTTAGATCCTTAGCCAAATCCCTATCTCCCTCTCTTACTTGCTCTCTCTCTCAGAAAAGAAAGGCAACCAGGGAAAAGGTGAATTGTGGGATTTCTATTCCACAAAATGATTTTTACATTTCATGTATATTCAATTGGATGGACCTTTGGCTATAGAACATCACAAGTTTGGTTTTGGTCAAGAAACACCCTAGTATACAAGGAGGGCCATTTGACTGACATGCACAGTCCATTGCTCCATTTAGAGGAAGAGTTATCCAATAAATAACATACTGGTGTGGTAAAAAATAGTTCAAATAATTGTGTAACATTCTTAAACAAAATTATTATTGGTAACAAAAAATAGATGAAGACATCTTCGTTAAATGAAATTAAAAACAATAACTGAAAAAAAATGAGTAAACTAAAATATTTTCATGACTTTCATAGAATTAGAAATTCCCACAAATTAATAGTTTTTGAAACATTGTACTCTACTTTTCAAAGGTTTGGGGTCAGACATTTCACCAAAGGTTTTTGAAAGACATTTCTGATGCTCATTGCTCACCAAGGCTGCATTTATTTGATAAAAAAATAAAAAAAATAGTCAAACAGTAATTTATATATTATCAAACAGCTATATATTATTACAATTTAAAATAACTGTTTTCTATCTTAATCTATTTTAAAATGTAATTTATTCCTGTGATGACAAAGCATAATTTTCATCAGACATTAGTCCATGCTTCAGTGTCACACGATCCGTCAGAAAACTTTGTAATATGCTGTTTTGATTATTAAAAAAACATTTATTATTATTAATGTTGGAAACAGTGATAATTTTTTTTCAATCAATTTAATGCACCCTTGCTACATTTGGGCTAAACATGTAAAGCTTTACACCATTACAACTCACCTGTAGTAAAACAACAACAAAAAGTCACTAGATAAAAATAAAATTACAGTGCTGAGAAAATTAACGCTAAATACTAAAAACATTTTTTTTTTTTTATTGGCGAAACGGTAAGTGAAAACTTCCGAAAACAAATACTAAACACAAAAGACTAAATAAAAACTACATTAGAAACTACAATAATCCCAAATATCTGAAACCTTTCAAAATTTGCATCATTACAAGCATTCACTGTTTCAACATGGTACCCATTAAAATTCCATACAGGTCTCCTAAATACTCCCTTCTCCCTTCTGGATTACAAGCATCAGGAAACACTAATTCAGATGTTTGTTTTATTACTGGACCTTTCAATAACTAACAGCATTTCTATGAAACGGAATGCTGATACATTTAAAAACCCTTAAATCTAAGTTGATTAATGTGTGACTCTAGAAAACATACTGCATATTCTCTATATAAAATCTGCAGGTATGTTTTTTTGCAATAATAGATCTATAATGACAGTAATTTTGAGTACAATATGCAAGCCAATTCCATTCACACTCTCCTTTCAATATCTCCATTCATTCATTATAAAAACTCTTATCATCCATCAGACAAAAAGGCTTGTAATTACAGCCTTTAAGTGAGTAGGAATCAGTTCTGTCTCCCTTCCCTCTGTTCACTCTCTCTTTTTTGTCTGCTTGAACCAAATGGAGCCAACATAGAGTGTCTTGCCTCTCCTCTTCTTTCGATTGCCTAGCATTATTAAATGAACCTCAGAATATATTACAATCTCTCTTTCCAGTGCTCAGACAGCTTTAGGAGCAGAACAGATAAAATATACCTTAAATGTTGTCATTTTGTCATTTCATTAAAAATCTGGCAGCAGAGAGGAACCGAGTTCCATAAAAAAGTTAATATCCCTCAAAAAGAACGAAACGGGATCGTTCTGGTGAATTTATTAATATCATTATTCTCCTGTCAGTGCGCATATGTGGCATATGGAAAAATGTCACTCATAAAACTTGCACCTCTTACCTTTTTTTCCCCAGAATCCATCACAGCCTGAGATAATCATTACAGCAAGGTAAGACAGAGCTTTTAACGACTCTTACAAAACAGAGAAATCACTAGCTGACACCCCACTGTCCTCTATAATGGAGGTTTGGTGTCTTCTGAGTACAGTTGAGGAAGTTACAACATGGCATGTGCACACTGGCAAAAACGTAAAAGACTGACACACAATTTATGCGATGAGGGTCCCGCGATACAGGAACATCAATCAAACAATCTGTCCTAGAATTAGAACCAGGGAAAGAGCGTCAAAAATGTCTCTTTAGACAGGAATTCATTTGAAATGTCTATTTATTTTATCGTGTCATGTACAATTCACCTGGACTGGACAAGTAATTCTGCACAAGAGTAAAGTTAATAAATGTCACTTCCTGTCTAAAAGGAATTTGAGCAAAATGATTCAATAATCCAAAATGATCAATATAACATGGATCTGTAAATGTACCGTGATTCAAGATAATGTAATATTATACAATATTCTAAAAAAGATATATATCATAGTGTTGTGTGATCTCCATAAAAGGATTTCCAAATGTCTCTTTCGGAACAATCTAAAATGACCTGTTTCCATAAAAATAATCGTGTCTGTTAGAATTAAAAGGTCACAGCAGTTGAACTATAACGTGTAATTGTGTTTACACACAGAGAGATATTTCCTGTCTATAATGCTGGCTCTGGTCACCGCTGCCCTGGCTCTGAAGTTTAAATGTCAGACTCAGACATGGATTAGAGCGGTTTAAAGCCATAGCTCAGTTTAATGGCTTCCTGTGAGGGCTGGAGGTTTTCACTTGACATTTTTGCAAACTTTCATCATAAAAAATCTATATATGAACGACACCAGTGTTTATGTGGTAGAAATGTCGCCTGCTAACTACTTCAGTGCAGCTTTTCCTTCCGAGAACAGGTTTCACAAGGAATTCATTCTAGAATATTGTATTCTCACATACTATGGCCATTAGCATGCCTAGCTTCCACTAGCATTGCAACTTTAGCTTAATGCTTTTCACAAAACCTGATGCTAACAAAGAAAACGGATGTGTAAAGGCCAATTTACATTGCACAGACAAAGGCCAACAAACACATTTGTTGGGTTTTGTTGGATCAGTGTGTTACCCCTGTCAGCGTCTGTTGGCGTTGGTTGGGGTTTGTTTTCACTTGACTGAACATGTTCAATACGTATTCTAAATCCTGTACAATTCTAAAATTCAAAATTATTTGCTGGTGTGTGTTGGCGTTTGTCTGTGCGGTATGAATTGGCCTTTAGCCAAGAAAGAGACATTCTAATGATACAAAGACATTCAAATCTATGAATAAAAAACACTTCAGTGAAGGACAGAGTGAAGCTAAGGGAGCGGCTCATGACAACTGAGTCGAAAACCCTTTCTGCTGAAAGTAATTTCAGGAAGGAAACAGTCTGTATTAAATACATGAATGAGTGATAGCCTGCAGTATTTTCAGCAGAGCAGAATTCATATTCACTGAACTTCTGAACCCTGAAACGCAGAGGGATACATGCTCACACACACAATAAATATGCGCTGGATAGCAACAAACTATCGCTCATTGTCACAAAAAGATAACTTCACTATCACCAAAATACATTTGAGGTCCTAATATGTGTGTTTGAGTGTCTCTCGTCATTAGCCTGAGTTTATTTCCATTCTGAAATAGCAAAGAACACCACAAGGTGCTAAAAAGCTAAAACCTAAAAACTGTAATCTGTTAAAAAAAGGCCATGTAGCATATATAGAGTGCAACAGTCAGGTTACCAAAGTAAAAATCCCATTCATTTTCTCTATAATAGAATTGATTTTTAACGATAACTTAAAAAAAACCTTAAACATTGAGCTATAAGATTGTTAATTGATGGTATATGGTTTTGTAGCAATCATCCCAGATTATTTAGATTTTTAAATATGTAAATACTCTTTTAATAGAGGAATTCCAGGTGAAAAATCAGAAAATTGGGACGAGCAAATCATGGAGAAAAAAACAACTCTAAGCTTGGTTTGTCTGCAAAAACATAAAGTAGCGCTTGGCAAAAATGACGTCAACGCAGTGTAGGCGATAGTGCGTATTGAGTAAGCGAGACCCCATTTTGCCTGGTGGTGTGCATGGCATTTTTTGTGACTTTCCGCATTGCTAAACTTCCGAAGATACATGACTTCAAGTCGAATCTGGCCGAGCATATACGTCTCACCACACCGGCACCAGTTTGCGTGTCTCTAAATCAGTTGCTTACATTTAAAAAATGAGCCTACAATACCAGTAAACACCCTTTTAATGAAAATAAAAGTCTAATAAAAATGTTCACTAAACTATATGAAAATGTTTAGTGAAATTAGAAAATATTTAAGGGATCTTTAGTTTACTTGTAGCCTATGTTCTCATATCCATATATTGTGTTCTAATGTCACAAGTAATAATCACAAGGTTTACTGGGTTTTAATTCTTTTGTAGTGTGATTTTGGTGAAGTGTACTAAAATTGTCACGTGTGTACCTTACTTCTCACCATTGATTCCTGATGGTTTAACTTTAGAGAACAATAACTCAGTCACTCTGTCATTTCAAAGAGTAGTACAACGGTGAGTGCGTCAAGTATAAATGCCTCGGCCATTTGGCGAGGTGCGCGCACAGTCAGCGGAAGCTCGCGCTGCGAAGCCAGGCGAAAGTATAAACAAGGCTAAATGAAGCACTGTGAATGATGTGATAGTCAATTGCTTCATCCGAAAACGTAGGCAGCTGACTTTTTGCCTCACTGCCCTGTCAGGCAATGACTTAGCAGGCAGCGTTTATGCATGAAGATACCTCACGAAACGATTTCAGACAGTCTTCTGAGGAAGCGTAACAAATTAATCATCGATAACAAAACAGAGAGAGCTTTGGTGACAACCAATTGCATTTTTAATTAATACAATACTAATTTCTCGCTAGAAATTTCAATGCTTTGGTTTACAGGTAAGGACCCTCGTTTATGCTACCGTGTTAGTGTGGGGCTATTTTGAGCCTTGTTAGTAGTATTAACTAGCGTTTTTTTTTTTTACTTATTCAATGCCCCATACGCTAGCATTATAAGCTAATCTGTGGTTAATCTAAAACTAATGTTAAAACTGGGTATATTCGATTATCATAAAGACGCATCCCAGAGAACGGTCGACTCGGTACCCATGTGTTATTTAGCCCTAGGTTCATTTTTCCTTTAATGAAGATTTTTATTCAAATCCCTATGGGAAAAATACTTCCATAATCAAGGCTTCAGAAAAAGTGGATGGGCACTATTGTTTGTAAAGATGGTTTATAGCAGCATGCCGTAAAAAAAAAAAAAAAAAAAAAAATTAACTAACTATAGCATGACTTCTTTGGTCAAACCCTTCAGCGCTAAAATCTGTTTTGCTGGTGAACATCATGGCAATGCTGATCCATCAGCTAGACCAGTATCAAACCAGATTGAACAAGCACGTTTGTCTGTCTAAGCTGGTCTTTTTCCACATTCAAATTTCTGGGAAATCCTGACTATTTTTCCTTTTTTTACGCTGTTTTGCCATCTGTGCTGCACTGTAGATCAATTATGCTCCATTAGCCAATCACAGTGCTCCTTTTTGACCTCCTCTTCAAGGTCTTCTGACTGTTATTTCTACCTGATTTCCTCTGAAACGACAGCCGTTTGGAGTGTTTCAGGCTTGGTTTCACCCATTTTACCCATGGAATGGAGTGTTTGTGCTAGTTCAAAACATATGTACAAAAGCATATAGCTGCCTGTTCTTCCCTGATAACATCCCTCCATTGTTTCCCCAGTCACATGTGCTGTCTCTCTCCCAGAGGTGTAACCCTCATCTCTCTTCATTAGCCTGTAATGCTCACTAATCAGAGGTTATAACTTGTCTCACCTCTCGGTTCCACTCAGCATCAGGTCCAATAAAGTGCACATTAACACTGTTCACCCTCCTCTGAATACATCTCTCTCTTTGAACGCATCAAATACGAGGCTGAAAATAACATAAATATACTTTCAGAGGTTTATTAATAGTCATACTGCAGAAAGCCAATGAAAACATCACAAAATCATCTTTTCTTTCCACTTGTACTCAATTAGGTCTGGTTCCTTTAAGGATATGACACATAAGCAGCCTATATTCAATCATTCTAATGAGGCTGTACGTGCTCAGCGTAAAAAGTGATGAATTATAGCTACAGGCTTTAAGTGGAGAGTTTAAAAGTATTCATTAAGCAAAAATTTCATGTAATATATCAGTACAAAGTCTATAAAAGGTTTTAATGGTGATTTACATTTGCATAGGTGACATGAAGCTCTGTGATATGAATCAGATCCAATTATGCTAAAACAGAAACGATCATAAACGTATAGGCGATAAAATTCAAATGTATATTCAGCACAGACAGCGCAGTAATATATGTCAAAAGAGTGTTAGATTCTGATAGGAGGGATTAAACGAAGCGATATACAAAAATAAGGAAGTCAGCGCTGGTCAAGGTGAGGTCACAAGCTCATATGATAAACATGAGACAGGTCTGTAGTGACCCATAATTAGATTCATGTTTATTCATCCTGTGTGAGACAAGAGAGGATAAGAAAAAACCCAGAGAAAAGTATGAGTTTGTGTGAATGTTCAAGTTTATTATTGGCGGATGGCTTTTGGGATGGAATAGAGAGAGTAAGTGTGTGTGTCCGTGTACATGGCGCATGCCGATTAACGCTAACATTCACCAAATACCCAGGCTTACCACTAATCCCCGTACACTGATGCGCTTTAGAATGTTACAGAGCCCACCGACAGTCAGAAAACTTCACTTTAACTGATCGCCTTCAGTTCAAACTTGTGGCCGATCTTTTCTCATTTGCTTTTTCCTCAAAGGGACGCTCTTTTTCCTATCCATGCATAAACATTAGCATCTTCCTAGCCTTTTAATCCTGTGGCTTTACCATAATCAATCAAGCATAATTGCGCACAAGCAAATCAGCCCTAATCAAATGCTAACGCTCCACACAATTACTGACCAGGAGAGCTTAGCTTTGGTTTACACATTCATTATGAGTGAAAGCAATCATTCTTACTAAATACATAAATATATCTGACTTTGCTGTAAACACACTGCATTTAACTTAACCAGTACTAGGGCTGCACAATAAAAAAATAAATAATTTAAAAAAAAATTCAAATTGCAATTTTCCTGATTAAAAAATAATTAAGTATATTTTAACATGCAGAATAAAAAACATTTGGTAGGGCTGCACAATTTGGCCCAAAATTATTCAATTATGTATCAAAAATAGGGCTGTGAAACGAAACGATGAGTCGCGATCAATCGCATCCATAATAAAAGTTTGTTTACACATAATATATGTGTGTATTGTGTATAATTATTTTGAATATATTTATAAGAAATATATACATTTAAGAAATATTTGCATGTATATACTGTATGTATATTTATACATAATTTATATTATATATAAGCTAAATATAAATATTTTATATATAAATAACACATTTTTCTTAAATATATACTGTACATGCATGTTTGTGTGTTTATATATACAAAATAATTATACACATTACACACACATATTAGGTAAACACAAATTTTTATTGTGGATGCAATGAATCGTTTCACAGCCCTACATTAAAATAATAAGTATTATTTTTAATAATTATCATTAATAAATAAAAATATTAAACAAAATAAGAAAGATTTCTATTGTAATTCACTGTGAAGATAAAGAGTAAGAAAAATAATATAGGCTAATAATAATTTTATTTGATCGACAACTGTACAATTACAATACTAACATTTATGGCTGTCTTTTTTTCATTTTTAAATGTTAAACATCAGGCTTTTATCTTGGCGGAAATCCGCAGGCCGTCCTTAAAGCTTCTCTTTTGTCAGCAAAAGTTGGTTTACAAGTGCTTCTCATTACAAGTATGGGAAGATGGTTGTCACATGTTGCGTTCCCAAATGCACTTTATAAGTGATCCAAACTCATAGCAGGTGCAGGTGAGTTCGTGTGGAGCAGCATTTACTGTGTATCGAACCGAAAACACTTGATCATGAGCTGCTAGAGTGTAAAAGAACACATTGAAACACCCTTCACCCTGAAACATGTAATGCATTAAATCGCAGCTTTTGTGATTCTATAAATCACACTAAGCCATATTGCGTTTTTGCTTTTATTTCGATTAATCGTGCCGCCCTACCCTATACACACCTAAGCCGTCAGCATTCATAGAAATAGTACAGAACCTTAATGGCTTCTTTTGAACTGCTGTCAATACAAAAACACGTTGTAGTTTTTTAAGAATCAAATAGTGTAGTTAGTGTCATCAGCGTCATGCTATCAAGACAAAAAATTACCCATTGGTACATAAACACTAGCCAAAAAGGACATTGGCCAAGAGTTCATTGTGGAAGAACATTTTTTTGCTCCTAGTTTCACAGCCCGGTCTCGCTTTATTACTGGCGCATCACGCAAGACGTTCGCCTGAGTGCACATACCCTGTGTTTTCAATCCCATACTAAAGTAATCAAATCATGAGCCGCTGGGAGATTAAATCTGGACTCGGCTGGTCAGCTGCCTGACCAAGCATTTTCTTCCACACCATTTCCTGTGCCAATCTTTACTATTATTCACACCCTCTCTTTTCATTCCTCTTTCCTCCTCTTTATCTCTCTTTGACAGTACCTTCCTATTACTCCCTCTCTCCATTCATCCTTATCCCCTATTTCCTACTTTCTATCTGGAAAGTAGAGGCAGCAAACCAGACTTTCTGCCATTTCTTGACATTAGCTTGATGTGCATTAGCACACAACAGTCCAAATAATTATTTTTAGTCATCATTGAAATGATTTAATTCTGATTACTCACCTTTGTGTCATTCAGATTTTTTTTGACTTTCTTCCATGAAACACAAATATATGTAAAAGGAAACGTTTCACAGGTGGCTGTCAACACCATAAAACTTGTCCATCCAACTAGTGCACAACATCCAAGCCATACAAGCTTTGCGTGAGGAAAATAACACATTTTAACCATCATGTTTTACACATGCACGCACCCACGCACACACACACACACAGTGTGTTGTTATTGTTAATTGAAACTATAGTATTAAATCTTATTTCAATTAATAAAAATAATATTATTTATAATATTATTGTATTATATATTTTATATAGACAGCCCTAAAATTAAAAACTAAAAAATATAAAAACAAAAGCTAATTCAAAACATTAATAAATACTTTATTGGTATAAACTCAAAAAAAAAAAAACATTATATGAACTAAGCAATACGTCAGTTCCCTTTCAGTCGATAACGTCGGACGTAGTCGACGCGACTGAAATGGGATCACGCTAGGGAGCCTATCATCTTCGAGTACTATTGAACGAGCCAATGTAATTGGCGTGCGTGATTCGCATCACACACTCCGCCCCCGCGGCGCGGGTATAAATACGGAAGTGGATGCACGCACTAGTTGCCTTTCGCTTCGGAGCCGATCGTTTGATGTCTCTGAGAGTGCTGTTGTCTACAACGAGCGAGTGTGTCGGTGTTCTTCAGGAAGACTCTCCCAGTGCTGGTGTTCTACAGCGCGAGTGCAGCGGTGATCGCGAGCTTTGAGCTCTCAACTGCTGTTTTAACAGCAACAAATTTCTAAATGTTTGTGTGTGTTGATGGCTGGTTAGAGGGCGGAAAAGTGAGTGCTTCACTGTTTCAGTTCTCTGTTCAGTGTTGCCGCGGTCATTTCCCTGTGTGCTCCGGCACTGGTGACGGTCCTATTTTCTGAAAGAGCAACACGGGTGCGTTTGCGTCTTTTTCAAGATGTCATTCCGCCCGTGCGTTTCTGGGTGCGGTCGTTCCCTGTCTCTCTCTGATGGTCACAACTGTTGTGTCACGTGTTTGGCTTACAGCACGCTGAGACAGCTTTTGTGGACAGCTCATGTTTTCACTGTGGGAACATGACTGTCGCAGTGTTGAGGGCGAGACTCGCCTTCGTTCGCGGAGAGCGAGTCCCCATTACCATGCCCCACCCTCGGGTGCTGTGTGGGATGGGTGACCGGAGGATAGTGTTGGATGTCCCGCCCGGTAACCATTCCCTGTGGGCTCCTCACTCCTCCCTTCCACTGCAACCACTGGAGCCTCCGGTGTTTTCTGCTGGTCCATCTGTAATGGGTGGGCCAGCGGTTTCACTCAGGGCTCCCCTGGAGGACAGGACGCCGATTGCAGCATCAGAGGGTGAGCTGACTTCTGGAGATGATGACTCGGCTGCATTGTCTCCCTCCGGGAGTTCAATGTTGCCCGAGCCGGATCCAGAATTATCAGCTATGCTGAAACGGGCCGCCGAGGCTGCCGGGCTCGAGTGGAACCTCCACCGTGTCCCGTTCAGTCTCGGTTGGAATCTGGAGTTTGGTATCTTGGGGCGGGCCGCGCTGGTTCTCAGCTCGCCGCCCCAGTGCCTTTCTTTCCCGAAATGCATGGAGAGCTTATCAGGTGGTGAACAGCATCTTTCTCTGCCAGAAACTGCCTGAATAGCTTTTCCCCCTCATTACCCTTGATGGAGGAACGGTGAAGGGTTGCGAGGTGTCCCTCCATTGGAGCGGTCTGTCGACACAGGTGCACCTGTGTCCAGGCGGCCGCTGCCTTTTGGGGGGATCCTCGTCTCCCCCCTAAGGCCTGTGAGTTTCGTCCGTTCCGACGGGCAGAGCTTACAAAGCCTGTGGGCAAGCCCCTTCCTCTTGCGTGCCATGGCGTTGCTGCAGGCTAGGGCACCCATGGCATGCACGAGGGTAATCCAGACCGTGCGCTCATAGGTGAGCACCGCACTGCATCCGACCTCACCCTCCGGGGTACGGGTGTCGTAGCGTGCGTGATCGGTCTGGCGATGTCCACCTTGGTGGTCCAGTAGCGCCTTCGTTGGCTCAGCCTGGTTGGTATGGCGGATGCGGACAAGGTTCGGTTCCTGGTCTCCCCAATTTCCCAGGTTGGGCTGGTCGGCGACGCGGTGGAGAACTGCATCAAACAGTTCTCTGCCGCTCAAGCGCAGACGGAGGTCATCCGGCACATCCTGCCCCGGTGGCCAGCTGCTGCCTCCACCCGCCGCCGGTGGCAGCTCCTCCGCCTGCTCGTCGCCGTGGGCGTTCTCCGGCCGCCGCTCCTGCTGGCCCTCCGCAGCAGCCTCCACCCAGGCCTCAGCAGGGAGCCGGCCGCAGTAGAGACGCCCAGCCCGCTCCAGGCGCTGCCAAGCCAGGTGGCAAGCGACAGCGAAAGCATTCCGGAGCGGGCCGCCCAGGAATGGATGAGATGCTCTTGGAGTGGCACGATCACTCCCTCCCCCCGGGTGAGGGCCGGGTGGAGCCTTTGTTTGTGTGTGTGTCTGTTCCGCCGCTGGCTCCCTAAAAAAAAAAAAAAAAAAAAAAAAAAAGCGGAGCAAGCGGTACCCACACTTCAAAGAGAGAGCAATTTCATCTGTTCCTGGGTCCCAAGAGGGCCAGTCTGGCGGGTGTGACCCTGTATAGCCTTACACCCCTCAGCTCCCCCTTGGTCGCCAGCAGGCAGCTTGGTGCGTTCGAGGACCCGGTCATCCGCCTTCTCACGCGCCCCCTGCCGCTTGTGGAGACAGGTAAGTGTTGCACAGCACACTAACACCACTCTCTCTACTTTGCTGCCCCACCTCAGGCTCGGCTACCCCGCTCAAGTCAGTGATAGTCATCACATTAGGTGTTGAGCAGACGTGCTCCTGAAAATTCAGTGATATTCATCACACCGAGTGTTGAGCAGTGCTCCTGACTTGTGCGTGCTTATCTTATCCTGCTGGCGAAGGATTTGATATAGCCGCTCCTCCAGCCGGTACGAAGGCCAGTTGTAAACTCGTTCTTCGTGCTACTAGGTGGTGGGTCGTGACCATCTTGGCCCAAGATTGGTCTGCAGCTTTGACCTGAAAGACATGTGCTTCAGATCTCTACCTCCCGCACCGCAGGCCATCCTGTGTGTTGCGTCTAAGGGTGGAGTATCAGTACAGTGTCCTTCCCCTCGAGTGCTCCAGAGCCCGTTGGGTCTTCAGGTCAACTGGAAGAGAGTAATCTCGCCCACGGGCTGAGTATCTCTTTTCTAGTTTTGGAGAGGTACTCGGTCCAACATGTCTCTCCAATGAGAATGTGTTCAGCTGGTGTTGAAGTGAGAAAGGGTCCCACTGAAAGAACTTTCAGAGGCTCCTGGGGTATATGGTAGTCGCAGCCTTTGGCTCCCTCCATATGTGACCGCTTCAGCGCTAGCTTCACGATCGAGTCCCGAGGTGACCGTGGCAGAGCAGCTCACCCTGTGTGACTATAGTTCATCCCGGTCTGCTGCCAAACCCTCTTCAACAGAGCGGCCATGTACAAAGGGCGTGTTTTAACGGGGGCCTGGGCGACCCCCGACTACACGGGCATTCGTGCCTCGAGTTGTTAGACATTGCGACCGTTGCGCAAGCTTCCCTTGCATGTCACAAACTCACCCGTCACCTCCTCCTTGGAGTCAGACGCTTCTGAGGGCGCCTTATTCCACTCCTCCTGCTTACTCAATCGTGCCGCCATCGAGCCTCACGACAGTTATAGCCAGGGCAAGTGGAGACTCCATCCCCTGGGTCCGGCTGGGTCATGACCATTCCGGGGCCGCTCAGTTGCCCCCCCGGTTTTATTTTTCCGCCAGTGTTTGTGTAAACCGAGCGGACTACCCTTGGACAAACACTGGGACTCAGCGGCCCCAGGGGCCCGCAGAAATGCGTTTAACCCCAGTGAGCCTTCTAAAAGTGACTGCGACTCATGGTCGCCTTGCGCCTGCAAGTCAGTGAAATCATCACTCTTCATGTTGAGCAGATTTGCTCCTGAAACTCAGTGAAGTTCATCGCACTCTGGTGTTGAGCAGCAATGCTCCTGTAGCTCAGTGAGTCCATCACAGGTAGCTCAGTGAATTCATCACACGCAGTGCTGAGCAGAAATGCTCCTGGTGCTCAGTGAAGTTCCTCGCACTCAAGTGTTGAGCAGAAATGCTCCTGAAGCTCAGTGAGTTTATCACACTCAGGTGTTGAGCAGTAATGCTCCTGAAGCTCAGTGAACTTGTCACACTCAAGTGCTGAGCAGAAATGCTCCTGTCGCTCAGTGAGGTTCTTCGTACTCAAGTGTTGAGCAGAAATGCTCCTGAAGCTCGGTGAGTTTATCACACTCAGGTGTTGAGCAGGAATGCTCCTGAAGCTCAGTGAACTTGTCACACCGAAGTGCTGAGCAGAAAATGCTCCTGAAGCCCAGTGGTCTTCACATGTTGTGTTGAGCAATGCTCCTGTCTTTTGCGCCCGTCACTTGCACCTACGTGCCATGTCAGGAGAGGAACAGGTCTTCATAGTTGCCCCTCATTGGCCCAACTAGACCTGGTTCCCTTCAACAGCCTTCCTGACTTCCCCTGGATTCGGGGACGGGGCACGATGGCACACGCGTTCTTCCCCCGGAGATTCCGGGCGGTCTTACATCCGAACGCGGAGGTTCAGGTGGCTATCACAAGAACATGTGTTAGTTACCATCACTTCTGCGAGCACCCCCTAGAATTGGGTAGCGTGCTTACGCCTTTAGAAGTGGAACCTAGTCGTTGAGTGCGTCTTCTCCCCTGAGGAGATCCTGAAAGCTTTCGATCACTTCAGTGCTCTCTTTCCTGCAAAATGGGTTGCAGTAGGCTGTTTTCCTAAATCACCCTCAAAATGATGTTGCCTCGGTGTTTAAACGACGCTCATCGTGTTGCAGAAGTATGCAGAAGCACGTTCTGATTGTCAGGTTCCTGAGGAGCAAGGTCTTGTAAATCCTTGTGTCCCTCTTTATCCTCTTGGGCCTTGTCCCTGGTGCGACTGCACTGCAGAGACCGCCCCTGAGCCACTGCAGGTAGTGAGTTAAAAATTCTGTTATATCAGTTCTCCTGCTCGCGTGGTCTCTACTAGAGGGTAGGGACTTGCTCGCTTTCGGTCAACGTATTGTGCCTGGAGTCTGGGCCGGCTAACTCTCACAAGCTGAGATCCCGGCTCGGATTGTGCCCAAGGTTCCTACCTCTCCCGTAATAGGAGCAGGTGGTGAGCCTGCAAGCGCTGCCCTGGAGGAGGCAGATCCAGCCCTGGCTTCTCTGTCCGATTCGCTTGGACGTGTACAGAATGCAAGTCATAGACCTCAGATCAGCTCTTCAAATATCTGTGGAATTCAGCAGAGAGGGAAGGCTGTTTCCATGCAAAGTTGCACTTAGTGCTTGCCTTCATTTCGGCAAAGATCCGAGATGCAACATGTCCACTTAGGTGTTGAGCTCCTCTATGATGAGTGTAAAGTGCTCCGCCTGGGCGTTGACGATATACTTGGCTAAACAGATTCTAGAGTTGGGGGCTGGACGACACCTAGTTGAACCGCTGCTTCCCGTGGGCTCCCTTCTCATGAAGCCAGTTTCACCGTGAGCCCGGTTCAAGTGTCGGCTTGCTGCGCCATTCCCCTCCTATGGACTGGATACGTGCGCCTTTCTACTCCAGTTGAGTTCCCTTAAAATTGAACCCTGTTGAGTTCCTCCACACTCCTCCGACGTCGGACGTGCGGAACGTCTGGTGTTAGGCCTACCACTCGTAAGCAGTGTGGAACCTGTGTTAGGCTGGGTCCATATGTTGCGGTCCCTTCGGTGACCCCATATGTGTATTCTTCCACGATACGGCTCCCTGCGGTGAGCCCGTGTCTTCCCTCGGCAGAGTCTCTCTGCCGTCACTGTCCGGTGTGTCTCCCCCCGTCTTAGGCTGGAGCCACCCCAGTGACATTCCATATGTTAGACTGCCCGGTTTCCGCCCAGTTCATATGTGTATTCTCCACATTTCCTCCCTCGGGTTGGATGTGGCTTCCGCAGCGTCCCTTCCTTCCAACGTACGGGGAACGCTTTCCCAGTGGTCCTGTAGGAACAGCAGTGACTTCCCTGGCCTAAGCCCTGTCCTTCCCCGCCTTAAGTTTGCGGGAGCATCAGGAGGCTTTGGTTTAGGCACTGGAAGGTGGCAGCGTTAGTGGCGTGTTCAATGGTTGATCCCATTTCAGTCGCGTCGACTACGTCCGACGTTATCGACTGAAAGGGAACGTCCTGGTTGCGTATGCAACCCACCGTTCCCTGAAGGAGGGAACGGAGGACGTAGTCCCCTTGCCACTACCGCTGGACCACCGCTGACCCCGGGTTACTCTCGGCTCCTCAGCGAAAAGCAACTAGTGCGTGCATCCACTTCCGTATTTATACCCGCGCCGCGGGGGCGGAGTGTGTGATGCGAATCACGCACGCCAATTACATTGGCTCGTTCAATAGTACTCGAAGATGATAGGCTCCCTAGCGTGATCCCATTTCAGTCGCGTCGACTACGTCCTCCGTTCCCTCCTTCAGGGAACGGTGGGTTGCATACGCAACCAGGACGTTATCTGGACAAATATTAACCTTACGAAGTGTAAATCTTGCAACTTCATCAATAATGAGATTAAAATGAAGTCCTTAATAAATTAAACAACAACAGAAGATAAATCTTTAAGCGTGACCCTGGTTGCATGTCAGCAGGAAGCATCTTTGATCCTGTGCTATTACTTTGTTCGTATAGAGCAGAGAAAATTGATTCCAGTTCGACAAAGCTAGGACAAATGGAACAGAATACCTCCCGTCACCACAACTCTGTACCTGGTCTTTCTAAAATCCACCCGAGGGACTTTTACTGTAAACCAGGAATTTGACGAGCTGACTTTAACCACTTCTGTGAAACACATTAAAACAAGGCTTTGAGTTTGCAGGTCATTCAAAGGCAGCTTTGAAACTCGGTTGAATATTAGAGAGGGTTTCTAGAGCTAATCATGTCCAACCGCTACAGAATTCAGTTTGAACCAAGAGGAATACTAAACAGACACACACAATTTGTCTCTAATCATATCAGTCAGCTCATAGAGGACTCACTAAGAACGAACTGAGAAAACTGAAAGTGCCGCTTAATTGCACATGCTGTCTGCATTGTTTTAGCACCCAATTCACTAAAGAAATTATGCAAATTGTATAACAGTGCAAACGCTCCCACAGAATATGTTGAATGCAATTTGTATGGAGCAATTCCCAATCTTGTGGGTCGCTTCTGAGCCCTAGGTAGCAGATTGTGATCTGGCATAAAATAACCCACAAAACCTCAAATTTACACAGAAAGGAGAATGTTTGCCAAAGACAAGAAGTTCATTTAAATAAGGCACAGTGCTAGTTAAATAAGAGTTAAAATGCAGCGCCCAAATGCAGTGTAAAAAACTTGCACAACTTTTTAGCAAATATTCTCCTGAGATGCATAAGTGTACAGTCGTTATATCTAAAAGTGAGATGTGATTAGAAAAAAAATCATCTTTTGATGGATGATATGCGAGTAACAGTTGAGGAGACATGCAAGGTGATTTCATTATATCCGCTGGCATTAGCATTATCTCTCTTAGCATGTCTCTTTTTCGTTAGCTGCTACCCTCTAGTTCAGTCTAACCTCTAAGCACACACACTTTGTGCTGCACAAGTAAAATATTCTGTGGCGAAACCCGCCTGACATCCTCATAGTAATCAAGAGCGTAATGAACCCTATGAATACAGCATATCATTACACTATAAATGTCTCACACACAGCCATTAAATTTAACAGTACAGGGAAAAAAAAGAACTCGTTTAATCCTTTACTAAGACAAAGCAGCAGCAAATGAAGACCTCCCGTTTAAACATGATCATTAGAGAGAGATTGGAGGAAGACCCAGTGGAGGTTGCCTCACGGTCAGAGGGACACATCCCCTCTCTGCTGGGCAACTCTGCAATTAGTGCTATTGAGCTGAGCATTCACTGTGGCTAACTGAAGTGTCTTCCGCAGTCCTGACACCTTGCTTCATTAGTGCACAGCTGCATTACACCGTATCCTAACCAGATGCGATGCAATAAGATAAGATTCCAGCGACAAATAATTTGTCTGTCCACTCTAGATGCATCGCGACGCGACTGCGATATTGCGAGATGCGTCAAAATCAATAAAAAACCACAGCCAATCAGAACAGCGTGTGGGCGGAGACTCGCAGCAAGTGCACAGCTCTAGAGAGTAATCTTGACGGTACTCACAAGAAAATTGATAAGTAGGCTACATTCACAAATATTTCACCATTTAAACATTATTAAAAACACATAGGCTACTGAGTTACTAAAACAATCTTTGTCAAAGAATACACTTGTTTGTTCATAGTTTGAACATTCTTGTTTCCATTTGTTTAATTTCAAGATCTAAGGTGAATTGCCATTGTTGCCTTTACAGCTACAAAGCTGGGAGCACTAAATGATATTCAAAATCACATTGCATGCTTTTAACATTAAATAAAGCACATAGACTGTAACTGAGATTATAATTGTCACACTTTGTGTTTGTTGTTCCAGTTGCGACGTCGTAGAAAAATAGAAACCATAGAATTGTTGCGTGTTGCCGTCGCGGCTGCTAGGACAAAAACTCTGATTAACATGGAAAATATACATTTTATCGCGCGTAGTTAGGACACGGTGTTAGGTTAGTCTGGCCGTGCATATCGTTAAATGTACTGTATCAGTATATCCATGAAGAAAAAAACTTTCTATATCTACAGCAAGACTAACCGGGACTGGTCACAGCACGCATATTGTTGTTCTTTTGTTAGTTCATCTGCTTCTAATTGTTCTCATTTGTAAGTCACTTTGGACATAAGCGTCTGCTACATACAGAAATACAATAAGCACTTAAATTGTGTTATATGCGGTATATATTTCTTCATATATATATATATATATATATATATATATATTTCAACAATATATATGTGTGGGAATTAAGTTAAACTGAAACACGGAATGTGGTGTATAATTGTGTGAAATGTATGATGAAACTTGGCTAGCAATTTCACCAAGCAAATACCAAGAAATAAGTTGTCGCAGTTTGTCTTTCGACTACGCAAAATCCGCGATGGGACTGAGCTCGAACAGCTTCAGCGTCAGCGACTTTTAAAAAAAAATTGTTCAAAGCAGCCCCATTGAAGTCAATGGACGCTGGGCTTCAACAGGGAAATGCACTGTGCATCTAAAACGGGAATGGACGAGAAGGAAATCAAGTCAGTCGACCTGCTATATGTAGCTGATTCTGAACGAACTCGTCTTCGAGATGAACGTGTTCTAACACATTTTTAGTCAATAAAATGTTAACACAATAGTACATCTTTGACCGTTACTTTTTTGACATTATAGGGGAAGCTGAGCTTCCCTTGCAGTCTTAAAGAAATCCCCACTGCATTGAATGCCCGCTGCGATATCTTGTCCTTTTAACAGATCAGGGGTTTCCCTTGCCTGACAGCGCTAGTCAAAGCATTTGTCAGTTGCATCTTGTTCCGTGTTCACATCAAGTTTCAGTCCTTTCAATATAAAAGTCTTCGCTACTGAGCGACTCACTCATAAAAACAATCTTTGCCACCATCTAATGTCATAATAATGTAACTTCCATTACTGTTCACTGTCAGGGACTATTTTTTTCCAGCGGAAGGAAGGCTTTTAGTGATTTTACTTTATGAAAGTTGCATTGATAAAAATGTTTTATGAGCTTTAATATTTGTATTGTGTGTTGACACAATTATAAAAACTATAAGGTACTCGAGGCTAGTGCTGTATCGTAAATAAGTCACAGCAGAAGGGTTTCAGCAGCTAACAACGCCTTTCAGCCGTGACTTGATACAGTACAGCCTCTAGTACCTTATATAAATATATATTTTATATATAACTTAGAATATTTTATTTTCTAGAATTTTAATTATAACTTAATTCATATTTTTTTAGAAAGCATGACGACCAAGGTACACAAAGTAAACCATGCAGAAGAGAGAAAAAAAAACGTATTTCTCATTCTCTACATAAACAATGTTGAGTCTCCACACTTCTTGGACTGTGGTGACCCTGTGTGCCTGATTAAACAGACCCATCTGGTAGACTACAGGTGTGTGTGGGGGAGATACTGACCTTAGCCCTTTCCACAGTTGTCATTCTCTTTGTGAGTTAAGAAAAAAGTTAAGAGTTAAGAGTTTTTCCTGAGAAACTATTTTTGCACAATGACATTAGCTGGTTTACTGCAGTAAATTCACAGTCCATTTAATCTTTATTATAAAATGGTGCTGTTTTGTCTGTAATGAATTAAGCACTTGTTCTACAGCTGAAAAACCATCCTGATAGCCTGGGAAAACCCAGACGAACTTCCGGCAAATTTAGATTTGCAAGTTAGTCTGGCGAAGGGCCCATTCAAGCTCATTTCCAATCTTTCCAAATCGCGGCACCAATCACAAACGTTGAGGCGGGCTTTACAAGATGACGATCGATCTGATTGGTTTTAAGGTCTATGCAATTGCTTACAGAGGCATTTGCGCAATGTCCGTTGGTGACGCCCCTTTGGAAATGAGCTGTGAATGAACCTCAGTTACTCAGTTACGACTGAGAAGGGTCTGGTTTTAACCAGGCTACCATCCTGATAGAGTAAAATGCTTTCAAGAAAATTACTGGGACAAACGCCACACCCTCTTAACCTGTCAGACCACATATACACCTCTGAAGATCACTCATCTTCAAGATAACCCCTTCTTCACCTTCCATTTGCACTCAAGCAATCTCTTGCTCGATCTCTCCTCCTTTCGTGTCATTAACTGGTTCAGGTGGAGTCTCTCACCAGATCCACCGTTCCACCCACCACTTTGCACCCTTGGACAAGTGATTATGCTCTGCCATAAGACATTCAACCGACTTGTCCATAGATACTGTGAAGAATCTAGAAGATGACAAAATCATATGGAGTGGATATGTGATGACTCAAGCAGCTCAGAACCCACACAACATCAATAATTAAGAATAATATCACACACTCAGTAATCATAATGTCATTAGTGTCAAGCAGGAGTGTGAAAAAAATGTATCGCAGTTTTCAAAACCTATTAATCAGCACAATTGTTTTCACAATTGATGATAGGAAATGTTACTCAAGAAGCGAATCAGCATATTAGAATGATTTTTGAAGGATCATGTGACACTGAAGACTGAAGTAATGGCTGCTGAAAGTTCACATAAATAAATGACATTAATATATATATATATATATATATATATATATATATATATATATATATATATATATATATATATATATACTTTTGAATGAAAACCCTTAATGTAACCCTTACGCTGTGTTGAAAACCCTGTAACACCTTTGGTGTTCCCGGTAATAAATGACCATCCTTTTTAAAAAATAGCTTGTTATGCTATATTATCACCAAATATTGTATTCTATCTTTTTGTCAACTTGTTTTGTTTCAATTAGTACAGTTTTTTTTTAACTGATTGATCGTAGGCCTCATTGATTTTAACTTATGCACCTCAGTTTTTGAGTGAAAAAATAATTATTTGTGGATAATTTTAGTCAATATTCAAAATAATATGGAAAAAATGCACTATTTATCACACTAGTGTCCTTTAATGTTTAACCAGGAAATTTGTTTTAAAATGCTTTTATTTTGTACAAAATGGAACAAAGTTACATTTGTGGTGTTCCCAGTCAAAAATAACCTGCCTACAAAAAAAAAACCTTATAAAAGTCTCGTTATGCAATTTTTGGTTCTATTATCACCAAAAATTGGATTCAATCTTTTTGTAGACTTGTTTTCTTTCAATTAGGACAGGTTTTGCATTTAATTTGAAAACTGATCAATCGTAGGCCTGCCACAAACAACGTTAGACATTTTAACCGGAGTGTTTGTTCTACCCAATCTCAACAATCACCATATTTTATAGTCATTTACTGCCGCTTTCTATTTTTGACACACAGTTGCTTTAAATTTTTGACACACACTGGGAATTCACACCACTGAGAGAATTCACTGGATTATTTAAACATCAAAAGATGTATTTTAAACATTGAATATATTCTAATGTGCTGTGATTTTGTCACTATGTGCAACTTTTCATATTGTGCCACAACAAGGCCACTGTAAACATACATATTCTCACATATAAGCAGCATGCAAATATGCAATGCGATGATATGCATTTCAATGACTGAAATGATGAAAGCAGTTTATTTCAACTAATGGAAATGAAAGTTCTCCAGAGGTTTGAATTTAATTCTGTGAATCTGGATACGGGCTCTGCTAAGCTTGACTGTCAGCCTACGTTTGATCAGAAACATTTCTGACGCCTTCAAAGAATCTGCTTACAGTCTGCTGAACTAGAGACGTCCGATTCAGCAAAATATTGACATTCAGGGACAGAGAAATGTAGGCCTATATAAAAACTCCAGATTACCTGCATTTAATAAACAGCAATAACCTTTATAGAGCCATCTGTTCAAACAGTGCCGCATCTGCAAACAGACACACAGCGTTATGGCTGCAATAAAAAAAGCACACTTGGATATGGAGAAAAGGTAGTGCTCTCGATTGCTATTTTCTCAATTTACAAAAACACACACACTCACACACACACACATTCTCCTAGTGCCAACCATTAGCAAGACCTTAAAGGGATAGTTCATCCAAAAATGAAAATGGTGCCATTTACTCACAGCTAAAATCTTGTGGGACTTTTTTTCTCATGCTATTGTATGGCTTAAGACTTGGAATATAGTGCTTTATGCGTCCTTTTGACACAAGCTTGACACCTTTAGTCTTCATTCATCATCACTGAAAGAAAGTGATACAGGTTTGGAATACCATGAAGGTGAGTAAATATACAAAATACAGAAAAGGGATCATTATCTTGACAACGTTACTAGAGAAATGTTGGACATGTGTCACGTGAGGGATGTGCTTACACGTTTAAGCAGAACTGCTGCCATCATCACTGGCATAGGATAGCAGGAAAGACGAACTAGATAAAAACTAGGGGGAAGAGAGCGAGAAATGAGTGAAACATACAGCGCTAAAATGCGTTACCCATTATTCCAACTGGCCTTGTGAAGGTGTGCTTCTCATTTGCTTTAAACGAGACACCACCCATTACTTACAGAATGTAAACGCACAAACACTCTCGCATTTAGGCCTCACACTCTAGTTTCAATGATTTAAAACTCAGTCAAACATACAGTAGTACACACGTAAGCTGTTTCTATGGGCCATTTCCTGGGCAATGATGATGATCCTGCCCTTGTCATATTAGTAGGTAATCTCTCTGCGTTTGTCCATCCCAATCCCTTTATTTATTTATTTATTTATTTTTGTCATTCCATTTTTTTATTATCTGAAATGGGGGGGAAGGGGGGGGTAAAGCCCAATATAAATATGTTTTTAGGTGGTGGGTTTTTTGTTTGTTGTGTATTTACAGGGTAAGTGTAACTCCTGCGGGCTGTAAATTAAAGTGGCGCTTGTTACCCCCTTCTTCTAAGTAGTTACAGGGTAAGTGCAGTAAATATTCAATTAAGGATCCCTTTTAATTTCTGACTTTTATTTTACAAAACAATTTCAAAACAACAAGCACCACTTTAATTTACAGCCCGCAGGAGTTACACTTACCCTGTAAATACACAGTTGAAACGGGTAACAAACACTACTTACTATGTAACAATACGAAACAACCTACAGATGTCAAAATTACCCTGTTGCACAAGAACATATTTTGCCAGAAATGTGCTAAAAACTTTTATATACAACAGATGTACAATTTTTGCCTGGAATATATTAACAGAATAGGTACCTGTTAGTTTTAAAATAATTACATTATAAATAATTTGCTTGTATATCTGGTTGTACCCCTTTATTATCCAAAACTTAACATTGTTCCCTTATACCTACACGGAGGTACACTATAATTACAGAAACGTACACCGTAATTTCGGTTTACTTACGAAGTTCTTTGCAGGTTGTATATCTGCTTGTTACCCCTTTATTACCCAAAACTTAACATATTGTTCCCTTATACCTACACATATAGGTACACTATAATTACAGAAATGTACACCGTAATTTCGGTTTACTTACGAAGTTCTTTGCAGGTTGTATATCGGCTTGTTACTCCTTTATTACCCAAAACTTAACATATTGTTCCCTTATACCTACACGGAGGTACACTATAATTACAGAAACGCACACAGTAATTTTGGTGTACTTAGGCAGTTGTTTGCGGGTCGTAATATAAAGTGTTACTGGTCTACACACAAGTCCACTTATAATGTTAGTCAGATTTTAGACTGCAACAAAATCATCATAATTTAGTTCAACCACTTTATTTGATTTTTTTTTTTTTTTAAAGCTGTTTTGCTACTGTACCTTTAAGACATCTAAATCACATGCTTGTTTGCTGTCATTTATGTAAGGTCTATCTACTTTAACCCATTTTATTCAAAAATTTTTTCATGGTATGACCTCTATTAAGCCATCTTTGTCCACACTAACACACACACAACCGTCCTGTCATTTACGAGACTCAAACAATGAAGACCTTTCAGCATGTCTCCAGCCTCATCCTCGCGCCGCACCAGTGCGTTAGCACTGACCTTAACTGCAGTTCAGCCTATTCTCTTCTGTGTGGAGTGACAGCCAACACATTCTTCTCCACCAATAAGCTGACTTAGAAGTTTACTGATGGCTTTGTTTTAGCCTCCTCAACTCCTTTATAGCCGTCAAAAAATGTTGCTTATCCTGCTTCCCCTGACAGAACCAACTGCCTGGGATTATTAGCCTGTCTGGTCTTCATAACATTAAGGCAATATCATGAAACGGTGCTAAAATAGACCATTAAATGAGTCTTGGTCACTTTGGCTTTCTATTCCACTCTGTCAGTCCCAGGACTCCAGACCAGCAGGTGGCACTGATAAGAACCAAAAACTTCAGCCTGATTTTTGTTAAGAATCAATTTTTCACATGCAGCACACCTAAAAAAAGACTGGATCTAAAAATGCATACTTCCCTACTATATAGTAGGTGAAAAAAGAATGAAAGAGTAGTAATCCAAATTCATGATATTCATAAAACAGCAGGCGAAAAGTATGCATGTATGATTCATGTATGAAAAGTATGATTCTGACGCATCTGATAGACACTGAAGTGATGCAACTGACACAGGTAAGTCACATGGCAAAAAAAAAACAAAATGACTGATGTAGTAGGTCCAGATTATATTTATTCTACAAATTTATACTATATAGAACACACTGTTTTATTGATTTGAATTGAATCGGAATATAATAGAATATTGTCCCATTTCTTGGACATTTGACTTGGACATAACACTGCCAGAACTCAACACTGGGCTTGCATAACTCAATGTATACCCAGAGACAAAATAAGCAACACCTAAATACATTAAAAACCTACAATATACCAATCTAAATCTCAGTTTTGTAAATCTCTATTTAATAATTCAACAGTAGTTGGCACAAAATACTTTGTAACGATTTGATTTAGACCTCAAAACCCTAAATCGTCTGAGGTAGCATGTTAAAATTATCATATAAAATGTGTCATTAGCAGCATTTTTATTTTTAGCTTGATTTAAAAAATATACCTCTTATCATGCATAGGTCATTTCCATTCCCATCCTATAATTTTTAGAGCAGAATGTACTAGTTGTGCAAGTAGTCTTGATTTTGATTGGACAGTCAGGTTTCCATTCCAAGTTGTAATACCATATATTATCAAGCTCTCAAAAACAGATTGAGAAAACAGAAACAAAATCTTCTGGTTTACCCCAAATACCTTTAATCTTCACAAAAAAACAAAACCAAAAAAAAATGTAGCCTCTGCTGCAATCTAGAACACAGACTGTTGATGTGAGAAGACCAGCATAACAAATTGTCTATACAAACACACACATATTTATATAAAGAAACCTGTTCAATAATATTTCCATGAATTATTACAGGGCTATGATCCCCCACAGACCTGGGGTTGAAGATCATTTCAACAGTCTTCATTTCTTTTAAATCAAGGAATTATCACAGCACCAGTCTAAAAACCTGGCAACTTAAGAAAAATACTGTGTAGGTGTGGTGTTCCTATTCAATAAACTCAATATTACTGTATCATCAGAAAATTTTATGAAAAAAGTATTGTCCTGACCAGCAACACACTCACAAAGTTTTCACCTCCAAATAAAAATAATTGACCCTGACTTGTGTACAATTTTTGAAAATGAATAAAACCACTTGATGCAAAAAGGATTCACTTTTAACTCTAACAGCTTCCTAATTATGGGGTTTAAGTGTATTAAACACCAAACTAAAGTCTAAAAAAAGTAAACTTGCATATGCTTGGGTGTCTTCTAAATGCCTAAGATGGCACACTTCATATGCACTTTCGGTTTTGTGGACTTACAATGGCTGCCGCGTGCGCATGTCCCTTAAGTCCATGAGACCAGTAGGGTGTCCCTTTTGTCATTTTAGATTTCAGAAGGGTGCTCGCAAGCGCCCCTTTTGCGGTCTTTCAAACATTTCATAACATTAAAGCCACAGGTCTAAGATCAACATTCTCAAATGGGCAATTTTTCTTGGAAACCGGTGTAATTATATATATATATATATATATATATATATATATATATATATATATATATATATAAAATTACACATACATTATATATATTATATATATATATATATATATATAATTATATATAATATATATATATATATATAATTACATATAATATATATATATATATATATATATATATATATATATATATATATATGGTATGTGAATCTAAAGATTTCTGAAAAATAGGGCAGAATGCTGGAGTAAGTTATTTGGCACAAGATTTTAGCAAAACAAGATGAATTTCCATTAGCTCCCGTAGATGATTTTGGTATGTAAGCCTCTAAATAGCGAAAGTTATTTAAGTCATTTGCTTTTCGTTGGTCATTGCTAGTTATAAGCCTTTTTTGGGGGGACTAATTTTAATAAAATTGAATCTTGATTTTTAAAGCCAACTTCTTCCTATTTAAGCACTCCTTAACCTCTCTTGTTATACAACCTTTGTTATTAGGAAATACTGTTACAGTTTCCTTTTCAACAAATATGTCCACATAAAAGTTAATTTAGTCAGTTATTGATACAGTTAATATGTTTATTTTAATAGTCATGAAGTGATTAATTCAGTATTCAAAAGTTTTTATACAGATGCAGTAAAACACAGGCATGTCAGATGAATCTGCGGATGTAATTTGCATAATTTACTTACAAATTAGCCCTACAGTGTCGTGTCTTTTCTTATTAGCAAGCAGTAATGACCACTGACGACTAAAATAAATCGAACAGTTTACTGAAGTTTATGAACAGGATTACACATTCACTTTTTTCTTTCTGCGCGCTATGGGTAGACTTTTCTTAAAGCTGAACAACCTAATAAATTGCAATTTAAACTGTTTCTGTTATTATTAAATAGAATTAATTAAACATTCTAACATTGCTATTGTTACTCTAATTTACAACATCCAGTAGATATGTTAAATAGTGCTATAGAAAAATCCAAAAAACACAGTATGTATATATATCTGTCTTAACTGTTTTATCTTCCCCCAGAGAATGTGAAAATGCCTTTTGCTCAGATAGCATGAGCCACACTTAGAGACGTTAGTGTATTATAAAAAGAGTATAGCTATGAATACTTCTTTTGAAGTGCTGGAGGTTTCCGAAGTGCTTGTATATGTGTGCTTGAGTTACGCTGTGCGCAACGTATTAATGTAAAGCTCTCCAGAGATACATATGATCTTGACACCTTTCATTGTACCAGTGACCGGCTGGTTGGCAGCTTTTAGCCCATAGTTGTAGTGCACTCCTCAGGAGGACTTAAAGAAACAGGCCCAGCACAGCTCGACGTTCAGGCTTTGATCACAGAAGCCATTACGGCCCTCGCGGGGCTAATTGGTGAACCGGACTAGTGCTGATTTCTGAGAGCTGCTCCCGCAAGTGGAATAGGTCTTCTGGGATGTAATCATGAGCTGTGTCAGCAACCTTTCATCAGCTTTAAAGGGGGAACATGCACACATTTACTTGTAACCTTGAAATTTAAGGAGAGGGATACATGTGAAGATGCACGTGGCCATACTCATGCAGAGTGTGAAGGATTTAGAGGCAAAAAAGGAGGTCAGTAGATTTCATAGCACAGTAAAAACAAACAACTTTCTAGCCAAAGAAACATTCTACGAGATCAAGTGTCAAAACACTAAGCAAGAGCGAGTTGAAGCACACTCCTATTATACTCTCGTATACTGTATATTGTTTGGAATTTTGAATCATTTTTAGTGAACTGGTTTGTTTGGATGGTTAATACATTTCTATTTATATTGTGCTATTTACCAGGGTCCCTTTATTACAGAACAACTGACAATTAGTGTTCAAGGCCTCATGGAAATGAATCAAATCTAATGGAAATTTCTATAGTAAATATGCAGTTTTATACTTAAGCTCTGCTCTAAGAGCCTTGATATTGCTCTTGACTGGAAGACATAGATATGTCAGATTTGTGAGCCTGTTCTTTTCAATGGATTCAGTTGAAGTGATAAACAAATTGGTGTGATTCATTAACAAATTGTTCTGAATTTAAATATTTTTTGGAGATATTATTCAATAAATTCCAAAAGATAACTGGGAAAAGAAATATGGAAATCCATCGATCAAAATGTGGGAACCCTATATTGAGGACATTCAAATATAGTGGAAAATCAATAGGCTTGAGGTTGAGTATATATCAATTACATAATACAACAGATAAGTTTGCATTTTTTATAAGTGATAGATAACAGCAGGGGATTATCTGTGGTGGGATGTGATCTTCCAGCCTGGACTAACTACCTACTTCAAAAGCGTAGTTTGACTGTAGTTTAACTACTTAAAAAAGCTTGGGAAGCTAAATTTTCAGAGTCTTCCTCAAAACTGCTTAAATGAGGGAAACATCCAGGGCCATGTATATAAGGCAGAAATAATGAGGCACTGACTCGGCGATAGATAACTCAGACTCAGGGCAGAAGTTTCCTTATTCTTTTTCTCTCTCTGTGCATATCAGCTCAATCTGTCCATCTCTCTCCCTGAATATCTCTCCCATCTACAGTGCAAGAAACTAGGCCATCAATCACCAGAGGGAAAGTATTCACAGAACATTCCGCTATTTCCACAAACATTTATGCAAATTTATGCACGCTTTATCACTATACTAAAAGTAAATACTTAAATAACACTGATACATCCATCATTATCATTTGCACAGGCTAACAAGCGACAGTTTGATTGTGTGTAAATGCCAAACTAAACCATCGTGAAATCTTAGCTCATTTCCGTTATTGAGAAAATAGAGTTTTCCAGCAGGGTTGCCAGGCCGCAATTACAATCACATTCAGTGTGATTACACAATTAGTGAGGTGCATCCCTACTGCCACATTTTCATTGGAATATTTGATACTGCTTAAATTTAATAATAAAAATGTGGATATACAGTGAGGTCATTAAAGAGCACTAGAGAACATGCTTCTCTTTTGTGTGTGTGTGTGTGTGTGTGTGTGTGTGTGTGTGTGTGTGTGTGTGTGTGTGTGTGTGTGTGTGTGTGTGTGTGTGTGTGTGTGTGTGTGTGTGTGTGTGTGTGTGTGTGTGTGTGTGTGTGTGTGTGTGTGTGTGTGTGTGTGGCCTCGTAAACCCTACCTTATGGGGACAAAATGTAAGGATGGCAATATCTGAAATCCTTGTTCGTGTGGGGACATTTTTTGGTCCCCATGAGGAAAACAGCTTATAAATCATACTAAGTGATGTTTTTTTTTGAAAATGTAAAAATGCAGAAAGTTTTCTGTGATGGGTAGGTTTAGGGGTAGGGTTAGTGTAAGGGAATAGAATATACAGTTTGTACAGTATAAAAATCCTTATGTCTATGGAAAGTCCCCATAAAACATGGAAACACTACATGTGTGAGTGTATGTGTGTGTGTATGTGTGTGTGTGGCTTTGAAACCATTTATATTGTTAAAAGTGCTATAAATGAAGGTGACTTTACTTGACTATATACTATTACATGGATGTACTATTATTTATATCAATAGAATGATTATTTTAGTAGTAGCATTTCTTAATTTAGTCAACTTCGGTTGTTATTAACCCTCTGGGGACTAAGCTGTTTTTGGTCCGTTTTCTCTATTTTTACATTTGGGCTTATAAACTGTATGTAATGGAGATGGAACAGTATGTGTTTGGTATCTATGGATTCAGAAGACCCTAAGCTAACATAAGCACGCATGTAATATGTTTATAAAGGACGTATGAGTGAAAATCTACATTAAACTAGAGAATTTGAAAAACGTAAAGTCTTGTCATGGACAAAGGAAAGGTACTCCTCTCAAAAAACGTACAAATAAAGATACTTAAATCTACTTTTTAGATGTTTAATTGCTTTTTGGAGCATTGAGATCGCTAGACAAGGGCTCATTTTTTCTGAAAACCTCAAAATGATATTTTCACTTGTTTAGCTTGTAATTACATTCAGACTCATTTTGCCAGCACAGGTCACACACACACACACACACACACACACACACACACACACACACACACACACACACACACACACACACACACACACACACACACACACACACACACACACACACACACACACACATACACACACACACATACACACACACACAAACACACACACACAGAGTTTATATATATGTATATACAAGCCATAGGTGGCGACAGAAAGAGAGGAAAAGCGGCGTGGTTGGCAGGCAGTGCAGGAGGGCTCACAGGATGGAGAGGTGACATCTGGAGGGTGTCATTATTATAGAAGGGAGCCAGGCTAAGGAAAAAAGGGACACTTCACAGTTGGCTCTGACACAGAAGTCTCACTGCATAAACACTAGTGCAGAATTAAGTCAGACCCTCTCCAGCAGGCCACCTGGGTTGTTAATCGATTAACACCAGAGCTATTTAGATTATTTCAGACTTTCATCTGCAGCTGTTTTTTTTTTTTTTTTGTATTCTTAGAATGATGTTTGGATGTGGATATAGCAACAAGTTTGTCTGTCTACCTAGGAAAATTAGCAGGCACAAAGAAAGCACGACAGTTAACTACCTGTAGTCTGTGGTACCCACCTGAATGCTAATACAGACATACTGACCCATACACACACTCACACACCACCAATAACAGTCTCTGAATCACTTTATCGGGGCAATGGTAAAGGAGTGGCTCATTAAGTTTTTTTAATCTATCCATTTGTACATTAGGCGAGTGATTCGTAGGATTGTAAGTATTGTTTCTGTCTAAGTTTGTAATAAATTGATATTTACAGTTGTTTATAAGCCAATGAGTGTTTGAAAACAGCCCTTTCTGGTACCTGATTGGTAGGCCTACCCCAAATTGTGCTGAAATTACACACCTCTTTAAATGTATTAAGAGCAGAGAAACAGTGAGAAAGAAGAATAAAAGTCCAAAGTATCACAAAAACCATGAAGCTCTTACAAAATCTCAGAATTTTGGGGATTGAACAAGGAAAATCACAGATAAAGAAAAGAGATGAAAAGATTAATATTTTAGAAAGACGAACAAAATATCACAAAAGCCAGGGTGTTAGAAAACAGCTAGACACACTGAACGCAAACAAAGTATAGCTATAATAAAGGATAAAGAAAATATAAAATCAAACTCGAAAATAAAGCAGCTAAAAGAGGAATGTTTCAAGTTTTTTAATACAAATTAAGCCTAGTTCTTCAATGATGAGATTTTAAAATGAGTAATTTAGTGCATAATTAGATTTAAATGTAATTGAAATAAGAACATGATGTGGCAATTAATTAACTGAGATCAAGATTCACTGAGAAAAGCTCTTAAATGAAGACAAGTTTAAGACATTACATTATTAGATCACAAAAAAATCATTATTTTTTTTATTCTTGTATTCATGTAAATATTAATCTAGGGATGTCAATTTTGCCATAATTTTCGTAATTAATTGAACTAAATTATTTAGTTAAACTGAAGAACAAATTTTAAACTATAGACTTAACCCGTTTAATCCCAAATTTTTTCTTGCAACTTGAGTACTTGCATTTTACTCCTTAGACCTCCCTAACACTCAAACATTATGCCTTTTTTGATTTTATGTTGGTTAAGTTAGTGAAATATTAGGTTTTATACTCGGTCACAATAGTGACCGGTGGGAAACACCATAGTCAGAATTCATACAAATTCTTCAATTAGACCTATTGACACAATTCATTCTAAGACATCCAATACCTCGTTTTGTCATTTCGTGAAGGAGGCTTAGTGAGGTGAAAAGGTTGTCATGTACAAAGTTACACCCTGGAGGAACTTCTGGTTGTTCGGCTAGACCCCTATGGGATAGACCATGATTTCACTTGAGCCCTGTTCTAGGCCAGTTTCAGGGAGATGTGTGTGCACTCATTCAGTGCACTGAAGATGGGCTGTACGTTGTAGAAAGGGTTGTTTGTGGTCATGTGTGGGGCACACCAATTGGTTGTCATGAACATCTGCCTAATCCTCCAGATAGTTCACCTCTGCATCGCCATTCAATAGTCTACTTGGCAAATGGGCCATTTCACCAATGGTACTCCCTATCTGAGCCATCACTATCTCAGTCACTTTCAATTTGGGGGGTGGGGGGAGGGGGTCACGTACGTCTAGAAGGTCCAACACATTGAAAGTTTCTGGGATACTGATAACTACATTGAACAAAATTATAAACGCAACACTTTTGTTTTTGCCCCCATTTTTCATAAGCTGAACTCAAAGATCTAAGACCTTTTCTATGTACACAAAAGGCCTATTTCTCTCAAATATTGTTCACAAATCTGTCTAAATCTGTGTTAGTGAGCACTTCTCCTTTGCCAAGATCATCCATCCCCCTCACAGGTGTGGCATATGTTCAGTGTAGGATTGCCAATACCTGCCAATACCAGCCAATACCTGTGTTTTCAATTGAAGCACTGTGTTATACTACCGGTCACAATTGTGACCGTAAACAAATTTACAAGTCTTACGATCAAAATATATATGCAGGAGTATAATTCTCAAAATATATCAGTAGTAGACCCTTTAAAGGATATATGTACAAAATATGATAGTTCTATCTGTTAATTAAGATGTTTTACATACTACTTTTTGTAGTTGTCTGAGGAAGACATCTTCTTCTAGATGTGCAAGCAGGAAGTAAACTGATCTGGTCATGTGACCTTTCACACTAGTCACATGACATTGATAGATTTTAATCAAGACAATCTATTTTGTCATTTAAAAGTTGAATTTCTTGCCCAAAGTCAATAACAACATTTTTAGAGCATCCAGAAATAAGAAAAAAGATGCGGTCACAATTGTGACCGGTGGGAGTAAACGGGTTAATTTTATTAAAATAAGGAATTTTGAAAGCAGACTCTGAATGTTATAAATCAGGGATAAGGGAGAAGGAGAGCAGGAAAAGAGGAAAACATGGTTCTAAATAGGGAATTAAATTCCATCATATGATACCAAAAGGCCCTTGATTTCCCTACGAGGACCACTATATGTAAGACAATGCAACCAGGAACTTGATCTGTTTGCTTTAATGGTCCGTTCCTACAGTCAATTAAATGCATTTACAATCAATGGCGGAAAGAGGGTGATGAGGAATGAATTTTTGTTTAGTTGAACACTAATAGCATGAATTAAGCTATAATTATGGCTTCATCCATTCAACATAATGTGGCAAAACCTTTCCCTGAAACTGCATAAAGATTTAATTGCGCACAGAATATGCATACAGGTCTGGCGTCCTTACAACACAAACACAAGCAAATTAATACACCTATACATCATTAATGATTAATTTAAGCCTCTGGCATGGGAAATAAATAAATGAAAATGCACTCCCAATGTGACAAGGCATTTATCTCAAGTGTACTTGCACATTAAAAGAACGATGGATTCTGCATCAAATGAGGAAAGAATGTATAGAATATAGATTTAGAAAATGAATCCAATGACATTATATCAACAAGTCAAGCACAGTAAATACTGTAACGGGTTTTAATGTGTCTTAAGGCAATCCGCTTTAAACTCAGTTTTTGTTGTGGATTTTGGGTTACACAACAGAAAGCTTAAATTTCTGCTTTGTTTATGGCATGTGATCTGTTGTATAAGTAATAATTTAGCAAACATTTATCCAAAGTCGCTTACAGTTCCCCCTGAAGCACTCTTCAACAAGGACAGCTCTTTAAAAGCCACTCATGATCTTTATATACATTTAAGTCACATTTTAATCATAGAAAGCAGCAAACGCAGTGGTAATTGTGGAGCATACACCAGGGGGGCTCAGTCTCGCTCCTGGAGATTTGCCTTCTTGCAGTTTAGAGAAGGATCAATGGAAAAAGTTCGGAGAATTATAGTACTGTGTCAGTATTTACTAAATTAAAAGTTAATGTCTCTAATAAAACATTTACTTGAGTGAAAAGTACAGAGCTAATATGCATTTAATTCCAATTTAGCATTTAAAGTCGACATGAAACGGAAGTTGCAGAATTTTCTTCTCTATCTATATCTAAATGAAACGGCTTCCTGAACATGAAAAAATGTAGGACGGGACTTGATTTTGTCCATTGGGAATTGATTGGATCGTTACACAGGTTGTCCCGCCCTCATGCCAATAAACACATCATCAGAGAAGAGCAGAGGTGTTAATTCCAGGGGTCAGAAAGTAAAAGTCCTGCCATATGTTTATTCCACCCATTAACTCAGCTGATTTCACTAATTAGTTCTATCTCCTGACTGAAAAACTCTGCTAATTAGCAAATCCAGGTGATTGGAACAAAATACTTTTTGAGGAATTTTACTTTCTGAACCTGGGCTGCGTTTCCCAAAAGCATCGTAAGCCTAAGAAGATCGTAAAAACGATCGTACGAATGATCTTAATATTACGGTCTGTTTCCCAAAAGCATCGTAACTTAAGTAGCACTTGAAAATCTAGATCTACGAGTGCTCTGGAGTAATCGTAAATCCCCAAGTGCATCGTACGAAGACAGAGTTATGAGGTCACCTGCAGGACATCCGGCACATTACACATTTAACTTTATTCAAGTGCAATGTGATTATAATATAAGGTTTTGATTGTACTTTATTGTACACTTTATTACTCGTTTTTTGTTTAAATGAATTTATAAATAAAATAATAAAAAAGGGCAGAAAACAACAACAAAAAAATAAATAATTTAATCTAAATTAAATTAATGAACAAAAAAATAATAAAAGGAGTAATATGCTTCAAAGACTGGGGAAATAGGATGAACTAAAAAAATATGTCAATGACTTGCTGACATGCATGAAAACCAGCCATGTAGCCTGTTTCTTGGTTGGCCCCATGCCACGTGGTCCCATGTCATCTTTGTCCTTCTCCACCTCTTCATCCTCCTCCCTGTTAAGTAAGGACACTCTCATATGTCCTGACTACAACAACAAACATTCTCAAATTATCATGTTCTCAACATTCTCAAACTGCTGAGATGTTGTGGCTGCAGTCTGGACAACAGAAGATGGAGGCTGAGGCCTGGGAGGGTTGTTTGGAGGACTGGGAGATGGTAGATGCTGGGAGATGGCAGATGAAACTGATGGTTCCTCTGAGCATGAAGGACCTGACCAGGCTCAGGTTGAGTTACCCCTACTCCTCAATGGATGTCAATACCACCACAAATGCCATCTGAAGCACTTGTGCCAAGTATTGACAAGGCCTTTTCTTCCTCTGCTGTGAGAAGGGGGAATCATTGGTCCCACCACCTGTTTTATTAAATGTTGTCCTCTGCAGTGCCCTTTTCCTTTTAGCAAGGCTGGCAAAGTCCTGCCACTTCTTCCTGGCCTCCTTCCCTGAACTTTTAATGCCTCTAGTTGCAGTCGGTTTTGTAGCAATAATCTCCCAGATTTTTTGTTTTATTTGTATGACTGCCCTTAAACCTGTTGAATGAAATATGTGGTATAGCTCCACCTCCTCTAAAATGACATTAATCTCCTCTTTAAAAAAAAAAAATTCTTTGTTTTTTTTTGGTTCAGCCAGTTTGCTGGTGTCTCCACCCATGGTTTGTACTTTTATAGATTATTGGCCTCGTAGAAAATGCACATCAGATGAAAACAATTAGGCTATACATTTCAAAATACAAGCGTGTGCTACAATTACGAGCATGACATTTCAGCACTTGACAAATGGACAGCGACTCTAAGTAGCACTTAAAGCACAGCTGCGCACGATCGTGCTAAGTGCGTTTTTGTGAAACGCACGTGAAATGAACACGAACGTTCATAAAGTCTCTCGTAGAAAATGCTCGTAAGTGCTAAGATCCATCATTATCGGGAAACACAGCCCAGGACTTGACACCTCTGGAGAAGAGAAGAGATGTCGCTGCAAGAGGGAGGGGAAGTTATTTTGAACAAAGAGGGCACATGAATTAACCTTTTGAGTGGTACGGTCCCACATCTGGGATTTAGAGTATTCAGTGACATCACTTAACTGCCAGATTCAAACTGTGCTTTCAAACTATACAGTGTTTTCAACCACATAAGGTTTATTTCAGACATTTAAATACATGTAAGCCCTAGTAAAACAAAATGCTTAGAGTTTGTAATAGAGTTTGTAGTATGGGAGCAGCAATAACAATCCATTTAAATATAATTTGCTTTTTTCATATCAGACACACAAAGTGGGCCTAAGTAACTATAAAGTTTACTCTATTCTTCCCCCAGGTCAACGGCCACCTAATTACTTGTATTTCGGGAGAAAATTATGAATTCACCTGCTATAAATCCGACTGACAGGACTCTCTGAACTGCGCCGCAAACAAATATGGTGGCAAACATTTAACGATCAAGATCAAGATAATTTATAAAGGTTTTTAAACGACAGAACACACCCATCTACACATATTTCAGAACCAGCAGAACTTGATAGATTTTTTTTTACATATTTTTTTTTATCCTAAAAAGATATGGTGCGTGCATTCATTATTATTACCAGCTACTAAAGACGTCGTCAGAGAGTTATTGGGAGAGGAAGCGGCTCAAAAGTTAGATTATGTTAGCCTAGAAATCTAGATGCACAACTGCAAGCCAGTGAATACTTTTCCCTGCAGTAGCATGAAAGTACTGATATAGCGAATCAAGCACAGTTAATGGTTTATATTCGTTTCCCCGGTAAAGATACATTTGTCGAGGAACTTCCTTTTTGTTAACCCCTTGAAGGCAGAACCACAGGGCAGGACAATATTTAATATGATCAATTCATGACAGACAATTCAATAGACTGGTCTTGGTGTGTTGGAGTGTGTAGCGACGGTGCTGCTGCTATGACCGGTAAGGACAGCGGGGTTGTGACTCTGATCAAGATAAAGCCCCGAACGCTGTTGCCACACACTGTATGCTTCACCATGAGGCACTCGTGGCCAAACACATTGATGATGATTTGCATCAAGTGCTGAGGAATGTAGTAAAAACTTTGAACTATGTAAAAGCACACCCCTTGAAACACAGACTCTTCAGTGTACTCTGCGAAGAAATGGGCGCTGATTACGAGGGTTTGCTGCTCCACTCAGAGGTACACTGGCTTTCTTGCGGGGATGTGTTAAGTCTCGTGTATGTGCTGCGCAAAGAGCTGAGAGAGGGTCTCTCTGGTGAAAAGTCAGAGCTTTCCAAATGCTTTGAAGATGGCTCATGGATACTGAAGTTGGTATACATGGCAGATTTTTTTCCAGCATCTCAATGTCCTCAATCAGAGCATGTAAGGACACAATGTTCACATACTTAATGACCAAGATATGGTGCGTGCATTCACACAATTGTTTTCCTTTGGGAGAGCAAACTGCAAGAGGGAGTTACAGAAATGTTTCCTATCTATAACCAGGTGTGCATCTCCTCCACTGCTGACAACATCACGCTCGTAATTCAGTCTCACCTGTCACATTTTAAACAGTATTTCGCTGATTTGAACCACACCCACCTGGACTCTGTTAGAAACCCATTTGCACCAGGGGTTGGCACTCATCTGGATCTAGCACCCCAGGAGCAACTGATTGACTTGACAATGAGGGAGAGCTGAAAACAAGGTTCCCATGCCTTCCTCTGTCAGAGTTTTGGATGTCTGTGAGAAAGGACTACCCTGTGCTGTCTGAGAAGGCAATAAAATGTATTTTACCTTTTGCCACAACCTATCTGTGTGAAGCTGGATTTTCAGCACTGAAAGGCTCAGACTAAGCACAGAGCCCGTCTGGAGGTTGAAAGCGACATGCGCCTGGCTATCACTAAAATGAAACCATGCTATGACTGTTATGAGGTTGAGAAGAGATGAACCCAATCGCAGACAGTATGCAATTAAACTGTATTTATTTAGACAAAACCGAGAAAACAAAGCCCACGATGGGGCAAAACAGAGACAAAACAAACAAGATAACTAAACTAGAAAACACTTGACAAGACTAGACTATAACCTAACAGCAAATACAAGATAAAGACGGTCTTCTTAAACAAAGTACTCACTAGGAGAATCTCACTATGAGAAACACACAATGAGAAACAATGAACCGGCACAGGACAGCAAACACAAGGGGATTAAATAGGGGAACACTAATGACGAGGACAGGTGAAGCCGACTAGACAATAATGACAAGACAAGGATAACAAGGGGGCGGGGTTACGTAACAAGACAACACGAGCACATGGCCGAACACTAAGCCATGTGCTTGCACACAAAACATGATTCTGTCATGATCCTGCCTCACGACTAGGGAAAATCAAGGGCAAGAGGGCAGACTCATGACAATGACAAATTGTGTAGAAGCCACCAGGCTCATTCACCCAGTGAATCTGGTGTTTGTTTGGTTTGATTCATGTGTCCCTGGGATTATAAAGTAAAAACCCCTGAGCTAGAATATTTTAAACGTACTGAAAACTGAAAGGGTTCAAATAAATAAATAAACAATGATGTGCACAGATAAATCATTTATAATAAATTCTGCAATATTCCATACAACTACAAGAATTGTTAACTTTAAACTAATGGTGACAAAGATTATTATTATTATTATTTTTTAAGATGTTTTAAAAAATGTCCGGATTATGTATGGCTCATACAAAACACATCAAATATTCACTGAACTAAAACCAACATCCTATTTTTTTTATCTGGAATTTTTCAACTAGTTCTAAATTGGAATTTTTTTTTTTTTTTTTTACACGTAATGTTTAGCAATGTCTGAAATCATTGCCCCAATTTTTTTGCAAATCATGTGAACATTTGGAAAAATCTAAAGAAAACCACCACAGAGTCCTCTTCTAGAAGGCTTTATGTGCAACACTAACTGAAAAACCAATAAGTAGAGAAACACACCCCAAACTGGAAATTGTATCATCCGTAGAGGTTTGCCATTCTATTTTCAATATACCGATCTTTCAATTTGCAATAAAGTAAAAACTAACAATGTTAAAAAAATAAAATAAAAACACCCCACACACAAAAATATGTGCCTGGGCTATTGGGCATAGATCCACTCTGGCTCTTTCTAGCTGGAGTTTGAGTGGAATGCGAAAGCTTATGGAGCTGCTCTCCACAGCAGTGAGAATCATGCTGGAGAGTGTCCATTCAAAGCACTCCAACAGAGTAGAATGAGAAGAGTTATCTAGAATTATTTAATTAAACCCCATGAACACGCAGCACGCCAACTGCGTAATGGGGATCAAATACTGGCCAGCAATCAAAACCTTGATTACAACATGCTTAGATGCTTTTCCATGCTTTTCCATGGTTTCGCAGCAGAAGTGACAACCAGCAGGCTGCTGAAAACACCTTTTATGTTAAGACGATAACGCATCAGGCAGTAGGAGAAAGGGGCACATAATAGTACTGTACATCTTTAATAATACTCTCTTGTATGTATAAGAGATCGGTTTACTTCAGTAAAGCATCTTAGATCCTCTTTACAGCATTTTAATTGACAATAACAATTGATTATACTGAAAGGGTGAATGGAAATTGATATTCATGCTTATAAAACTATGTATAAACTCAATTACGGGGGAATCGGGCTTGTAATTATTAACCTGTCGACTCTTTCAACATTAGATGGAGGGTTATTCCAGCAGGGAATTCAATAGCTTCTGTGCTTTACAATAAAAGCTCATTGGCTGTCATTTCTGATTCTTCCTTGTCATCCAGTATGAACATAAAAGGCAATTATAGTGTCATTGTCTATCTTTGAGACAATTGGGTTCCCATCTTAGGCTCTTTTCACTAAAGTTGGGACATAATTACTAGAGTGGTATTGACATGAAGGAAGACATTGCCACAAAGAGAAAGGCGTGTGTTTTCCACAGATTTTCTCTGTTCTTTCCCCTTACTTTTCCTTAAATCACTTTGTTCTGTGGGACAAGTACTTTACAACTATCATAAAAGAGCCTCCCTGTTGATCAACTCGTAAAGACTACGGCCCAACTGAGAATCTAATGCACACAAACACATGCCGTAATGGAGGGCCCATTAGACAGGATCATCAGAGCGACCCACTGCTGAGATTCTCCATTTTGCAATAATTCATAGTAATGATTATTTCTCAAACTTTACTGTGTTCACACTTTCTTTAAAAGCACTGCCATTCAGTCATAATGACGTGTGCGCAGTCAGCCAAGGCATACAAAATCACTAGAGAGAGAGACTACACATGAAATGTGGAAGGTGGAGTTTGTGTTAACTTCTGAAATAAAGGTTTTGTTCTCTCAATAGCCGAATGGGTTAGGCCATGACTCATCGCTCGCAACTCGGTGTGATGTTGGTGTGCTGGAATAAAACGTGATTTTTTTCTGTTGACTCTGAGTGTGCTGATCTATGAAATGACTCATCATTGCTAGTGATAGAATTGAAGAATAGGCTCTCTTTGAGCTGATTTGGCCACACCTCACGGGAAGTTAAACTGGAATGACAGGATTGAAGTGAAACTCAAAAGTTAATTTATTAAAGTGGCCCTATTATGCTATTTTAAAGGTTCCCAATTTAGTTTTGGTGGTCTCCTACAATGGATTTACATGCATCAAATATAAAAAAAAACCCTTTAATATTGTCATAATATATATTGCACATCACCTCATTTCTCAAAAAATCTGAAAATGTTTTTTTCGAAGATCTAGTCTCTCTAAGCCCCTCCTTTCCATGAACCTCACACACACACACACACACACACACACACACACACACACACACACACACACACACACACACACACACACACACACACACACACACACACAAATGTATATTAATCAAAAATACAGAACAATCAATATTATATATTGAAATACCTTTACAAATATTTTCAGCACCCATTATTCCAGTCTTCAGTGTCACGTGATCCTTAAGAAATCATTGTATTATGATGATTTGCTTCTCAAGAAACATTTATTATTATAAATGTAGAAAAAAGCTTTGCTGTTAAATATTTTTTGGGTAAACAGTGATGTATTTTTTTTTTCAGGATTCTTTGATGAATAGAAAGTCCAGAAGAACAGAATTTATTGGGAAAATAAATTCTTAAGTACCACAATGTATTTCTTTACTGTCACTTCTGATCAAATTAATGCATCCTTGCTAAATAAAAGCATACTTTTTCAGAAAAAAAATTCTTACTGAGCTCAAACTTTTGAACGGTAGGATCAACGGTATGCATTATTGCCTACACTTCATGTGTTCAAGTATTTCTGTGTCCTTGCATTCAAACCTTAAAATTCCAATTGTTTTCCCGTATTAGAACTGCAATTCAAGGCATACTCAATTCAATTCTGAAGGGTGGAACAATAATTATTGCTGGTAACTCTGCGTGTGCTGAATTTAGGCAGTTTTAAGTCTGAGTGAGCTGGGCTAAAACATGACAATTTCACCAGAAGCTCTTTCAAATTCTCGAATCCACTCTTTCTCCTTGTATTTTTGTTGTATTTGCTTAAGAGACAGACTCCTTAATTCAGCTTCTCCAGTTTCAGCAGCCCAAAACCATCTGGAATTTTAATACTCTTCTCATCTTGAGCCTTTATCTTTTTAATGTTTCAGGCCCTCTTCTCAGAGTTACAAAGCTCACTTAATAATTCACGAATGAAGTCTTTATCAAAGGGATAAAAACATTGGTGAGGACACACTGTGCAAAATTAATCTGACTAGAATAATACAAATGAATTTATGCGATAACACCAGACCCTTAGTGCAAACTTTATCATATTGAACAAACAGAGACTATAAGGAAGAATAAAAACTTATATAACGAAAATGTAATTCTTTAGTCTAAGGGCCCTATTTTACGATCTAAGTGCATGGTCTAAAACACATGGCATAAGTGCACTCAGGTCGCGTGTAGAAATCCACTTTTTCTAGTTTAACGACAGGACAAATGGTCGGCTCGCCCTGCGCATGGTCTAAAAGGGTTGTCCCTATTCTCTTAATGAGTAATGGGTGTGTTTTTGGTGCAACGTGCAAAAAAAACAATCAGAGTCTCATCTCCCATTCCCCATTCTCCTATTTAAAAGACTGTTGCACTCGCGCCATGACGGATTGCTATTTACATGGCGGAATTTGCAAGTGGAAAAACTGAATGTTTCTCTAGAGAGCAAACGGATCAGGTTAAAGCGTGCAAGCAGACCATCTACGGGACAAGCCGGATTCCACCTTATCTTTATGTACACAATATTAATATTTTACATTGTAATCCTTTTATTTTTAATATTTGGCTAGTTTGTGTGCTGTTGCACGTCCCTGTGTGTGTAATAAGCAGAGTGTACACGCATTGTGGACCCACCTATAAGCGCACATTACTAACGCGCTCTTTAAATAACAAAAACAATACTGCGCCATTGACTTTAGACCAGGTTTCAGTTGGTCAATGGTGCAGTCTATTTCAGTTGCCTCAAAATAGCAATGTGCCAACAATGCGCCTGAACACACCTCGTTTTCAGACCAGCACACCAATGGGCGCAAATGCATTTGCTATTTAAACAACGTGAAATTTGATAAATGCGCCGGGCTGAAACTAGCTAAAAACACTTGCATCGCGCATTGCAACCCTGCATTGCGTCGGGTGTATGAGATGGCCCAAAGTCTTAATTTTAAGTGTCCTGTTGCATACATGAGAAATTCAAAATAGAGGTCTTCGTTATGGCTTAGATGTTTAGGGGTTTGTTCTGCAATACATGTAAGACAATAGGTACAGGACAGCCAGACACTTCCTCTCTCTCTCTCTCTGAGTGTGGCGTCTCTGTTTTCAGGATGAGCTACATTAGTCACCGCTGAACAGGAACTGAGTGTCAGAATGATTTGATATGTTGCAGCCTGGATTAACTTCGGCAGAGGGTATCCATCTCTTGGTGGATTTGTTTCTGAATGTGTGTGTGGAAGCAGCAGTTCAGTGTTTTTCTTCACTTCCTTTAAAACTGCATTCCTAAAAAGTTTGGGGCACTAAAACAATATTACCCTTACTACTGGCACACAAGCTCACGCAATAAAGTCCCTGAAAAACGCAATTTTGTAAAATCCAATCAGACAAGCCTTGATAGTTTCATTGCAAACCTTGTCTCACCTCATTCTGAAACTTTGAGTTTCAAATGTGTAGGAAAAGCTCGGAAAGCAGTTCCGGACCCTCGAAATAGCGAGTGAAATATCAACAAAAACCAAACTACTGAATCAAATATTGACCACTGGCTGAGATGAAAGTTTACTCATAACCTTGGTGTCTGTTTATTGATTCAGCCATTGCACCTTCACTCACTGCATGCAACCAATGCAACATCAAAGAGTTAAGCCAAGTCAGTACAGAGGAGTTCAACTTCCACATGCATGTGCTCAATCTCACAAACTTTCAGATCCACACACACACAAACAATATTTTTTTAAAGAAATGTAAGCTTACCTATACAGGAATATCCAAGGGTGAATTGCAATGCAGAGAAAAACAGAACGAAAGAAAAAAGAAGATTAGAAATTAGTTGTCAATAACAACAGACAAATCTTTTAGTTTTGCAAAAAAGTTATTGCGAATGAACACACTTGAGAAAGTTTCTCAAGGAAACGTTAAAGCATTGAAATATTTCTCATATTTTTTCCACCACCATGTCCTTTTAGGGGCGACGTAGAATTTAACTTGTTTCATAATGAATTTTACAAAGTTTGAACTGAATTGAAACAACAGTGATCTGAATTGAGCTGAATAATGACATTATTACCTTGCTTTACAGCAGAATTTGAACTTGTCTCTTATTTAATAGTTTGCATCATATTTCTGTTAATTTCCTGTTTATTATTTTGAAGCTGCTTTGAAACCCTTTATATTGTATAAAAGCGCTATAAGAATAAAGGTGACTTGACTTGACTATTAACTGCCAGCCACTGCCAGCGTTTTAGACCATTTTCACAAAAATGTCATGGCCCTCAGAAAATAGTTATATGAATATCTGAACATATCAAAAGAAAGAACAGACCCTCTGCTTTAAAAAAAAGTTTTATTCTAGCTTCATGCATTATTTTCTTATCAACACTTGAATGTGGGTAAGTTTCATAAAAAAGAGCAACATTTTGAGCAAAAATCTGAGAAATTCACGTTTTTGTCAAAGACTACATTCAGATCGGATTCAGAACAATGGTCAAAACATATGAAGTAGATCGGGTCCATCAACACTCCTAATTCATGTACAGTCCTATAGCTCGTCCTGGGTCGACATTTCATTTCAGTTTTGATTTATATGCTATTTAATATTGATGATCGCGTTATTTTACACTTGCATATAATTACATATGATATCGCTTGTTTAAGCATCTTCTTCACATGTGTTTTGATCAGGAGATTCAGTACTCTTTCATAAGATGTGTCATACATGGAAAGCCAGAAAATTAAATCAATGGGGGTGGAGCGTTAACTCTTTTAACAAGACTTAATATACTGTACATCTTGTATCTAATAGTTCTCAAACTCATGGAAAATGGCAATAATTGAGTGTGCTGTAAATAGAATTTTCATCCCCTCTAATTTTTCCTTTCCTCTGCTTTCTTTTACTCACAGTTCCCTCAATGTGAGTAACAGTACATCTCCATTCCACACCAACCTGTAATATTCTCTGTTTTCAAAATCTCCCATTCCTCCTATTTTGCTTCCAGAAAGTTCCATTAGACACTGCAGGGCCCCGTTTCCCCCTCTCACCATCTTTCTTTTCTGTATTTAGCCTTCTCTTTCTCCTGCCTTCTATTCCTCCGCTTCACTCCTGACCATTGACTACTCGCAGGATGCCAGGAAGAGACTGCCACCATATGCTGACAACCGCATTAAAACTATGTTAATTAACAATTTCCACCTGAACAACGTCTGTAAAAATGGCCTTTCTAAATTTGCTGACACTTTTAAACAATTAATTTCAGAATAAATTACAGTATCACATATGAACATATGTCGCTTGTGCATGGCCAATTAAAGATCTGTTAGATTTGGAAAACGAGGGCACACGTAGGAACTGACAGACGCCTCGTTGTCCAACCGTGTCCCACACACTACTGACATTAGTCACAGCAAAAGCGCTGAATTATTTGACAAGGCAGAGCTGATAGTACAGTTATTATGGGGAAAAAAACATAATATGTGGGAAATAGACAAGAGGATACATGGTGCTCGACGTCTTGATGCCAAGGTTTTCCAGGCGCCTTACTGGCCCAAATCAAATCACCATATGATATTCAGGTCCCTCTCAAGTCACGCTCTTTGACAGAGGTCAACTTGAACGTGGATGGAATGGGAAGTATACGTTAGTACTGAGGGGAAACAGAGCACTCAAGAAGTTATTTTGAACTAAAACAGAAGGGCCAAATCAGAGCATGGGCACTTTGAGGAAGTGAATGTGACACATGGGCTGGTTGCTATTAGAGGGACAAGTTTGTAAAGTACGCACTCAGCAGGTGGCTCTGGATGAAGTAGGGTATGATAGAAGTGCAGGAACAGAAGTATGCACTCAGCAGGTCTATACGAGGGTGTACATTAGCATGGGGACAGCAGTATATACTCTGCAGATGGTTAGGAGTGGTGTAGGATACAAGGAAAGTGAATAGTAGCAGATCATTTTTTTACAGGTATATGTCCGTCACGGATTGATGCTAGTGTGTGTCTCCATCTGGTTGCCACCCCTGAGCTGTCCTTTTTAATTACCCCAAAGGAGTTAAGAGACGGTCATCACATACAGTACACACTAAGAAGCATTAAAATGTGTTCATGTGCATTTTGTGTGTTATGTGGAATTGGGAACAAAGACAATAAACAGTTACATTTAGCCTGCTGTGGTTTCCTTTATTGTCAATTCATAGATCTAATTAAGACTTTCTTGCTTCCTTTCTTTTATGTAAGTGCTGTGTTTTCAGGAGTGGAAATTAGGCCTTTGCTAAATTAATATCATAAGTGCTCAAGCAGCTATGATCAAGCGTCCTATTAGAGTGGGCTCAATTAGATGCATGCAAATGTTTTTCTTGCAGTTGATTCCCTTTATATGGGTGATTTTCCATTTTGCATTTTCAGCCAGTTGACAAATAACACATCCCACCCATTCCCTAATTCGCTATGTTAAATATGGCAATGTCCTCTCTCTCTGTCTCGCTTGTGTGTGATTAGTCCATGGTGCAACTAACAAAGATATGAAAAATCGCAACGTTACAGTCCAAATAGGCTTTTAAAAAGGCTACACAAAGCTCTTTCAGTGCCAATGTCATCAATCAGCTTTAAGGCATGAAAGACAAAAAGACACAAAACACTTCAAAACGTGTAGAAGAAAACAGACAGGACAGTTTAATGACATGTCCATGTCTGAAAATAAATGTCACTATTAAAAATAAATGCTAAGTATTTCAAGCTAAAATATTTAATATTAAAACGATAAAAAAAAAAAAATAATAAAAAAAAAAATAATAATAATACTTAAGTTATACAAAACTTATATTAAGACACTGGGGTAGTTTTTAGCTTGTTGCTATGTGGTTGCTAGGGTATTACTCAGTACAGTAGTTTCTCGCATGTTTTAGGTGGTTGCTACTAACAGAGCCCCTAATGGGACATAGTGGTGGGGAAAAAAATGAGATGGTAGGGATAAATATATTTCAAAACTTTCTCAACAGAGAACATTTGCATTTGCTCACAAAGCTTTTTTGTTATTTGTAAAACTTTTCAAAGGGAACGCAGTGGTTTTGCAAGGGAACACAAAGTTTCTTGGGTGAACACACAACATTAGCCTAATTGTTCCTCCCATCTCATATTTTGTGGCTCTGCACTTATGGCCCAAGAAAAAAAAAAAGTTATATATATATATAATTAAATTAAAATTAAATTAAAATTTAAATAAATTACATTTTTTAATCGATTGACATCACTAATATATATATATATATTAGTGATGTCAATCGATTAAAAAATTTAATCGGATTAATCACGCTTTTGTTGCGTGATTAATCGTACACTCATCATAGAATTAAGCATAGGCCTACGCCATTTATCTTGTTCAACACATACATTTTGTCATCATTTGCTATATCCAGCAAAGTAAACAATCAGATTGAAGGCCGATTCTCACCAAAAATTTACTTTCTGCACGCTTCAAGGAACCTTGAAGAAAGACAAAATAACCAAAATAAATGGTATAAGAAATCCATATAAGTCTATTATATAATACATTTATGCACAACAAAGCAAAAAAAAAAAATAAATAAATAAATAATTTCACAGTGTATAGTATGTGTACAGAGCAACAACAAAGAGCTTGTTTACATTTTAGATTTGGATCAAGCTGCAATAAACAACAAGACCACATGGAGACCCACCCTGACTTGACTGCGTAAACCTACGATTAATAAACACAGCAACGTACCTATGACAAATCAAACATTAGCCTATCTTGAGTGTGTGGAAACAATGCGAATGTACTGAAATGTGTCAACATAAATGCAGCGTGCGATCAGTGATCGAGAGAGCGCATACACGGTTTGTTGTTTGTGCATCAATATAACAGACTCTCTCACGCTAACTGTACTACTCCTGTACGTCACCAAAATTGTGCTTTTTAGAATCAAATCACAGAATATAACAGCGCTCGTGTTTTAAAGCAAAGCACACATTGGAATGAATAATTCAGTAAAACCACAATGGGAGTCTATTATATCTCTGATGTAATCAGCCTGGCCTTCTTTTTTACATTAGCGCTGTTTCAGACAGATTGTTTGAATGAATTCGAATACTGGACCAATGAAAACTTTCCCAGAGTTTAACGGCTTAAAATTGTCCGATCACAAACAGAGAAGCAGAATCGGGTTAGTATAGAAATTTCCTAATACCAGGGTTACAGGTGCTTATGCTCGGTATAATAAACTCCCGACTTCTAAGATCATCTAACTGCATGACGTAAATTATGTTAATGACGTGTGTGTGTGTGTGTCTGTGTGTGTAGGAAACATAGTACTGTCAGTCAATACAACTCTGAACTTCTCCACTCTCCCTCGAAGCTACAGTTTATTTCCTGTCCCAGCAGGAAGTGACCTTTGTCATTCTACAAGGTGTCATGCCTTAATGAGAAACCTCATTAGCAGACATGTAAAATAGAGGGTATGCACGTGACATCACCTTCGGCCGAGGTCGCTGCGGTTACGCCCACTGAGTGGCAAAAAGACAGAATGGCAGCATTGGTTCAGTGTGAATACAGCGAAAAACACACAAAATACATCTAAAATGGGAAAGAGCTTAGAGATTGACTGTACAAATAGATTTTACAAGAAGTCTGTGGTATATTTTTACATTGAAGCTACAGAAAAGAGAAGCAAATGGATTGCTCCAATTCACAGAAACAACTAGACTCCAGGCAGCGAAACGTGGATTTGCAGTTATCATTTTGGTTTAATATGTTTAATTTTGGGGTAAAATCATACCCTATATATGGTATTGTTGTATATTGTATTGACAACTCAGCAATTAAATAGTTACCAAATTCTGCAAAATTGGATGTTTTTAAATAAACACTAAAAATATACAAGTTTTATGGCTAGACGATATGACGATATATATATATATATATATATATATATATATATATATAACATTAATATAAGTGATCACTCGGATTTAGACCTATATTGTATATATATATATATATAAAGCGTTCACAGGCAAATTTGCTTTATGCATTTCCTCAGCATTGAAATCAGCCAGGAACATATAAATGTCAGGAAACACGATTCCATGACTGCATGTCAATATCCATGGACCACTGGATCTTTGATAAGTTGTAAGGAACACTTAAACGATCATCAGTTTAAAATAAAGGTTGGAGTCGATATGTTTCACTCGCGTTTTTGCAGTTTCCCAATTAAATCCAGTCATGCAGCAGCTCTTTTGCCACTCAGTCTGGCTGAGGGGGTGTGTTCCGACGGGAAAGTGACGTATATGCATACCCTCTATAAAAGGAATAGTTCACCCAAAAATGAAAATTAATTCATCATAGGAGATATTCACACAAACATGTCTTGAGACATTTAAAGACTTATGACAAGTAAAACATATATATATATATATATATATATATATATATATATATATATATATATATATATATATATATATATATATATATATATATATTTATATTGTTAAAACATGTCTCCAGACTGTTTTTTGCCCAAGTTCTATTGGCTCATGCCTCACATTTTTTGTTGAAAACACGAGTGGTAGAATATGGAAAAACTGCACGATCTTGAGACACGTTTATTTAAAATGTAACTTACCTTAAGATGTGCATTTTTTTTATGTCATGTAATTCGCAAAACCCTGAAAGACATGCTAGACTTGTGGATGGTCAAAGTCATCTGCATTTTTAAATAGAAAACCAATGTAAAAGTAGCTTAGTGGAGTGCAACAAAGAACTGTGTGTGAACAACCCCATGTCGTTCCAAACCTGAAAGACTTACAAAATACAAAAGGACATTTGTTTTGAAGAATGACAAAAATCTAGCTGCTTTTCCTTTGTCCAGCATCTTTCTTCTGCATATTCAAACTTTGCATATCTCAATTAGTTATGAAACACACAGAGACCAAACAAGAGAGCTGCACAAATTACATTTTAAGCAAAAATGATGAATTTCAGTTTGTTCTTCACACAAAGCTATTGAATGGCTTCAGAAGACTGGGAACATAGTGGCAAGAGTTGGGTAGACTACATTTTAAGTCCTTTCTTGTAGTTTTTGGAACTTGACAGCTCCTGAACATTCTTCAAAGAACGTCTTACAGGGTTGGATTAAAATGAGGGTGACTAACTGTTTCTGAAGAAATAACACAACGCTTCAGGAAAATGGAGGGAGAAGCACGCCTGTGGCCTCGAATGCTCATATTTTGTACACTAGCTCCCCTTTATGCTCCAGTGGAGAAAGGGTGTCTGTTCAGCATGACTGGCTCAGACTGACCAATCACCTTACTCTGTGTCTCCGTGTCCTCTGGGATTCTTGCCGGGGCCCCAGCTTTGTGTCAAAGATAAATTGCGGCTCTGATTGACCACTGAAGGGAGGTTTTTACAAAGTTTGATTTGCTATTCATCAAAGCCTGCAACATTCACTCTCTCTCTCTCCCACGGTCGTCTCTGGTTTCTTTCTCCTTTCCAGTCAGATTTTTTTTTTCAATTATCTGACTATCTCCATTTTCTTTTCTAGTCTTTCATTCTTTTTTGCTTCCTTCAGAAAGTGTCCCAGCCCCTTGTCTGTGGTGCTTCTGTTCCATTTCTCTTAACTTTTCCTTTTGATGTTCATCTCAAGTGCATCTCTACTAACAGCATCCCAAAGACCCAAAAACAAACAAACTAATTAACTGTCCCTCATCCCACACTGCAGTGAATAAGCACTGATGACGGAGAGTTTCCTCTGTTTGCCAAAGACGGGCATAAATCTCAGCTAGTCAGAAATGCCGATACTGCAAACTCTCTAATGACTGTCGTTTGGAAAAAGATTACAGGGCACCTGTCTGAAACCCCCGCAAAAAAGCCGCTGAGGGAGCCTCGCAGTGAAGCCTAATCATCACTTACACAGCCAGCTGTGCGTTCCATTAGATCATTTAATATACCAGAAAGTAAATAAATGAGAACTCAAATAAATAAATAACAAACATTTGTTCTGCACTGCAGGACGCCATGTTGAGTGTCACGGTCTTATACTGGATATTTCCATCAAGCGTTTGGGACAACATCACTGCGGTCACAGAGTTACCAGTGTAAATGATTTTCCTGGACACTTTTCTCAATATAATGAAAGTGTAGAAGGAATGGGTCTGTTAAGCTTCGAAACAGATACAAAAGCAACATAAAAGTATCATGAAATATGACTTGTACATTACTTTCCTAATGGACTTTATTATTATTATTTTTTTTCTATATTTGCCAGGATTCCTAATATATACGCTAGGTTATTGTCTGACATAAGAGGTTTATTATCATTATTTATTGGTAGATATTGGACATATTTAGACAGATATTTGAAATTTGTGTATGCATGCTCATTTTTATGTTTAGATTACATCTATTTTTGTATAACACTCTCTTAAATGTATTTTTTTAATTTAATAATACAGTTTAATGTAATCTTTAATGAATATCCATTTTTCATATTGTTTTATAATGTTTTGATGCCCAAATTCACTTTTTAACAATTCCTAAATGGGAATAAATTTAGCATTTAAAATGACAGAATTTTGATATTCAGCTTTTTTTAATAAAAAAATAATAATTTTATATATATATATATATTGGTCATTTATTATATATCGACCATAACATGGAAAGCAAGTTGTCACTTATATTTTCGTTATGGACAGATTTTTTTATCAGCGCATCCCTAGACTGATGCTAGCAAATTCTTCAAATATTCACCAAGTGTTCCCTGATATAAATACAGATTGGGATGAGGATAAGGAAATAATGACAGACTTTTCATTTTTCCCTGAAATATTCCTTTGAGCATGACAGAAACCAGCGCCTAAACCTATATAACGGCAGTGAACTACCTCACAGCGAGATGAAAAAGAGCCAAATGGAGACGTTAATGAGCACACACTGTAAACTGATGCTCTCTTACAACAGCTGAGGATGCAGTCAAAACAGTTCTGATTTATGGATGCTCCCAGTACTGCTGTAATGAAGTACTTTCTGTCTTTTCACGTTAAGCATGATAGTATATCAGCAGAGTCTGTTATGACCTAGTTGTCAGTTACGTAACAGACAATGCTGATATATTATTGCTATGAGCTTTGACTTTCATATGTTTCAAATCCTAGCAGTTATCTTTGAATCCCTCAAATGTATGAAACACAGCATCAGACTGTTTTAACAATACAAGCAACCTTATTACTTCAGACATTACCAAGCCACGATTTTAAATCTCACTAGAATCCAGGTTCTGTGAGAAAAAAGAAAAAAAAAACCTTTGATCTCCAGACAGACCTGCTGGAAGTAACAGGCCAATGGGACGGGATGGAATGGGATGGGATAGCTGCTGTCAGTGCTTGAGACAGGATTGTGCTGGTCAGCCTGATCCCTCATGGTCGGTTCGCCCCAGGGAGTGAAGCAGTCACGGCTGAGAAGAGCGAGCCACAGCACAACAGTGGATTATTAGACACAGAGTCGGAGTCCAAAGGCCCCAGTCCACAGAGGACAGAAATAGACACCAAACTACTGCAGCGGAGAGAGTGACAGGAATCATAATGATGAAGATAAGAATGCAGATATTTTAATGATGATGATGATGATGATGATGATGAGTAGGGTGAAGTTATATAAACTATAATAAAGAAGATAATTGTGATGATGATTGAAAAATAAAGATTTTTTAACAATAATGATGAAGATGATCATGAGGAGGAGGAGGTGGAGGAAGATAAGTGGGATGTGATCAGAAGATTAACAATGATGAAGATGAATGTAGGAAACTTGAAATATTTTTCAATAATAACAATGAAGATGATTATGAGAATATTATTATAATGAAGACATTTTATGATGACGAGGAGGAGGTGGATTTGTGATATAAACCGAATCCAGACATGGATTGATCGTGATCAGAATGAAGATTTTTCAATGATGATGAGGATTAAAATGATGATTGTGGTGATTGAGGAGGATACAAATCAGAATATCATAATTCTAGCATCATCATAATTACCATTCTAAAGATATTTCAACAATGATGATGATGATTCTTTAACAATGATGATTATTATGATCTACATCTTCATCATCACCACCACAAAGACATTTTGAATAAGGATGATAATGACAGTCAGCACCAATACGAACGACAATGATGGTGAAAACGTACTCGGTTACTAACGTAACCTCGGTTCTCTCTAGAGAGGGAACGAGTACTGCGTAATATCTTACGCTATGGGGAAAACCTCTTTTCCACGAGATATTGAAGCCAAAAATTATCCTTTAATTTTGATTAATGTAAAACGCTGTGCGGCAGCGTGCAGACATAGGCAAGACGGCTCGCGCGCCTATTGGCTGCCCTGCGGCAACAGCAGCAAGCCTATCGAGAGAGGCCCTGCGTGACGTGACATCCAATGGGGGTGCTTCGCGCCCATTTCGTCGCGTCCCGCCAGAATAGGCGTGGCCTTGGCCTATAAATACGCTCGACAGGCTGATACAAACTGGTTTTCATCGCTGAAGCGAACCAGCGCTGTTGTATGCACGGCAAGATACGCAGTACTCGTTCCCTCTCTAGAGAGAACCGAGGTTACGTTAGTAACCTAGTACGTTCTCTTACGAGAGTATCTCTCGTACTGCGTAATATCTTACGCTATGGGGAACACAATGTAAGACGCCGTGCGTACTGGGATCCGACACCAAAGTCCCAAGGGCAGTAGCCCGGGGCTCATATAGTGCATAATCACCGTAGACTCACAGAGAGTGGGAGAAGAGAGGCTACCAGCATCATTCCCCACGAAATAGCATCCCATAGGAGCTAGTTATGTCAACAGTATATCCCGCAGACAGGGTGAACGCGTTCAGCCTGAACTGGGCAAAAGTACGGGCTATTCAACACGCATGGAGCTGTTCCATCGATCAGTGAGCGATACTCAATCAAAACTCAGCATTCTGCGCAGGCGCAGCGGGACAGATAGTACTGAATTCTAGACCGACAGCAGCTTGGCCTGTAAGGCGGGAACCTCTAGGTTATAGAACCTTATAAATGTAGACGGCGAGGCCCAGCCCGCCGCCATACAGATATCATGCAAGGAAATCCCACTAGACAACGCCCACGAAGAGGCCACGCCTCTCGTGGAGTGCGCTCTGACACCCAAAGGACACTGCAGGCCCTTAGAAGTGTAAGCCAGCGCTATGGCATCGACTATCCAGCTGGATAGGCTCTGTTTTGATGCGGCCAGTCCCTTGGAGTGTCCGCCAAACAAAACAAAGAGCTGCTCGGTCTGCCTAAAGACAGACGAGCGGGACACATAAGCTCTCAGCGCCCTGACGGGGCAAAGGAGATTAGCATCCGCCTCCTTATTGTTCACCGGGAGGGCGCACAGGGAAATAACCTGGGCCCTGAACGGTGTGTTGAGGGATTTTGGCACGTACCCGTGCCTTGGTTTGAGTATGACTTTTGAGTCATTAGGCCCAAACTCCATACAGGACGCGCTTACTGAAAGCGCTTGTAAGTCCCCCACGCGCTTCATTGAAGCAAGAGCCACAAGAAATACCGTTTTGAAAGACAGGTGCTTCATGTCTGACAAATGGATTGGCTCAAATGGGGCACCTTTCAGGGCTTCCAGAACCGTAGAAAGGTCCCACATAGGGACTGAGGGAGGTCTGGAAGGATTCAGCCTCCGAGCTCCCCTGAGGAATCGCACGACGAGGTCGTTTTTCCCCAGTGATTGGCCAGACGTCGGTTTTGCAAACGCCGTTATGGCCGCCACGTATACTTTGAGCGTGGACGGGGTTCTAACCTTATCCAGCAGCTCCTGAAGGAAGGAGAGCACTTCCGTAACCCCGCAGTCTACGGGTGAAAAGCCCTGAGCTTGACACCAGGTAGAGAACACTGACCATTTCGAGGAGTAGAGCCGTCTAGTAGACGGGGCCCTAGCCTGCGTGATCGTGTTTAACACTCCCTCCAGGAGGTTAGCGGGTACCCGTTGATGGACCACACATGTAGGGACCATAACTCCGGCCGAGGATGCCAAATCGAGCCCTTTGCCTGAGAGAGGAGGTCTCTCCTCACCGGTATCGGCCACGGAGCAGTGCTGGTCAGCTGCATCAGGACTGGGAACCAGGTTTGGTTCGTCCATAGCGGAGCCACGAGCAGCACTGGGCATCCATTTTCCCTGATTCGTTCCAGCACTTGAGGCAGGAGCGAGACGGGGGGAAAAGCATAGAGTGGGCGTCGGGGCCATACGTGGGCCAGCGCATCCCTGCTCTTGGAGAAAAAGTTCGGACAGTGAGCGTTTTCCTGGGACGCGAACAGGTCCACCTGCGCTCTGCCGAATGTCTCCCACAGCAGTTGGATCGCCTGCGGGTGCAGCGACCATTCCCCTGCTGGGACATTGTTTCTGGACAGTCTGTCTGGTCCCAGATTCAGGTGACCAGGCACATGCGCTGCTTTCAGTGAAAGCAAGTTGTGCTGAGCCCAGTCCAGGAGGCGTTTCGTCAGCCTGTAAAGGCCTGACGCCGCCCTGGTGATTTATGTACGCCACCACTGACATGTTGTCCGACCGGACTAAGACGTGGCGGGCTTTTATCTGGGGACAAAAGCGCCTTAGCGCGTTGTCTACTGCCAGCATTTCTAGACAGTTTATGTGTAGGAGCTTCTCCCATTCTGACCACTGGCCAAAGAACGGTCTGCCCTCGAACAGCGCTCCCCATCCCAAGGTGGAGGCGTCCGTGGACACCACCATCACACTCGAGGGAGTCCCCAGACTCACGCCTGACTGGTACCAGTCGGCTTTTTTCCAAGGTTTCAGAGCCGAGACGCATTTCCTGTCGACCGTGAGGCGAAACAGACCAGCGGCCCAAGCCCCCGGGCGGAACTCGTGCTTTCAGCCATAACTGCAGTGGGCGCATGCGAAGCAGGCCCAGCTGAAGTACTGAGGATGCTGAGGCCATGAGGCCCAGCATTTTCTGAAACCGTTTGAGCGGGACTATAGAGCCACGGCGGAAGGATTTCACGGCGCGCTGAATGTTCAGTCCTCGCTCCGGCGACAGACGTGCTGTCATAGACAGCAAGTCCATCACTGTTCCCAGAAAAGAGATTTTCTGGCTGGGAGACAGCGAACTCTTCGCCCAATTGACTGTGAGACCCAAATTCTCGAGATGCTCGAGTAATGCGGTCTTGTGTTCTATGAGCTCTTATCGTGATCGAGCTAGAATCAACCAGTCGTCCAAGTAGTTCAAAATTCGCATGCCCTGAAGTCTCAGGGGTGCGAGAGCTGCGTCCATGCACTTCGTGAATATACGGGGTGCTGGGGACCAAGGTTATTATAGTTTTGCATTTTTCATTAGTTTTTATTTTTATTTCGTTTTGACTTTTTGTTTTCAAATTCAGTTTAGTTTTAATTAGTTTTTAAAGTGGGTTTGCTAGTTTAGTTTAGTTTTTATTTTTTGAAAACGCTTAGTTTTAGTTTAGTTTTTATTAGCATAGAAATATGTATTCAACAATAACACCAGTAGCTACATAAAATGTACATATGTGACCCTGGATGATAAAACCAGTCATATGGGTCATTTTTTTTTAAATTGAGATTTATACATCACATGAAATCTGAATAAATAAGCTTTCCATTGATGTATGGTTTGTTAGGATAGGACAATATTTGGCTGAGATGCAACTATTTGAAAATCTGGAATCTGAGGGTGCAAAAAATCGAAACATTGAGAAATTCGCCTTTAAAGGGTAACTAAACCCCTGGTCAAAGCCTGACTCCACCCACTGGCAATATTTGAAAAATGCTGGAAAAGTGGGCAGAGCCCAGCGGAGATAGAGGCGACGAACCGAGGGCGGGGCTGAGCGGGGGGGCGTGCACCTGAGACCCGCAGTGACAGCTGCTGTCAAACTAGCTAAAATGGAGTGACGCAAGTAGCTATGCAACAGAGCGGTCATTTGAAGTCGAGAACTTTTCTCCCCCACCTTCACCTGAAGTGGAGGAGGGTGAATTGTCTGTGGACACCAGCTCAAACTGCGGTCTTAACTCCCGCATCGCGATCGGCATCCGATTATTCTTATATTCAGTCATTTTGAGGTAATTTTTTCCAGGATTATTATTACTATTACGTTCATTATATTTTGCTGCTATGTGAAAAAAATAATCAGCAAATCGCGCCGGCGCGTTTGTCGACACCAGAGGATTAATTAACTTTAGCCTAATAAGAAGGAACATAAATTGTGATTAAAAATATATGCTCACTCACATCATGACGCCGCTGCGGTGGTGGAGTTCATGCAGGAAGAGCAGCGTTTGGCAGCGCGAGCTGTGTGGAGAAGCCCATTTCCACCTCCATTGCGTTGGAGAAGCAATCCCACGTAAAATGCAAGTTGCACACTGGAGCGATAGCCGAGATTAACTACCTAGGCTACATGAAATAATCTAAATAACTATATAAATGCTATGCTAACTATATGCTAATATATATATATATATATATATATATATCCGTTTTCAATACTCCTAATTCCAACTCCTGACTCGCTACAGTAGTTTTGACGGAAACAGATGCTTTTATACCAGGGGCTGCCAAGAGCGTGGTGAGCTCGCACCAAGGGCGTGACAGATTGACGTCAGAGAGTATTCTACGTCAGAAAGTACCCCTACTGCAGGAGCTTTCCGTTTAACCTGAAGAGGGCAGCACTCAGACGTTTTTACACCATATATTTGAAAATTAAAACACTTTATACCCAAATGTCAAAAAATGTACTCCAATCAATGAACAGCATTTATGAAGCTCCATTCTTGCAGATAAGTAACTAAAAAAAGTTGTTTTAGAGTTTAGTTACTCTTTAAAGTTGTCCATTTATGTTTGCGATTGTGCTGCATTCACTCACAAAAATAAATGTTTTATACATTTACGGTAGGAAATTTACAAAATATCTTCATGGAACATGATCTTTACTTAATATCCTAATTATTTTTGACATAAAAGAAAAATTGATAATTTTGACCCATACAATTTATTGTTGGCTATTCCCACAAATATACCCGTGCTACTTAAGACTGGTTTTGTGATCCAGGGTCACATATGAGCACAAATATGTAAATAGTCAACACAACACTCCGCAGTAAGTGCAAAATGTGTAAGTGACGTGTGCCAGGAAAAAACCTAAATAGCCAACAGACTAAAGAAGACACACATGAACGGCATGTATCAACACATTTATGAGCCACACAAGACATTGCTAGGAGCTCAATCTCTTTACCTCTACAAAATCCACACGCCGTACAAAAAATCTACGTTACACATCTTCTATACAAAATGCACAACCTATACAAATCCCACAGCGGTACAATTTTCACACCCCTACTAAATTTACCCTATACAATAGCCTACTCATCTGGATTGAAGCAGCAAACATTCAGTGTTAGAGTAAAAAAATGACATAACATTATTTAACTTTAGCTAATATTTGAATCACAGCTTATATCGTGTTTTGACATCGACAACCCAACTGCATTTTACCTCAAACTTTCTAAAGAAGCCGCAATCGCTTCTCGGGTCGACATTAACACACTGACAAAATTATTCTGTATTCAGAATTTAAAATATTTGTTATACTACTTTTTAATGTGTGATTGTGTAAAGGTGTTCACGAGATAGCCTACCAACCTTTCGCGAACTTGCTTTCAACGAACACTCGTTTTCATGGAGACGCGGTGTGCACGGAGGGGAGGGTCTGTGTGTGTGTGTGTGTGCGTGCGCGCGTGCGCGTGTATGTGAGAGAGAGAGCAGGGAAAGGAAATGCAGCTGAACGAATACGCTGCGTTTTTTAAAAATGAATAACGAAACGCAATATGTGGCGGCCTGTGCGGCGGCCCAAGACATTTACAAAGACGAAAACTAAGGACATTTACTCTATAATTTTATTTTATTTTAGTTAGTTTTGCCAAACACACATTATAGTTTTAGTTAGTTATCGTTTTTTGTAATGCCTCGTTTTTATTTTTATTTCAGTTAACGACAATGTTTTTTCCCACCTAGTTTTCGTTTTTTCGTTCGTTTTCGTTAACGATTATAACCTTGCTGGGGACAGGCCGAACGGTAGGACTGTGTATTGATATGCCTGGCCCTCGAAGGCGAATCTCAAGAATCGCCTGTGACGTGACGCAATCTGTATTTGGAAATAGGCGTCTTTCAGATCTATTGACATGAACCAGTCTCCCTGGCGCACGTGCGCGAGGATTTTGCTGGTTGTCTGCATTTTGAACTTGCGTTTCAGAAGCGCTTTGTTAAATTGTCGCAGATCTAGAATGGGTCTGAGACCCCCGTCTTTTTTCGGTACCAGAAAATATCTGCTGTATACACCCCCCTTCGCTCTGAGCCTGAGATAAAGGTTCTATGGCCCCTTTGCTCAGTAGTTTCGCTATTTCGGTTCGAAGTAGATGAGATACTTCGTTGTCCACCGTGGTTTCGACACGCGCCGTGCAACGGCGGGGACGTCGAGCGAACTGTAGCGAATAGCCTCTCTTTATAGTGTTCAACACCCATTCTGATACCCCGGGAAGCATTGCCCATGCATTCGCGTGGATAGCTAGAGGCAGAATGATATCCGGGCTCTGGCCGCGGCACAGCGGCGGCTGCAGAGCTTCGGTGTACTGAGACATGAACACTGTGTTTAAAGTGTGTGAGGCGGGGGGCGCGCCGATCACGGCGGGCAGCCTGTTCGCACTAGCTTTCTCTATGACAAATTGTGGAGAGAGAACGAGCGGGACAAACCCCGTAGGGTTCAGCGTGTCTGTGAGTGAATGTGGGCGCGGGACAGCGGGCACATTTACTGCACTGAAAACACCGTCGGCTTGCGCTGACTGAATATGTGTTGGTTTCGTTTTTACAGAAACCGTGGGACACGCAATGTGTAGTGTTTGTGGGCACTATGTGGTCGTGGGCACATTCACTACGTTTGCACAATCGACATGAGTCAATTTTATTTGTGCTAGCCCTGAACTGTGGCGGGCTGTGTCTGCGTGTGGGAATGGGCACTGTGACGTGGGCATTCTTACAACACTCATAACACCATCGGCTCTGGCCGGGACACCAGAAAATACACTCTTTATTGGATTTATCTGGGTCGCCGTAAAAATGGCGTTAATGTGCAGGCAAGCGGGCTGTGGTACCGGCTTGTTTACTGCGAAATACACTGGAACAGTCACATTGTTTGGAACTGAACGACCGAGAGGTTTCGGTGGAGTCTGGCCGAGGCGAGACTTAAACACAAGGGTGTTTAAGTTAAACACAAGGGTCTTAGCTGATTGTATGTGTGTTGGTTTCGTTTTACAGAAAACGTGACACATGCAGTGTGTATTGTTTGTGGGCATTGGGTTGTGGGCACATTCACTACATTTAATGCAACAATTGACATGATTCGATTACATATGTGCGAGCCCTGCACTGTGGCGGGTTGTGTTTGTGTGTAGAAATGAACACTGGGCTGTGGGCATTTTTATTACACTCATAACACCATCGGCTGTGGCCGGAATACCAGAAAATACATTGCTTATATGATTTTTCTGGGTCGCCGTGGAAACGGCATTTGTGTGCAGGCAAGCGGGCCATGGTACCGGCTTGTTTACTGCAAAATACACTGGAACAGTCACATTTTCTTGGAACTGAACGAGCGAAAAGTATCAGTGCAAGTCTGGCCGCGGCGAGACTAAATTTTATCTGCTGCGAGAGCTGGGATTGAACACGGCTCTCCCATGCGATGGCTGTAGGTTTCGCCACTGAGCCACAGGGGGAAACGACAAACGCTTTAAATAGCTTGACCACATAATAGAGCGTCATCACAGTTTTGTGTGTGTTGGCGTTTGTTTGCAGGCGTGCGTGTTATACAACAGGCTCATTGCTGCAATATTGACATTTTCAGCCGCTCAAACTAAGAGGAGCTGAGAAATGTTTGAGAAATGGAGATTGGTCCAGCCTCGGCGGGACTAAAAATACACTCTTTCCTCATTTCGCCGGTGACGCATGCCCACGGGGGGCGGGGGCGGGGTAGCTTTCTTATAACGTAAAGAAAGCTAGCCGCGGTTTTGATGCTGGCCCGTTTCCCTGACGACTCGCGGGCAGAAGGGGGAGATCCACAGAGCTCGCCCAATCCTCACTGTCCAACGGGGGATATAGCAGCTGGCCTCCTCTACAGATGCAGCTATCTCGTCGTCATTAATGGCGGAAGCGGCGGCGCGCGGCGGCCGTTGTCCGTCAGTGAGCGACTCGATTGAAGCTGGTGAAGCTGGCGGGCGAACCGGCGAGCTTTCACGGCTGGAGAAGGATCGGGGACCCGCTGAGTACGGCGCTTTGCGGCGCGGCACTACAGCAGGCAGGAGTCTCACTCACCATGGCAATAGCTGGCCTCCTCTACTGATGCAGCTATCTTGTCGTCACTAATGGCGGAAGCGGCGGCGCGTGGCGGCCGCTGTCCGTCAGAGAGCGACTCGATTGAAGCTGGTGAAGCTGGCGGCCGAACCAGCGAGCTTTCACGGGCTGGAGAAGGCTCGAGGACCCGCTGAATACGGCGCTTTGCAGCGCGGCACTACAGCGGGAGGGAGTGCAGACTCGGAGAAAAAATGCCAGGCAAGTCCTCAGAGTCACCATGGCAATAGTTCCACAGGAACGAAGCGTCTTCAAAAAGACGGTGCTCTTTTAGATAAAGAGAGAGAGAGAGAGAGAGTGTGAGTCGCGACGGCGAACACACACTCTAGCAGTGAAAAAGGATATTAACGCCGGAAAGCGTAGCAGGTACGGCGGCTGAAGGCGGCGAGGTGAAGGCCAGCAGCTTTAGGCTCGAAGGCTCGTCCCGCAGAAGGCTTACTATCAGACGGCGCGGCTTCTCACTCCGGATCCAGCGATGCAGTAGTGCTTCGCTGAAGAGATGAAAATCAGTTTGTATCAGCCTGTCGAGCGTATTTATAGGCCAAGGCCACGCCTATTCTGGCGGGACGCGGCGAAATGGGCGCGAAGCACCCCCATTGGATATCACATCACGCAGGGCCTCTCTCGATAGGCTTGCTGCTGTTGCCGCAGGGCAGCCAATAGGCGCGCGAGCCGTCTTGCCTATGTTTACACGCTGCCGCACAGCGTTTTACATTAATCAAAATTAAAGGATAATTTTTGGCTTCAATATCTCGTGGAAAAGAGGTTTTCCCCATAGCGTAAGATATTACGCAGTACGAGAGATATTCTCGTAAGAGAACTAAGATTTTTCTACAAAACAAAATTGAGAAATGCACATCAAAAACACACCCACACCCAGAATTAAACAAGTCCGTGTTTGTGGATTCCCAACAGTCGTAGGAGTAATTGAAGCAGCAGTAAGTTTAGCACAAGCATGAGCTCCAGAAGACATCCAGCAGTGTGTGGGAGTGAGGAAAAGAGTGATGTGTCACAAACTTTCAAACGCAATCAGAGGTCGCCATTAATTGAAGGCAGCAGGCTATTAGTTACAGTGGCTGTGTAAGTAGTGAAATTACTTTTGAACTTCTGAAGTATACATTGACTGTGCTAATCGCTGGGGAGTCATTGGTAATTTTCACAGAAACTGCAGCTGATAACCATGAAATACTTGGTAGAGACGCTGTGTATCAAAATATTCAGTATTTCATATAGCTTGATGGAAAATTGGACTGCACTCTGGGATACGGGTTACTCACAAATTCAATTTTCTGGTCGTTAAAAAGTAATTCCAAAAAAACAAAAAAAGGGGGCGGGGGGGTTTGCGGTGGGCAACAGTCATCAAACACTCTGGGATAATTGTTATTCAGTGAAGCTTTGAGAATACAATTGAATGGTTAACTGACGAGTCATTGCCATGGTGCCATTCATGTTGAGAAAGAACCAATCCTCTGGCTCAGTGTGGGATGAAGCTTGCCAGTGAATGGAGAGAGAGAAATGGTGTGGGAATTGATTCATTGCTATTTAGATTAACAGTATTTACAATGGAGAATGCTGCAAATGGCCAAAGTTCACAATCAAAATAGATCGGTTCATTCAGCGCTGGATGACAGCCACAGGATTGTGTCATCTTCAGTGAGAAATGTTTTCCCTGCATTTTTACAGTGGTAAAGAAACCATCAAAATGCCTCTGCTGTGACTGAAAGGAAGGTTTGTGGTTAAGAAGTTATGATTGATGTGCAACACTTGAGTTTTCAAACACCTCATGGGCCAAACTTTTACATGCAGTCAATGCAGGCAAAAAATAACACCTGAAACAGATACAAAGCTTGTTAAAGAAATGTTCTGAGCCAAATACAAGTTCCATACAATGAAAGTCAATGGGCTGGTTTTGGACCCCATTAGCTTTCATTATGTGGTCAAAAGGGGGTCCAAAGAAGAAAAAGTCATACATGTTTGAAACAACATGAATGTGAGAGAAATTGATGGCAGAGTTTTCATTTTTGGGTGAATTACCAAGTTTGAAGCTTGAAGCTCAATCAACAGATTAAGTATACAGATAACTTTTTGCCATTTCTTTGAAGACAGTCAGGGAAGAGGCAGGTAACGAATATGAATGTTGCACAAACATCCACAAGTACATTACTGTGCACATGAGAGATACTCTTAATAAAACTTAACTTATTTTGAACCCAGAACGTTCATTGTAGGATCGACGTTCAGGTCAACTCAATTGAAAGGTCAAGTTAAATCAAGTTAAAATTAAAAAAGTCTGCAGTAGAAAACAGCTGACTGACTTCAATGAGAGTCTTAATGCAGATTATATCTCAGTCTGACGCATCTTAAGAAGTCTAAGCATAAGAAGGCTTAAATTATGACTTTCAAGCAATACCATAATGGCATTATACTCTTCACAGGCTAGTTTCACATCTAAGAGCAAATTAATTCCTTGTTCTCTTTTTTGTCCCCATGTTTCTAAATTTATTACAAAGGTTAAAGACTGATTGCAAAAGTCAACCAATCTAATGTCTTAATTAGCTATGTACACTGTGCTAAATTCATTTCAAGATTTAAAGTACTAAGCTCATTTTCATGTTTCACTTTTTATGCACACTGCAAATCAAGAGTAGGTCAAGTTGTTAAACATCCTACAGCATATGCTCTGAAAAAAAATAAATATAATTAATGTCTTGTTATATTTATATGCGAACTTTAAGTTCATCACATTTGCTCCAATGTACTCTCTAAAGTGAGCAGGATTAAATTTTACTCTTGCTCTGTGCTGTACTTACACAGTACATCAATAGTTTTTTTTTTCTTCCACTCCTCATTAGTATCTGCCAAAACAGCAGAAAGCCATCAAGATGCATTTACTATTGACTATACTGATTTGAGAAGCAATGCATGGTGGGACATTAATATTTGAGCCAGCATCAGGTCTAAGCCAATGTTCAGGGTCAATGATCTGTGACATCATAATCCAACAAAATCTTCGTCCTACGAAATGCAGCAATTTATCTAGAAGGATCTTTAAAGCCAATCAGAGCTATTGGTTATTCCGAGCACTAACAGTAGTATCCAGTCTCCTTGATGAAATTAGTTAGGTAAAACACATACATTGCAAGGTCACGCATTTCCGATCTTAGAATATTAACCAAGGTCTCCAGTGGAGGAAAAGCTTACATAAAGTTAATTAAACTTTCATAGCAATCATTTATATTTCACAGAGCTGGTTGTGAGATCTGCTGCTGCAATTACAGAGGGTGGATGATACTACTGAATGAGAAGAGGGATGAGTGTTTATTTAACAATTTTACTCTAAAACATACATATGACATATGGTTGACATATGGGTCAATGACATATGGTTGTTAAAAAAAAATCTAGATTAAAAAAAGAACATTTGTCCATGTTGGTTTTATATGCTTTAGAAAAAAATGTATGCTATTTTCAAGAAAAAGTCTGTTTAATTACTCTAAAAGAATGTAACACGTTTTTTAATATTTAAAAAAAGAAAAAAAAGATATTGAGGATCCACACCATTTGACATTTTTCAATACACTCTAAAAAAATGCTGGGTTGTTTCAACCCATGTTTGGGTCAAATATGGACAAACCCAACTGTTGGTTTAATTTTTTATTTTTTTATTAAATTGTAAACCTAACTGTTGAGTTTGTTCATATTTGACCCAAACACTGAAACAACCCAGCATGTTTTAGAGTGTATGCGCATACCTTGAATAAGTTAAATTATTGACTTATGATGGTATGATGGTTATGCAGTATGATGGTTGAAAACACTGAAATTGAGACATTTTTAAGCACATCACAGAAATAAAATGACTATAGCCAGATACCAAAGAACCAGGAAACTACTGTATGAGAGTACATAATTTGTGCTGTGCATTGGGGTTTTTAAATAACAGCAGTAAAAATAACCTCAATTCTTAAAGAATGAACTAAGAGAATCAGTCCTTACTCTGATTATTGGAAATATATCACATTATTGGTGCACACGCATTCATTGAGTCACCTACATCAAGTTTACAACCACTTTGTTGCAGGAATTTGATCGCCAGATTTCTCTTGGACTCATTGTTTATTGGGCACACGACACTGAGAGTGAGTTTTATTCACGGAGCTCATTAAACACTGAGCCGTTTTTCCCGCCTGCTGCATCACCATTACTGTAATTAATGGTGTAGCAGATTCCTCTGTCACCCATCTCCCCTGCTCTAGTCTGAGCCTGGCGTCTCTTAAGAGCCCATGCTGCTGATTCATCTGCTCCACCATCAGCCAGGTTGGAGGGTGGCAGGAAAAAAAATAGATCTTAGACCTGCAGCTAATTTCAATAGGGTTGATATATTTCTACAACTCACAGCCTGGCACTTTAATAAGGGATGGCTATAATCAAAAGACAGGCAAGAAAAAAGAAAGCGGAAAGAAATTTTCCCCTCGCCCTTCCTCTTTTCTGAATTGTTCCCTGTCACCGCAACAGTGGAATGGCCAACAGCCATCATTTTGAGGACAATTACGAAGAATGTATGGCAAACGCTGCCCTCTCGCCTGCTACAGCGACATGCTGGTGACAAACAGGCTGTTAACCGACGCTAGTGTTATTTTCTGCTGGGTAAACATGATTTTACCGGGCCGGCCGGACTGGACGAGCATGCAATAGGAGCTTGATGTAGTGCCCGCCTTCCTGGGAAGAGGTGATGAAGTCTGGCCCTATTCCTCAAGTGCTAATATCCTCTGCTTTGCCTAGTGAAAAACAAACAATGGCGAGGGTCGTGGTCGGTACTGGCCATTTTGCCACTCAATCTTGAGGTTTTTATTTTACAATGTCCTTTATGTTTTCCATTGCACCCTATTTTTTTCCAATCTTTTATGGTTTATTGACAGTACTCCTGCCCTGAAACAATAAACACGTCAGCTGATGGGGAAATCGATGCAGGGACCCAACACCGAGAACACACTATATAACCAGGAAGGATCGAATGAAGGGCAGTTCTGTGACACACGCACCCACACCTGTTAAACATGGATGACTGGTTTTAAAGGTTGGGAAATCCGTGCCAGACGTCGACGTCGTGGTTGATTTATTTCTCCCTCTCTCCTCTTTTCCTCCCTCACCTTTATTTCCTTTTCAGTCCTCTACCAGTCCTGCCTGGTTCTACAGTACCCTCAAACTCAAGCAAGAGCATCCTCAGTTGATACTGTAATAATATATTGGCGAAACAGATTTGGCAAACTCTCCCGTGCATTTTTGTATTTGCGTTCTAGAGAACATCAAATGTGTCTATTTTTCAACATGTTTTTGTAGTGGTGAGCAATGTAGCCAATCACAGACATAGTTGTTGATCTCTTGCACACAATGGCTAATCAGAGGTGTTTAAGTTAGTCAGAATCCACTCACCGCTCAAAAAGCCAGAGCTCATTCAGTGCTGAGTTATGCATGCTTGCGAAACCTCTCACTAACAATCAAAGCGTAAACAAATATTTTTCGGATTTTCTAGACTATTTTAAGTCATAAAGTAAACAGGATATATTAAAATTTAGCCCGCCTGGATTCGGCAGGCATGAATTCATGATACTAGGGGGACAGCCTGTCTCAGAGCCCTCCCTAGCTCTTCAGCGCCCAACAAATTTCCAATTTAAATCTGTCGTGAAAAAATTGAACTGCAGCGCACTCTCATAGAAAGCCATTGGGGCAGATTTTAGGCTGCCCTGCTTATTTTCACGTGACATTACTTTGCGTAGGCTAAACCTCGCTCCAGACCAAGATGATATCAGTCTGCTTCAGATATGTGTCTGGATCAGGTAAGTAACTAGTTGGCATGTCTGTTCTTCCTATGTGGAGTAGTGTATCAAATTAATTAGAGTATCAACCCTTTAGTTTAAACGTGATCATGTGAATAGCTTTTATATATAGTTCTGTTGTGTTTGTTTTATGACCTTTTCTCCTCACTGGAACTCCTAACTTGCAATATTCTAAAACAACATTCGGACGCAATAAATACTACATTACGGCAATTTTAAGATGGCATTCTATGCTTTTGTCGTTTATACTAAAGTCTGTCAATCATCATTAGAGCGCCACCCTCAGGATGAATAACGCAAGGACATTAGAATTCTGACATAAGTGTGTCTGATGTGTTCAGCGATTAGAATATAAAGCTTACAAAATGCTTATCATAAACTAGCGCTAAGACCCAGAATCTGCCCTACCTAAATTTATGGCCAGGATGCATTCCGCTATGCAGAATAGTACATTAATAGAAAAATATTCTATTGAAATTGAAATTAAATTCTATTCCAATTATTTGTAAAGTAATGACTTGTAAATAATCTTAAATGCCTCACTGTACACTGCTATGGTGGAGCCGTTGCCGACATCTAGAAAAGTTAGAAATCTGCACATTACTAGGGCACCCTTAGTTATTTCAGAAGCACTCTCAGTGATTTGATTTTGGAACAGGGCCTGCCTCTTGAACGACCTTTTGTACAGTCACAAGTATCTGACACCTTAAAAGACATTTCCAAATGATCATGCAGCCTATTGAATCAGACATCACACATGGCAGCCACTATGGGGCTTGTGTGAAGTTGCCAGGCTTTGTCATGACTGGCTGACAGCATTGACAAATTCTGTTTATCTGAGGTCGTGCGATTACAAGGTCACCCGCCGGAGTTGATTCCACTCAAGCTGAACAAATGCAAGACCTGTGATGGTACGAAACAATGCAATACAAAGAATAACAGTTATATTTACAGTTGCACCAGTAGCACTAAAGTGACATAGAACAAAGTTCTTCCCTCAAAATGCCCGCACGGCCCCACAATGCTAAACTGCTAAAATGGTATGCACGGAAATCCTTGACTAAAACAGGCATTGTGGGTAGAGGCCAGCAGTGTTATTATAACCGTAAACAAACAGATATCGATCTCATCTAGAGGATAGGCAGAAGTCAGCAACTTTATCAACACCACAGAGAACAGGAGAGATGCAGGGAGTATCAGTGCACAAGAAAAATTAAATTGCATTTTGATGATGGATGCACCTGCCTTTGAATAACAAACACCATCAACAACAGCAGGCCAGGAAGAGAGTGGCAAAACAGCAAAAGTGCAACAACTGAAAAGAAAATGGAGTGATGGTAATTCTAATAACACAGGCACATATTCTTGAGATATCGGACAAGATATGTAATAGTTGCAAACATAAAAGCATAATAAATGTATCTATTTGTAATTACTACTGCTAAATATGAATATGTACAAATAACTTTACTGTCCTATACTGTTATTAAACAACTTTACTGTATAGTACTCTACTGTATTTGTGTAGCCTTGGTAAGAATTATAATAAACATACGGTAAAAATGTATAAAATGTAAAATCTTTATAATATCTCCAGTGCTGAATGATCCTTCAGAAATCCTTCTAATATGATGATGTGGTGCACATCAAATATTTCTTCTTGTTATCAATGTTGAAAACTATATTAATATTTTTTTGTTAACTGTGATACATTGAATTTCAGCATTCTTTGAATAGAAAGTTCAAAAGAACCACATTTATTTGAAATAGAAATACTTTGTAACATTATAAATGTCTTTACTGTCACTTTTGATTAATGTTATTTGTCCTTGTTGAAAAAAATTATTTACTTTCTTTAAAAAAAGAAACAACGTACTGACCACAAACTTTTGAACGGTAGTGTGTATATATTTTTGCTATTAACATTATTTGTTCATTGCAAGCATTTGCACTTTATGTCCATCATTTTCTGTCAACAAGGTCAAACATTGTCTTATTTTCTTTGTCACAATCATGAAAACTGAACAAATCCTAATCCAAAGATGAAAGACCTGAATCCTGTTGGTGAGAAATTCCACCTCATGAGATATGATACTTCTATAACCTTTCTATTTCGTTTTATTTATCCACCCTGTGACTTCGGGTCCCTACATGTGGTTCAGGACTCTTATTAAAAGCCACATGCTCGGGTCTGATTGAGACAGCTCCTAGTAGGAACAGGTCTCACCGATGCTGCCCAAACGCAGGGCTCTAATGAGCTCCCAGAGAGCTGATTCATAATGGAATATCTGGGAGGCCAATAGTCCATCACTAATAATCATATGGTAATGACCAGCTCGCAATCAGGGAGCCCAGAAGAGAAGAGCAGCTCATTTCTATCCTTCAAAGCTCTCTCTCTTTTTAAATCTCACAGGGATAGAAGGGTGAGGGGCAAAAAAAGGGCAAGGGGCGGGAGAGAACGAATACGGAGATGGAGAAAGAGACCTTCGACGAATCCTAACATTTCCTTTTAATAAAAACAGGGTTTCAAAAGATGGCGCAGAACAAATAAATGACGAAGGCAGGCAGTTAGCTTCTGCTGTGTGCAGGGGGTTTGGACGAAATGCTAGTTAATGCTGCTTTAATGTAGCTGCCATAAGAGGGATCATTCATCATAATGTTCTCACTTCATTTGCACAGGTCTCTGAGTACAGCAAGAGTGAATTAGCTCCAGCTCTGAGCCCCCCTGCACTCTGGGACCAAGGGACAGCCAAATTGGATCTAAATTGATCTAATCCTAAACAGAAAGGCAAAATTAATGACTTTGCATGGAGAGAGACCCATTCTCAGCATATCATATAAAGAGTCTTTCTGAGGGAGAATATCAGGGCCATTTTCCACTAACGGAAGATACGCAAGATGAACGTAGGGATGAGTGGACTGATCTTGAAATAAAAGATTCCAGATTATGGAGGCATCACGACTAAACTACTAAACTTGGAACATATCTTGATAGAGTGTCAGCAATTTACCCATTGTTAATTTTTTTCCCAGCAATCACAAAAAATTTTAATAGACATTTACTAGAGGTACCAGTATAGATATTGTTATAAACAATACTAAGTCTGTGTATCAAACTTGGAAGAAAGTGAAAACAGGCTGTTGTTCAGATATGTGCTGTGCTTGAGGATATTCTTGACCAGAAGGAGTAGCATGGTCTCTTAGCGCAGTAGAGCGGAATAGAACTTTGGCGATCTCTTTGTGAGGTCATAAAAAGGGGAAATTTGGACAGATTCAGAAAATGTGGACACATTTAAATCCCATCCGAATGGGGTCTGAGGCGGATCATTGAGCTAAAGGAAAAGAGCCACACTAATAAACACACTGACCTCTGAGGAACAGAGCCAACCACATACACCAACAGGAACACACTTATGCACAAACAGAGACACAATACGTGCAGTCAAGCGTGACTGAGCAGCATTCAGGCAGGTAACGACCGCAAATAAGAGATCAACTTACAGTCTGTCCTACGGCAAGTCCAGACGTTTACACACACACATAAATAACCAAGCATCCGTAAATGTTGTGAAGGCAGGCATTAAAATGCACCCCTTCAGACGCTCAATAAGCAAAAGACATTTGGCAATGATGCTGGTTATAAGGACAAATTTTTTTTTTCTTGCAAACACCTCCACATTGACTTCTTACGCCCCATCACATTCACAAGCCCGTGGTCTCCATTAATGCAATTTCACCTCTGTCGCTCAGTATACACACGTGGGCCTTTTTAATGCCGACACCAAAATGAACACAAACAAGCATACACAATTTAGCAGCTCGTTACTTTACGAGCTTATTAGGCATGGCCCATCACCCTCAGGAGTGTTAACGAGGTGGTGTTTGGCAGACTCGTTAGGCCAGGAACCTATCAGAGCCCTGGGAGATATCAGGAGATGATTTTCTGGATATTGCTCACAAGAGTGACATACAATGTTAGTGGCACCACAGGGAACAGCAAGCAATTTTGAGTTTAAAAGACGTTTAATAGCAGTCCAAACACAGCTGTAACGTCTAGGCTAAAACAGGGCAAAATTTGGGCTGTCAAAATGTGATAGACGTCTAACCATATGCCAAGAATAGACGCATAGGCTACGCATAGAACAAACCAAACACCCTGTTATCACTTTTGACTTTGCTTCTTGATGGAATACGATACAACATTGCAATCATTGCCTCCTTGCGCTATGATTGGCTATGATTGGTTATGATTGGATACTATTGGTTCGTGCAATAAATCCCGCCTCATTTCCGTGCGCATTCTCAAATCAGTCTGAATGAACAAAATGATGGCGTTAATGGGAAGACTAAAAAAGTAAGTAAACAACTCAGCCACTTAGATCACTGCTTTACATCACGTCAAAATCAAACTTGAAAGGGCTTGAAAATATGTGATAAATGTGTGTTGTTGTTTTTTAGCGAGCAATCAGCTTTGTGTAAAAGGTACATATTCGTGTCTTTGATCAGTGTTTACCGAGCTTGATGACTGATGATACAAAAATAAGTTGGCTTTTAAAAAGAACAGTTGAACATCAGTTCACTAATAAAATATGTTGTTTAAATTATTACTGCCTTTAGTTATTATTCTTGGAATAAATGTAAAAATGTTTGAAAACACTAACTTGATGATATTTATGTTTGGTTTTGATAAATAGAACAATTAATAACATTGTTAATGTAAATATACTTTTTGATGTTATGTAATATGTTTAGGAAAAAGCAGGAAAAAGTGTAGTTGGGACATGAATTTAAATTTAATTTATTAAAAAAAACAAAAACAAAAAAACCTGGGGACTATGCCTAATTTCAGAACACATATACCGGCAACCTGTGAAAAGTTGTTGAACAATCTGTCTGTGTGAAAAGCCTAGCTTCCCTCAAGAGCTTAAGTTCAATGGTTAACCAGACTCAGCACAGCTAGTGAACACCCAGGAGAATCTCTCATAACTCTAAAAGGAGACTGTAACCTTGATAGCTCTCTTGTCATAGGGTTATGCTAACATTACACCTAGAGACATAAAATGGTTGGGGGAGTGATATGAGCCTGAAAGTTCATCATTTATCATCAGACAACAACTACATCTACATCTATCAGAGGGAGAAAAATAAAGATTTGGTGGGAGAAACTCGAAAACTCACCCCTGACAGATGTGGCGTTTTTGCACCACTGTTAGCAGCATTTTGCAGAGGTGCGAATATTTCCTGTGAAAACACGTGTTCCGGCATATGCTCCGAAAGAGAGTTTAGCCTGCAGACAGGCCCGGAATCCCAATGAAGACCATAGTCACGCCCATGACACACGCGCACACGCACACACACACACACACACACACACACACACACACACACACACACACACACACACACACACACACACACACACACACACACACACACACACACACACACACACAGCCATGCCCAAAGGCTGCGAGACACATGACATGTTTCATCTAGCGCCCTGTCACCTTCCTCTTGTACCAACTTACAGCTGGAGAATAAAAATCACACAGGGTGAGAAGGAGAGAACAGCCGGATTTTGTGGTTGAGAGAGACCAGAAGATGAAAACTGTCATTCTAAACACATTTTTACATAAAATTAAAAGGAAAGATTCAAACATGGCTACTGTTCATGGGTGGAACCTCAAAGAATATTCTCAGTTAATAATGACATACATTTTTTTTCCTCACGCAAGCAAGCAAGCAAGCAAATTAAAAAATTAAAAAAATAAAATAAACAAACAAAACAGTTCTATAAGAGACACAGGTTCTTTAGAGAAAGAGAAAGAGAAAGAGAAAGAGAAAGAGAAAGAGAAAGAGAAAGAGAAAGAGAAAGTAGTCCAAACCAGGTTTGGAGCAACATGAAAGTAGTAAAATACTGACAGCGTTTTCATTTTTTGGGTGAACTTTCCCTTTAAGGGTGCACCCTTCTCACTGAATAATTCTGGTTTATGGTAAGACGCCAACAGTGTAAAACTAAATATTTTTTACGAGGGGATATTTTTGTTCCATGGATCTGACCAAATTGAGGATGCGACAGTGCTAGGAAATCCATTACAACCCAATTATATGAGCCGGTTTTGGGCCGGGTCTAGGCTGCTCTCTCTGAAAGGGCTCTGTTTAATCCACAAAGAGAGGCTAATGGGAAATGTGGAAATAGAATCCACACTTCAGTAAGTTTGAGGGGGATTTGGCAGGATTAATGAACTGCCAGGTTTACTGTCAACATGCGAGAGAGAGCAATCCTTTACAAGGCAAGAGAATACTGCATCAGTCCGTCAGCCCACACACAAACTCGCACATCTAGCACACAGGCTCTCCTTGTGGTCTAAGTAACAATGATGCCAACCCTCCCTACATCATTCAATACACGCTACATTTATCCAGAGATAGCTTTTTACATTCGGCTAAAGGGATGCACAAATTTCTCTCCATCTTTGTGTCTGTGTGTCTCTCTTGCTCAAAAGAGATCCCAGTGCCGCAGCCAGCCAATGCAACCGCACAAACCGCACATTGAATACACATGCTTGATTTGAATGCAGGCAGTGTGTCTGAAATATATGCAGCTATGATATGCTAACTTTCACATTTCACAGACTGATTTCACACCTCTGCTATCAAATGAGCAAATTATATATATATATATATATATATATATATATATATATATATATATATATATATATATATACTGTATACACTTAATTTGTTTTAGATGCCAAAATGTGCTGAAGTCTAAAAATGAAATCCATGCATTATATAAATATTCCCTGTTGGAAAATCCAGCCAAAACCTGCTTAGGATGGGAAGCTTGAAGCATCACTATTATTATTTCTCATAGGGGGTTTGCTCTAAATCCCTTATGTGCTGTGGGCATAAATTATACCTCAATTTGTGTGGCTTGTTTAGGAGAGGTGTGCTATTACTTTCTGAAATAATCAAACTCCCAAATATTTCCTGGTGGGCGATAAATTGTGCAAAAAAAAAGAAAAAAAAGACCATGTCCAAAAAAATGGCCCAGAGCCCTATCTAGAGACCAGAGTTTCACTGAGACTTGGATGTGGGCTATTTTGACTTGCCTCAGTAAGCAACCTAAAACACACTAACTCCCTAGTAATCACCCAGACATTCTAGCAACTGCATAGCAATGTCCTAGTAACCACTTAGATCACCCTATTATCTGCATTAGTAACAACACCTTGGTTACTACCCAAACACCCTAGCAGCCGCAATGGCCTTGTAACCACCCTGACAACTTAACAACTGCATATAAAAAAAACCTTGTTACCATTCAGAACACACTAGCAACCTCATAGCTACACCCTATTACCGTCCATACAATCTAGAAACCGCATAGCAATGTTATGTAACCACCAAGACAACCTAACATCCACATAGCAATGCCCTAGTTACCACTCTAGGGCCCACAGCTTTCCATAACACCTTAGTAGTAACCATAGCTTAAATGGTCTATATTGGTTGATCAGCTGGACCTGGTTTTAGACCAGGTAGACAATCTTGGTTCAAGCTGATCATCAACAACAAACTAGCTACAAAGCTCAAAAATCTCGACCACTTTAAACTCCTCTGACTTTTTTTTTTAGCAGGACTGATACTTGGTTTAATTTATAAAATCAATATTGCGATGAAAGCATTAATATTAGATTGCACTAGATGATTTCCCCCTCAAATTTCAATTGCTGTCCATCGTGTCCGATGACGACTTCCGTCTAATTAGATTTCTCCAAAGAGTCCTGTTTTTTGCTTGGCGATCCCAGCTGCCTAGTGGGATCTGTTTAAGCTTGAGATTCCTTTTAACTGTGTCTTTGAAGCGCAGCTTTGGCCTGCCTATACCACGATAGATGGATGGATGGAGTCTAGAGGGGGAATACAATGGATAAATGAGCTGAGTAGAGGAAGAAAGTAAATTTTTCCTACAACTCTCCAATCAGAATCCACTCTACATGACTTTCTCTGACCTTCTCTCTCTGTACTCATCTTAGAAATCTCTAATTTAAGTTCATAGGGAAAAAAAGGGAAAGAAAAATTATTTAATTATTTTCCTCATCTCTCCTAGACAATCTGAGCTACTATAAAGATACAATCTCATCTTTGATCAGGCGTTGACAGTAGGCATTTTGTACAATATCCTCTTTATATGAGTTTTTATAACAGCGGAAGTTTGCATTTTTTTCCGGATTCGGTCGTACACTAACTCATCGCGTACCGTTCCACAAAGGTGGCAAACGATCTCAGCTTCAGCTTGGCTAGTAAGGAGCTCCCTGGTCTCTGTTTCATTCTAGTTTACAGACATTTTTTCGTTCTTTCTTTGTTGATGACGAACACAAACTTTCTCCTAGGAGCAACAGAGTTGGACGATAACTACGTCATTGCGATGGCACGTGCATCGTCACTACGACGCACCCCTTACGCCATTGGTCCTGACTTTTGTTCACACACGGTGCGTTCCGGGACTGATCCCAGCAATGTTACTAGGTCCGCATCACAGAAGGCACTCTAGCAATTTTACAGGATCAATGTGCTGTGTGAAAGGGGCTTTTGTGTCACCAAGACCAGGTCCAACACTATCTAAAAGTGTTTCACACCTAGTTCGTTTGACCCTCCAAACGCTCTTAGAGCAGTTTAGCGTGTATATGTGAACGAACCAAATGATCTCAGTGATATGTGACCCGTCACAGAAACCAGGGACACAAGTCGGCAGCACAACATTCGAGCAAAATGAGAAAGAAGAGTTTTTTTTCAAAATTGGTGATTTTCAATTTTTTGGAGAATCTGTTAATTGAAATCACGAAGAAGCCTCTCCATGTTTGAGATAGCAGTATTGGTATATTTAAAAGCTTACATTTTGAGGTTGAAATCGGCTTGTTTTCGGAGATTCTAGCATGCAGTAGGGGCGTGGCGTGTCATTGTCTGTGTGTATTTCCATACTGAATAACCCGGCGCTTTTGCCCCCGCCCTCCAAGTCAACCACATGGCTACTTATTATGCTGTGCTCTGGCCAGCTCTCTCTGATATCAAAATTCAATGAAGATGGATGCCGCAAAGATTGTCGCAGACGAGATGAACCGTCTGGCAGTTACACCGAAAATGTTTTCGCCGCACTTCGTGGGCTCGGGAAACTGAACCGGAGGTATGGGCGCAGCGCGCTCGCCCTCAGTGCTTCAATACGGCGGCTCGGCTCGCTGACAGCGGTGGCTGGCTGTTTCATATGTGACGGAAAATTGAAATAGAGGATGCAGTTTAGACCTTTGCTGCTGCGATGATAGCCTGCCGTGCGTGTTTCTGAAATGTAAGTTAAGCTTCATTTGCTCTTTAGTCGTTATTTAAGATGCTGAACCTGCTGATGATATAATGTGCTTGCGGACATTTCATTTGTGTGTGTATACGCACATAAGAAAGTGGTGTAAAGAGATTTGCAACAGTAATTTGAGGAGGTGAAATGTGATTATTTGGAAAATTGCAGAAATGACTGCTTAAAGAAAAATGCCAGCAGGCATTTGCCTCCTACATAAACTTTAATATTGTTGACATTTTGGGCACACGAGCGTTGCGTACTATTTGCGCTATAGATATGTAGGCCTATGGCTTATTGGTCTTTGTTTGTTGTTGTTGGTTTTGCGTTATATGTATATGGCATATTGGTCTTTGTGTGTTGTTGCTGGTTTTGCGTTATACTGTATGTATATGGCATATTGGCCTTTGTGTGTTGTTGCTGGTTTTGCGTTATATGCAGGCTATATGGCATATTGGTCTTTGTGTGTTGTTGCTGGTTTTGCGTTATATGTATATGGCATATTGGTCTTTATGTGTTGTTGCTGGTTTCGCGTTATATGCAGGCTATATGGCATTATTGGTCTTTGTGTGTTGTTGCTGGTACGTTGCAAATAGAGGGGCAGCACAATTGTTTTTCGCCTAGTGCGGCAGAAGTGCACTCATTCGAAGTGTAAAAATAGCTGTAAAGCACATGGAGGAGCTTTACAGGGGGTATGGCTTATCTAAATGAGATGTAAATGAGCCCTATTGTCACCCCCAGCAGCAGAGACAGGTGAGAACTGCACAATCTTTAGCTCGTTTTCTCCTCTTTGAGCTTTTTTAAGTGCCTACTTTAAAATGGCCACAACTTCTCCAAATATTATCAGATTTCCACATGTTACACATCGTTGGAAAGCTTGGATATTACACTCTCAGAATCTATGAATAACTCAAAATGCCCCAGAACCGACTTGTGTCCCTAGTTTCCGTGACTGGTCACATATGTGAAAGCAAGGAGATCCCGGTCCGCTTTGAGTTTTGTTTCGACATGTGTACCTGAAGGCTTGCCATACTTACAGCCATGTTCCATCACTGCTGAAAACAACACAAACATGTTTTATCATGTTGGGTCGCCCTTGGTCGGTTGCTTTAAAGTAACAACAGAAGAACATGAAAGAACCCGTGACAGGGGCGGACTGGCCATCTGGAGCACCGGGACTTTTCCCGGTGGGCCGCTGGCCAATGTGGGCCGGCCCACCCGGTACACAAATATATATATATATATATATATATATATATATATATATATATATATATATATATATAGGTCTATATTTCAAAAATGACGGAAATCATAATATTACATCTCTTTTCTACGCAAATGGATGATTGAGTCGGAACGCGGCCGACAAGAAGTGTGTTTTGTTTGCATGTGAGTGTTTTTGCCCTCCCTCCCTGTTTAGTTTGGTCTACTCCATTGCGTATCTTGAAACACGCCCTCTTTTACGTCGTCTAATTTACAAAGAAAGAGACAGATTGATCCGGTACAGCGAATTTCTCTGAGCAGATAAGATAATAAGAAATAATTGTCTATGGATGAAAGGGGGAAGAAAAGTAAAGGTGGAGCTGAAGAGTTACGCGTGAAAAAAAAAGCATTAGAGGTAGATGCTGTGAAATGTTTCAAATTAACTGATTATGCATTTGGCGGAATCTAGAGCGCGCGAGCAAGAGCTCGCACATACTGTGCTGCGCACCTGCGCACATACTTTCTTCACTGTACCGACATCAGTTCCACCCTCAACAAAATTCAAGCAAAGCTTTGGTTCAAAAGGTTTTCTGCTGTAAAGATTCCCTTTTTTTTTTTTTACAAATATTACCTAATATATGTTGCGTTAATTAAAATAAACGTTTAAATAGCATTTTTGTTCATTTCTCGTTTCTTGTATTGTGTTATATTTTTATGCTATAAGTGGTGTTAAAAATTATTCCGCACATTAATGAGCCAATGTGTTATGATGTGGGGAGCTGATGTGGGCCAGAGAGTTCAGGGCCACTTTTTGTCCAGTCCGCCCCTGCGTGACAAAATGTGTCGAAGTGGGGAGTCTGCTGAAATGAAGGATTCCTGTCCTTTCTATGATGACTTGGATGAAATTTATGGTGCAGGAATGCACAAAATGCAACATTGTAACACATTAAGTACCTGTTTCGGAACAAAGCAAACGATCTACAGGTCTGACAAATAAAATAATTATAGGCAGTCGGTCAAAGCCAAGAGGGGAGCTGAAAGGGGAAAAAAGGGGAGATGTCAGCCAATCAAACAAGGCATCAAAGTGTTGGAATAATCACTGTATATTTCACTTGTTAAAAGGCCATAAACTGTGATATGTCTGAGAAGGTACCAAACTGCTATTTTTGTCCAAGGTGCTAAAGGAGCAATAAGCGGGAAGACGGATGGGTTTCTTCTATAGCGTTACAGCGATCTAAGAAACAAAAAGATTGTTGGTTTTCTAACTCACCGAAATGATCTCTTTATACATATATTAGCGAGTATAGAGAAAATGATCTCTGCCCCGAGCTCAGAAAACAGAGCTCACAGAAGTCTTGCTTATTGATTTTCTCACAATCCCGACTGTCATATTTCTCTCTTATTGTCAGATTTTATGTTCGAGAACCCAAAAGTTGTCTAATAGCACAGCGACTAAGGACTAGTGCTCTTTCGTGCACAAGAAAGGTGATGTGTGTGCGCGTGTATACGTGTGGCACATTACACTTCCCATTCTTTGCTTTTTCAGCAGGTAGAAAGCAGCCCTTGGGGGCGGCTGAGAAAAAATGGACTCTCTCTCGCTCCCTTTCAGTCTCTCTCTTTGGTCTTGGCAGGGTTAGCCCTGTCTCAGCTTGCCCAGGAAAATTGAGTTTGATGCTGATTGGGGCTTGCTGAGAGGATCTTTTTGTTCCCTTGTTACGAGGCAAGAAGGACGAGAGGAGAACTCAGCAGCTCCAGCCCAGAGCACTGAACTAAATCAAAAAACACAGCAGTCAATAACGCTGATTAAAGCATAACCAATGACAGGGTATGAAAAGCAGATAGAGTTGAAACGACAGTCGAAAAAGACAAAAGAAAATGAGAAGACAGATTCATACAGGCCATGTGTGACTCTAAAATACATTTATGCACTTCACAGATGCTTCCATCCAATGCGACTTTCCAGATATCATAAGAGTCAGCGTGTTGTCCTTGGGAATCAAGATGGTGACAGCAAAAATAATATCTTTCACAACCGAGTCAACATTATTTAATAGACAAGTCCAATCAAAATTCAACCACCAAATCTCAAAAACAACATCAGCGCAGAATGCTTTAATAAATTCAACTTTATTGTAAAATCTTTCTAATATCAGATAAAGCAATAGTTAACATGAAATAAATTACACAGCATTTATTATTCTAAAGTCCCTTTCACACAAACTCTGAGTTTCAGAGTAGGTTTAGAGTTGACAAATGTATATATATATATATATATATATATATATATATATACAACCTGGTTTATATCTGGGGGCTATACCATGAAGCCGGTTTAGGTGGCTAAACAGGTATGTCTCAGTTTAGTTTGCTCCAACCCCGGGTTTTATGCACCATAAAAGTGGTTCGGCTTTTAGCAGTGTTCATCACCATAGTAACTTACGCTCCACGGCTAACCTGGTCAGGGGCAGGTTATGTTCCAGGTAAGAGGTTGCAAACTGAACTTAGACCAATCAGCTGTGAGCAAAGTGACATGTCTGATAGGATAATGTCACTGCACCTGTTTCTACTCCAAATTAAAGGTCAGTACATAGCAAATGATTTTTAAAGACAAAATTGTCTGGCTTTTACTAATGCTTATTTAGAATAAAAATGTTGTATGATTTAGATATTATTTATGTAATTATTATACCCTTACTCGATCACACATGTACAATTTTAGTTTATCAATTATTATTTTGCACAGTTTATGTTTGTGTAAATTAATAATAATTAATTATTAATAATTATTCATTTTCAATCTTGTAATATTCTGCAAAAGAGAGAAGTGAATCGCGCTGCTTCTCTCGCGAGAAATGAATCGCAGGTTTACTCGTTCTAAGCATTTGATTGGCTGTTCACTCTGATGTCACACTTAAACTCCTAAACTCCGGATCAAAGCCTGAGTTGACAGAGAAAGTTGATGATCAGCATCATGGTACAAACAAGGCCTGGTTGGATTGGTTTGGTTTTGTCAACTTGAAACTAATCCTCTAACCCTGAGTTTGTTAAAATACCATCATGGTACGGGCCCCAGGTTCAACAGGCTCACAACACTCGGTATAAACGTTCTATGTCAACTCAGGTTAATCCAGAGTTTGCGATTAACTCATGCACCTGAGAGTGTGTCACGTGGGACAAACAGCCAATCACACGGAACATGGAGAGCTTCAGTTTGAATCACTTCTCGCCAGGATCGGCACCAAGTGTGAGCATTCGCTGGATTTTTCTGAAGAACGTTGGGCAGTTTAACTGATCAGAACAAACAAGGGACTCAAGAACAACCATCACAAATAAAATAAAAATAAAATATATATTTTTTAAAACAGCCGTGGATCATCCAGGTAACAACAAACAGTATTAAGAATCAAGTTTAATGTAAGTAAACTTTTGAACAGGGTAATTTTTATAAATTCAGTGTGTGTGTGTGTGTGTGTGTGTGTGTGTGTTGTGGATTATATGTAAACATCTTTTATGTAAAATAGGACAGTACTAAATTAAAAACATGCATTTTGTATGATACCTCTTATTTTGTTAAAATTCAAATATTCGTGCACATCCCTAGTACATACCCATATAGAAATTACAGACAAACCTCAAATGTGGATAGTGCTAATGCCTGTGTGTTATCGACATAGTCTGCAAACTCAGATTGATGCAGTCATTACAGGAGTGAACAGAGTCCTCTTTTCGATGCAAACGGGAGTGTGTGGGGGGAGCGATTGAAAGATAAAGAGCGGAGGCCTTTAATCTTGATAAAAGATAATGAACTCAGCCCAAAGATAAAGAGAAAAACGAGAGCTCTCAATCTGTAGGAGGATGCTATGAGTGAATGTGTGGGGTACAGAGAGGAAGATAACAGAGATAGAATCCTGCAATGTGAGACAGGATGCAGATATCCAGAGCAGCGGCATCCATGCTCACAGGACGTGATGTCACAGACATCTCGATGCCCTTACCTACCGGCCTCAGGGGCCCCGAGGGCGATCGCTCGCTCTTATCAGCTCATATTGCCAACTGACACTTCACCTACCTCTCCCAAAAAGTAAAACACGGATAAAGAATGGACAAGATGAAATATGAGCGCCTTCAGTATCACTTAGGCCTGCGGAATAAGTCAATTAGTCATGGCAGCCAACAGTCAAGAAGAGATTCTACATGACAGCCTTAACGAGGACCTCAAAGAACCAGCATTCGACAGCTCGTTAAATTAATCCACTGGGTGTAAGCTAGAGAGAGAGAGGGAGGGAGCAATAAAGATGGATGCGAAGGAATGCAAAAATCATTTCACTTTTGATATATTAAAAGCTGTCACAAATATTTTGGTACTTATTGCTACACAGCGGGTGATGCCGACAGGAAGTGTGAGCGACAAGCCTGCAGTTAGATGGATCAATTATTAATGATGCGTCAGTGATATGAACCTTGGCGTCAGGGTATCTGGCTTTAGAGCAGTGATGCGCCTCCCTTATCCAAGCGAAATCTCAGAGGAAACACACATGCATAGAAGAATGACCTTAGAGAGGATGATGCTGGACAGCTTTGTTTTGACAGGCGGATTTGAGCTGACCTGCTTTAGGCTGCGAGCCGAGCAAACGTGCACCTCCATACAGCTCTGTGCATGTGTGGGCTCACGTATGAGCAAGCATGAATATCCAGCACAGATGTGCCGGACCCTTGGTATATGCCTGACCTTCACACAGCTGAGGCTCAATGCTGATGCCCTTTGGGGCTGTTTGATGAGAAGATGAGAAAAAAAACAACAGGGATGAAATGGACGACAGAAGGCCTTTCCATCAATCTCCCTTCAGAGTGCTGCTCTTCAACAATCTTTTCTGGCCAGACAGCCATGCCTGATGACCCTTAAATCCCTCCCCTCTGCCTCAAACCATCCATGTTTCATCATGCCCACAGGTGCAGAACTGCCTCTCTCTTGCATCTTTCAATCCACCCTTTCATTTTCATCTGGTCCTGCCAGTCCTGCGCCCGGCTACAGGACAGATTTACATCTCCTGGTGCCATAAAGACCTGCCTGTGACATACAGGGACAAATTCTAGACCCCACACACACACCAGCGGTGTTACTAACACTTTTTTCAATAGTCTGTCTTTTCTAGTAACAAGCTACTTTTTGGTTATTGCTTCCTTTTACAGTCCTGTTCCCCATGTGCATACTATGTACTTATTATAGTAATTACAATAACTGGGTACTAACCCTGAACCTACCCCTAACCCTAACCTTAATCCATGCACTTACCTTATATTACCCAATACTTTCTTAGGTAAGTACACCGTAAGTACACGTAAGTTAACGCACTGTAAAATTAAGCATTATTACCCAGTACTTTCTTAGGTAAGTACACTGTGAGTACACGTGAGTTAACGTACTGTAAAAGGAAGCGTTTCCACTTTTTGTTACTGAAAAAGATGCACAACCTCGAATAAGGGAATATTCAAAAACACTGTCTTATTTATAAAATGTTTCTTTTAGATGGTTAATGAACCAACTAAATATGAGTAAAAAATTTGAGGTCAGTAAGTTTTTTTTAGAAATAAATTCATACTTTTATTCATTAAGGACCCATTCAATTTCTCAAAAATGACATTAAAGACATAATTTTACAAAAGATTCCTATTTCGGTTGCTGTTCTTTTGAACTTTCTACTCATTAAAGAATCCTGGGGGAAAAATATTATTGTTTCTACAAAAATAATAAGCAGCACTGTTTTAAACATTGATAATAATTGATAAAAATAAATATTTCTTGAGCACCAAATCAGCATATTAGAATGATTTCTGAAGGATCATGTGACACTAAAGACTGGGGTAATGATGCTATAAAAATATTCTATAAATGTCATCACATAGTAGTTATACTTTTAAATTGATTGCCCACAGTACCTTCAATATAATTAGTTTGTTTAACTTTTTTTAAATAGCTGCGTGAAATTTCACTAATTTAAATCATGAGTAATTTTCCAAATAAAAACTGAAACATAAACAATTGTGTTTATAATTGTAAAAAATATATATATATATATCTACACAATTTCGATAGCATATAGAGTTATTCCAATGTCTGAATTTTATTTTAATTTTTTTTGTAGAACTTGTCTTCGTCTCTGACTTAAAAAAAATGTTCACATGACTAACTGGTGAGTGGGTGCCCTTGATATTGACCTCTTAGGTCAAGGTCATCTGAAACAGACATTTCTACCAGAATGACATATGACTCTTACTATTTCTGTGCAAAGTAACTCAGATGACCTACTGCATTTGCCAAAATGTGCAGTACACAACAGAGCACACTGTTTTCTAGATTACACAAGTGTGAGCTCACAAGACACAACTATATTCCACAATGCATTCAATCTGACCAGAATAAACCTGAAATAATTATAATCACGATTATTTGACCATGATTTCACTGTGACCATGATTTCACCGGCAAAAAATTTTTTAGTAACCATATTTCAGTATTTAAGGTTGGGTTAAATTGGATTGTGGGTGGTCAGTGAATAAGATAGTTCTGAAATACCACATGCAAAAACAGCTCCTCCCAGAGAGGCAGGAAAGAGGGTTTGGCCTATCTTAAGATAGAAAACCAAAATTGAGTGACCTATTTTGGGATTTAAAAAAAAAAACCACCTTAATTGCTTATTGAAATACAATGATCACCTTCACATTCAATTGCTTTGCTCACGTCAACAAAACAAATAGATCCTAAAATACAGTACACTTCATAGATCTTTGTACTAGACATTGTGGTTTCATAATTGTGTACTAGAGATAGGTGATGGAGACTTAAGTCAAGACAGAAGGATCTCTCTCATTTAATCATTGACACACATACAGTACATATCCCACAAGATATTTTGAGGGAACTCTTTTTACATTCACCAAACAGCAAAAGTTAGCAAACATGACATCCTTACTGTATTTTCAACCTCTGAACGTTTTGTTTACACAAAAACCACATCGATACCGTATGTGTGTGACAGCAAATATCTTGAGTCTTTCATAATGCAGCTCTCTGAAGAAAAATGAATCTTTCATACAGCACTACTTAAGCACATCAAATTACATAATGTATACTGACTATACATAAGGTTTTGATGTGAATTTTTCTTTGTGTAAAATCAGCAAGCGTGAGCATGAAAGGTAAAGTATATACTTTAAAAAATGAAGTACATCAACATTTGAGGCATTTTGCAGAAACTTATACATAGTAGCTTACAAAAAGTGCTTTAGCTTCACATATGAAAGTGTTATGAGGGTAAACATGCAATTCACACAGTTATCTCCTAAAGTATATTCTATATAAATGCAAACTAGTACAACAGTACTGAAACATATGATGACAACTGTGTCTTGATATTGCATCAGAAAAGCATTGCAAACCAATCTTCTTATATAAGGGCTGCAAATAATTGTAGGTAATATCAAACCAAAACACATGCACAGATGCCTATTTGGAAAATCCACAGGAAGTAATATACCATCTGAGGACCTTTGACATACTATTTGCAATGTACTATTTTTTGGGACGCACTAATCCTAATCTTGCAACCAATTTAGGATGGATTGCCTGCAATTTTTTATAATTCAGCCTTCTACTGCATTCAAGTCCTCCTGTGAGGTTCCTACTTGCGTGTTTAGATTACAAGTCATTATAAGGATGTGATAAAGATAGGAAGCCTTTTTTAGTTCATGTACAACAAATTGAAATGACAGATGCACATAAGATGTGTAATTCACATGTTATCTGCTGCTGTCTTCAGGTAAACAAAATGCTCTTTTTCCATTGCACCAGTGGGTGAGCATTAGTGAATACTATTGCATCAATTGTATACTATCTATAGGAGTTATGCATCTCTAACACATAATTAATGTGCATAAAGCAAATATTAAGTAATCATTAGTTTATAGTTGAGTACAAATTACAACCATTGAACCATGTTAAATAGTTGTCTCTTATAAAATCACAAACTCATTCAAGTGCATTCAACTCATAATTGGGTGTTTTCCCATCCCATTTTTTTCATAAAAAAATACAACTTCATTCACATCACACTGAACAATTTTGCCCCAAATATAAAAGTTTTTAATACCAATATCATACACTAGTTAACCAAGATAAAAAATAGATTTGTGAACAAAACATTCTAATTTTAAATTACACAAAAAAGGAAAAAGAGTGATAAAAACAAAATGTGTCTATAGGATATATGAAATGCTAAATGTGAAGAATGCCTAAACCTATCATTTGAGATGTTAAGGAACTGTGCATGACTTTCAGAAAAAAAGATAGATAGAGAAAGATGTAATGTCTACAGGGGCAATTTATGATTTTTTTTTTTTTTACTTATTTATTTATTGAAAAGCCACATTAGAATTGTATCATTCATGTTTTGACACACATTTAACCTATTTATGTTGCACCATGAACCAAATCAGTGGACAATATTTCTTGGCCAGCTTTACAAACAAACAACAAAAAATTATATTGGCCAATAGCAATTTGCTATCAAAATATTTCTTTAACTGTCAGCTCTGCCTCTAAGTCTGAAAGTTCAAAGTAAATCCAGAGTTTCCTATCGGTAATTACAACAGTGCTGTGACATTCATGTGTGCTCATCTCGTAAATACGATCATTCTGATATCCCTTGAAGGCAGCTTTAGAGCAGGGGAGCTCAGTCCTGTTTCCTGCAGAGATTAGCTCCAACTCTAATGAAATACACCTGAACCGGCTAATCAAGCTCTTTGAGTGCGGTTAGAAATTAAAGTCAGGCGTGAAGGAGCGGATTTGGAACTCTAGCCACCTTTTTCGTAACGAACTTACCGCGTTTTGAATTATAGGAGGTTCTTCCGGTTTGGAACTACTCAAAAAGACTAAAACAAATAATTTCAAATCATAAGGTTGCGCTACAAATAGGCCTAATCTTTATCTGTCAGTTTGACTGAATGAGCTGTCAATTTTCCTTCATGTTTAATTTTCAGACCCCAGAAGAATTCTGTAACGCTTGCTATTTTAATGTGAAATAGTATGACAAGAATATCTGTGGCAGAGCTCTATTTAGTCTGCTGCGTTTTTTCCTCCTGATAATTTTTATATTCATTCCACTGTAACAGTATGAAATAAGACAACATATACTGCACATTTGTGGTCTGCTCTCCCGATTTACTTTACGATATATACCATGAATGAATCTGGAATGCACCATGAATGTTTTGTTTTTCTCCCCAAATCCTCACGTCTCTTTCCAGGTTTGTTATTGCATGGATGCTTTAAAATGTAACTGTCTCCCCCTTTCCCTTATAAACCCTATTAGCAATGTTTACTGAAACATTTCTAAAGCAGGTAAATGCAATATTTGTTAAGTCAAATTGTCAGAAAGCCTTAATATTAATATTAAAATATCACTCAACACTAAAGTAAATGAACATTTTTGATTAAGGCAAGGTACAGTATGTTACATAATATAGATACATATTACTACAGTGATATTAACCCATCCATAACATTGCTGTGGAAATAATCGAGCTTTTGGGTTTATTCATAGTCTACTGTAGTTATATGTTAATGTGGTAACACTTTACAATAAGGTTTCACTTGTTAAAATTACTTAATATATTAACTAACATGAACTAAGCAATACATTTGTTACTGTATTGTTCATCTTTGTTAACATTAGTTAATAAAAATACAGCTGTCTATTGTTTGTTCATGTTAGTTCACAGTGCATTAAATAATGTTAACAAATACAACATTTGATTTTAATAATGTATTAGTAAAGGTTGAAATTAACATTAACAAAGATTAAAAATGCTGTAGAAGTGCAGTTCATTATTAGTTCCCTTTCAGCCGAGAACATCAGATGTAGTCGACGTCGACTGAACAGGATCATGCCAGGGAGCCAGTCATCTTCGAGTACTATTAAACGAGCCAATGGAATTGGCATGCGTGATTTACATCACACACTCCGCCCTCACATCGCAGGTATAAATACGTAAGTGGATGCACGCACTAGTTGCCTTTCGCTTCGGAGCCGATCGTTTGATGTCTCTGAAGAGTGGTGTTGTTTACAACGAGCGAGTGTGTGGGTGTTCTTCTGGAAGGCTCTCCCAGTGCTGGTGGTTTCTACAGCGCGAGTGCAGCAGCTTTGAGCTCTCAACTGCTGTTTTAACAGCAACAAATTGCTAAAGGTTTTTGTGTGTTGACGGCTGGTTAGAGGGCAGAAAAGTGAGTGCTTCACTGTTTCAGTTCAGTGTTTTGTGGTCTGCTCTCCCGATTTACTTTACGATATATACCATGAATGAATCTGGAATGCACCATGAATGTTTTGTTTTTCTCCCCAAATCCTCACGTCTCTTTCCAGGTTTGTTATTGCATGGATGCTTTAAAATGTAACTGTCTCCCCCTTTCCCTTATAAACCCTATTAGCAATGTTTACTGAAACATTTCTAAAGCAGGTAAATGCAATATTTGTTAAGTCAAATTGTCAGAAAGCCTTAATATTAATATTAAAATATCACTCAACACTAAAGTAAATGAACATTTTTGATTAAGGCAAGGTACAGATGACGACTCGGCTGTGTTATCTCCCTCTGGGAGTGTAACGTTGCCTGAGCCAGATCCAGAAATGTCAGCTATGCTGTAACTGGCCGCCGAGGCTGCCGGGCTCGAGTGGAACCCTCCACCGTGTCACGTTCAGTCTCGGTTGGAGGATTGGTATTTCGGGGTGGGCCGCACTGGTTATCAGCTCGCTGCCCCAGTGCCTTTCTTTCCCAAAGTGCATGGAGAGCTTACCAGGTTGTGGACGGCAACTTTCTCTGCCAGAAACTGCCTGAATAGCTTTTCTCCCACACTACCCTTGATGGAGGAGCAGTGAAGGGTTGTGAGGCTATCCCTCCAGTGGAGCGGTCTGTCACGACACAGGTGCACCTGTGTCCGGCGGTCTCTGCCTTTTGGGGGGATCCTCCTCTCCCCCCTAAGGCCTTGAGTTCTCATCCGTTCCGACGGGCAGAGCTTACAGAGCCTGTGGGCAAGCCGCCCCCTCTTGCGTGCTATGGCACTGCTACAGGTCTGTCAGCACAGGGCACCCATGAACGTGCACGAGGGTAGCCCAGACCGTGCGCTCATAGGTGAGCACCGCACTGCATCCGCCCTCGCCCTCCGGGGCACGAGTGTTGTGGCGTGCGCGATCAGTCTGGCGATGTCCACCTTAGTGGTCCAGGAGTGCTATCATTGGCTCAGCCTGGTTGATATGGCGGATGCGGACAAGGTTAGATTCTTGATCTCCCAAATTTCTCAGGTTGGGCTGGTCGGCGACGCGGCGGAGAACTTCGTTCCAACAGATCTCCGCCGCCCAAGCGCAGTACTAATTTCGTACTACAGTGTACTGTGGAATGAAGAAATCTTGAATCTTGAATTGGTCTGCAGTTCAGATCCCTATGACTGGGGCAGTCATGGCGTAATGGTAGCAGAGTTGGACTGGTGATCCAAAGGTTGCTGGTTCAATTCCAGTACCGGCAGGAATATGACTGAGGTGTCCTTGAGCAAGGCACCTAACGCCCCAATCGCTCCCCGGGCGCCACTCAAGGCTGCCCGCTGCTCCGGGTGTGTGTATCCACGTTTGCAGTGTGTGTGTGTTCACTACTCACTACTCTGCTCCTAATGTGTGTGCACTTACTTGGATGGGTTAAATGCAGAGGTAAAATTCCAAGTATGGGTTACCATACTTGGCCATCACGTGTCACTTTCACTTTCACTATCCTTCCGTACCTCAGGCCATCCGGTTTTTGTGCGTTCGAAGGGTGTGAATTATCAGTACAAAGTCCTACCTTTCGAGTGCTCCATAGCCAGTTGGGTCTTCAGGTCAACTAAGAGAGACTAATCTTGCCCACAGGCTGAGTATCTCTTTTTCAGTTTGGAGAAGGACTCGGTCCAACTTCAAGAAGAGAGTGTGTTCGGCTGGTGCTGTGTAGAAGTGAGAAAGGGTCCCACTGAAAGAACTTTCAGAGGCTCCTGGGGCATATGGCAGATGCAGCCGCTTGGCTTCCTCTATATGAAGACCACTTCACCACTAGCTTCATGATCGAGTCCTGAGGTGACCATGGCAAAGCCGCACGCCCTGTGTGACAACATTTCACCCCGGCCTGCTGCCAAACCCTCACTGACTGAGGGGTCATGTACAAAGGGCGTGCCTTAACGGAGGCCTGGGCGACCTCCGACTGCATGGGCATTCGTGCCTTGAGTTGTTGCAGTTCACATCGTTTTGGGCCACCGCTTCTCAGCGAGCTGTTACTGGTCTGAAAAGACAACATCGCAACCGCTGTGCTAAGCTTCCCTCGCATGTCACAATTCAACCGTCACTTCCCCCTTGGAGTCAGAAGCTTCTGAGGTCACTTCATTCCACTATTTTTTTCCGGCCTGCTCAATCGTGCCACCAACGAGCCTCACGACAGTTATGGCCAGGGAGAGTGGAGACTCCATCCCCTGACGTTCCAGCTGCACCAGGACCACTTCGGGGCCACACAGTTACATCTGTTGCCTCTCCGGATTCGTTCCCCTGCCAGTTGCATATTTCTGTCCGAGCGGACAACCCTTGGACAGACACTGGCTCTCAGCTGGCTCCAGGAGCCCCATAGAAATGCATTCCCCAGTGAGCCTTCTAAAAAAGCGGTTATGCGATTCATTGTCGCTTGGCGCCTGCTCAAGTTCAGTGATTTTCATCACACTCACGTGTTGAGCAGAGATGCTCCTGAGCTCAGTGAATTTTATCACACTCAAGTGTTGAGCAGAAATGCTCCTGAAGCTCAGTGATCTTCACGTGTAGTGTTGAGCAGTGCTCCTGTCTTGTGCGCGCATGTCGCTTGCACCTACTGTTTCATTTAAGGTTTCATTTATTCATTTAGCTGACGCTTTTATCCAAAGCGACTTACAATTGCTATATGTCAGAGGTCGCACGCCTCTGGACCAACTAGGGGTTAAGTGTCTTGCTCAGGGACACATTGGTGTCTCACAATGGATTCGAACCCAGGACTCTCACACCAAAGGCATGTGTCTTATCCACTGCGCCACCACCACCCCAGGTTGGAGTAGGCTGTTTTCCTCCACCCTCAAAATGATGTTGCCTCTGTTTTATTGACGCACATCATGATGCAGAAGCATGGGAAGCACAACCTGATCGTCAGGTTTCTTTATCCTCTTGGGCCTTATCTCTGGTGCAACTGCACTGCAGAGACCACCCCAGAGCCACTGCAGGCAGTGAGTTAAAAATTCTGTTTTTAAACAGTTCTCCTGCTCACGTGGTCTCTACTAGATGGTAGGGACTTGCTCGCTTTCGGTCAATGAGTTGTGCCTGGAATTTGAGCCGACTATCTCTCACAAGCTGAGACCCCGGCCTGGATATGTGCCCAAGGTACCTACCTCTCCCTTAATGGTACCAGGTAGTGAGCATGCAAGCGCTGCCCCGGAGGAGGCAGACCCAACCCTGCCTTTCTCTGTCCATCCGCCGATCCCATATGTGTATTCTTCCACGGGACGGCTCCCTGCGGCGAATCCCATGTCTTACCTCGGCCGAAGCCTTCTATGCCATCACTGTCCGGTTGAATCTCGCCCTGTCTTAGGCTGGAGCCACCCCAGTGACATTCCATATGTTGTGCCCAGTTCATATGTGTATTCTCCACATTTTACCTCCCTTCGGGCAGGATGTGGCTTCCGCAGCATCCCTTCCTTCCATGTACACGGAACGCTTTCTCAGTGGTCCTGTAGGAACAGCAGTGACTTCCCTGGCCTAAGCCCTGTCCTTACCCGCCTTAAAGTGCGGGGGCATCAGGAGGCGTCGACTATGTCTGACGTTATCGACTGAAAGGGAACGTCCTGGTTGCTTAAGCAACCCACCGTTCCCTGAAGGAGGGAACGGAGGACATAGTCCCCTTGCCACTACCGCTGGACCACCGCTGACTCCAAGTTAAGCTCGGCTCCTCAAGTAAAGTATTTAACTAATGTCAACTAGTGAAACCTTATTATAAAAAGTGTTATCGTTAGTGCTTTTACACTTTTAAGTTCAAATTTAATAGTCGAGGGTTGATGGGTGAGTAGAATGTCACTTCATTGTATCTAGTTTCTTTATTTAACCTTATTATTGGGTTCATAGAGTGAGCCTTTCACTGATTATTTACAGTTTAATGGAAGTCACTACCATAATTCCCACAAAGCGTCATGCATAGGAAAAATGTGGACAGGAAAGATCCCAAAGAGCAGGACAGAGTGAGCTGGAGAAAGAAAGCGACGAAGAATGAGAAGGAAAGAGAGAATCCTATTTTGTCCCTCCTTCTGCTCAAACCACTGCAATATGAGTCTTAGTCTGATGAACACACACACATTTCAAAGCTGTGTGATGGAGATGGTGCAGGAGCACTGTTGGAGATAAGTCTAATTTATTTATGTGTCTGTTATTGTCTTGGGATTTTGCCTTTAAGACAGAAAGTGCAGAAGTCAGGAAGGGTGGGGAACGGATAATGGAACATTTCAAAAGAAATGGCAGAATGAGAGACAAAAGAAGAGGGAGAGAAACACAGCCAAGGACCAGAAAAAAAAAATCTGCTTATGAATACCAAACAGTCCATGTTCATGTGCTTGTTCAGTATTCACAAACTTTGGAAAGCTAATTGAAGTGGTGTGATAAATGGTGTGTTTATCCCAGTCACAACCACAAGAGAGCCAGTCAGATCCCTCAGACCTAAGGTCAGTTACAAAATGTCTGTTACTGACAGGTAGAGAGTTCCCAAAACCCACAGCTGCATCTTTAGGGGAAACTAGTCTTGACCAAAGGTTCAGTTGCAGACAGATTTAAAAGAAAACAGTCAAATAGTCAACCAACTGTGTCTTATAATATGAATAATTATTAATATCTGTAAGATAGCAGTGATCATATGCAAAAAAAAATGTTTGTACACCAATAGAAAAGGACTAAACACATCTCTATTGTTTCTCTTAGACAGAAAAGAGATTTAAATGGGGAAAAAAATTATGTTTTTCAATGATCGATTCTTCAATAAGATTTAATACCCCCTATTTCTGCATAACACCCGTGTCTACACCGGACGCAACTGTTGACGCTTGTGTCGCGTCGAAACAGCTAAATGCTGTCTACACTGGATGCAACAAAGTGCCAGTTGCAAAGCATTTGTCCTTTATGTCAGTACCTCATAAATAGAACGAGGCATCAATTTACTGTCGGAGATTTGCCACTCGCGTGCAGATGAGGTGTAAGTGCTTACGGTCTTCGAAAGCCAAAGTATTAGCCATAATAATGAAGTTATGGCAACCACATTAACATTATAGCTCTACACTCTTCAGTATCTCAACAATTGTCCATTTTTATTTCTGCTAAGGCATATCTGAGATAATACAGACAGATACTTAAATAAAAAAAAATTGTGACAGATACATAAATTAAAAAATCTGTCTTAAGCTATTAAAGGGCAACTTCAGAGAAATAAAAACGCTCCTCATTGCCAAGCAGTATATTAAGAACAATAGCCACTTTTCCGAAGTGAGTTCACATCAGAACAGCTTCTGCTTTGCAAAATCAAGGCCTAGAGGGCAGGCCAGCTAAAACATAACCCTGGGTTTTATGAGTACACACTCAATAGCGGGACCTCATAAATGTTCCCGTTTCCTCCCGAAGAGTGTGAAGGAGAGGTAAGAGAGAGGAGGCAATAAAGAGGAGCAAATACACAGGTTGCCAGACATCAGGTGGAAAAGAGAAAGGGGGGGGGGGGGGTCTCGAAAAAGGCTCAGTTTAATAAGACCATGATGATGTCGGTATGAAGCCAGACAGAAGCTGCAGTATGGTTCATTCTAAACACAAGCAATTTAATAAATAAAAGATTCCCAAGAAGCGAAAGAAGTATATTATGCTCACCAAGGCTGCATTTATTTGATCAAAATACATTAAATATTGTTAAATATTATTACAATTTAAAAAATCTAGGGTGACCAGACGTCCCAAAAAATTCGGGACAGTCCCGAAATCTAAGCTGTTGTCCCGAATCCCGAATCTGGCCCTAATTGTCCCGAAAATTATACTAAAGCAAAATCTTGAGTAGTTATTACTAGTTATTAGTAATGATAAAACATAAAAACTGTCCATGTAGGTTGAGTTGTCCTGCAGCCAGCCCCTGCCGGCTGCTCATTGGCTGCAGCATCTTTTTTTGTTTATTTTTTTGAAGTTCTTCAAAGATACAGTAGGCGCGCATTTAGATATGCATTGATAAGCTAATTTTCATTCATTGTTTCGTTTCGTTGTCTCTGCAGGTACCAGGAGGAGTGGGTGGGGAAGTACCCCCTCCCCTCCCCATCCTCGTCCACACCCCCACCCCCACCACCACCCATCCACCCCCGTCATCCGTCCCGAATTTTAGCCAATCTCATCTGGTCACCCTAAAATATCTGTATATATCACCAAAATATCTAAAATATCACCCTATATATTTTATTTTATTTTTTTATTTTATGATATTTTAAAATGTAATTTATTTCTGGTATGGTGTGGCAAAGTGGGAAATTAAAATAAATATACAATACCCAGAAGGGGACCAAAGATCCTGTAATCAATGCTCGACTACGCCACCTGACATACAAATGTACGTACAAAATAAGATTCTACACTTCTAATAATCAAAAGTACACATTCATAAACCAAAATAACAAATACATTTACTCAGGAACAGAATTAAAGCGGCACTATGCAGGATTTCTGTTTTTGTCAAACAGCGATCCCTAGAGTCGCTGTAGAGTACTTGTATTTAACGTTACTGTCGTAAACACCACTCACGCAGAGCGTATGTGCACTCACAGCCTCTGCACTTCATAATAATAAAGTAGCCTACCGCGTTAGGCTTAACTGAGCCTAAATGCCAGATGACACCAATTAAGTGTATCATGTACGTCGCATTATTTCGCAGGGCTCTCAAGTTTTGAAGTAAGGCAAGAGTGACATCCAGCCGACAGATAAATTTTTGTCATTGGTTGTTGCGTTAAATCTTACCCAGATACAATAGTGCTATTTTCTGATTGGCTATTGTGTAGCTCGTCGAACAACACCAGAGGAGACGCGTTTGATTCCTGCCGGTTCCACAGTGAGAGCGGCGCGGCCAAAGTTTTGGCATATTAAATATATTACAAATAGTTTTTCAGCGTGAGAAATACAATGTGTGGGGGGAGATCGTGACAAAAGACCGAAATGAGACCGAAATGAGTGACTGTCTCGCTCAATGCGTGACACTTGAGAGCCCTGATTTCGTAACGTCCGTTATGATGTTGTTAGACATGATTATTATAATTTATCATAATAGTTTGCAAATTGCGCTCATTTACACTATTTACAACATGTAGGCTTATTTATGTCCTGATAATTATGTGAGAGATTGACAACTGTTCTTATGATAATCGCAGGAATCAACTTTAACAGTGAAAGACTGAGCGAGTGGGACTCTTGTCCGGTTCCTCGTTTGCCAGATTCTCGTTACCTTTTTCTTGACTCTTCCGACCGCGCTTTCTTCGTTTTTTTTCGCCATTCTGAAAACGCAGGTCCGATGTTTACTCGTGTCTGACTCCTCGCTCGGTCAGTCTGCCATTTCCTCTTTCTCTGTTCCTCCGACAATGCTTTTCAAGCTTTCTGCTTCTTATATGCCAGCTTTGCCATGGGACGATAGTTGTTCTTATAGCTAGCCGTATCCTGGATGTGGGCGTGTACGCGTGCAGTGCCGTAAAGCAATTCGTTACCTCGCGAGACCTGATATCACACGATACTTCCTAACACTGAGGCCGGCGGCCCGCCGGCCCAAAGTTGCAAGGGTGGTTTTGCGGCTCACAGGCACCAGGGGGGTGCGAGACGACCACCATTCAACACGAAATCAGTAATATAAACATTACAATGACTCCAAAGCTGTTCGGTTAAGGTAAAAAAGTTACTTAGTTCTGCTTTAACTCAATTTAGACAAAACTCAAAACAATAAAAATAAAACGGCAAGTTATGCCAACAAAAGCAATTCAATTGAGGCCCAGGCAAAACAGGAGTGCAGTCACATCAGCTGGTTTAAATCCCGCCCTCAAATAAATTACAGGAACCCTTGGACATAGTCACACCTGCTGAACATAAGAATCACAATTACTTAAACAGAATTAAAAACAAACTAAACTAAATTAAAATCATACATACCACAAGAGGTTCACAGCATTATACTACACATCGTCACTGAGATTGTAGCCGCTTACGATACAACACACTGAAAAAATGCAAGCATGTCAGTTTCTGGTTAACAAAGATCACTTAAAATATGGAAACCTACCTGGCAGCTATTGCAAGAGCCAGTCCACACCAGAAAGAAAACCAGAGAATGCAACTCTACTGCCGGCCACAAATATACCAATGTTAACATGTCAATCAAGTTCAAAGTTTGAGATTCTAGCCCAACGCTACTTCACCTACCGTTACTCACAATGTGAAGTTTACAATGGGCAGAACCCATAGTGACGCATACCCGGCCAACAAACCACACACATTTTTATACTCCCCAAACTGGGCATTGATAGGCTCACAAAGTTGGTATGACACCAACCAATAACAGCAAGGGTTATACACCACCCTGCTACAATGGGAAAGCTGAATTTTCAGCAGTTATTACTCCAGTGTCACATGTGTCTTCAGTGTCACATGATTCTCCAGAAATCATTCTCAAATGCTGATTAAGTGCTCAAGTAACATTTATTCTTATTATTATCTTTACCATACACACACACACACACACACACACACACACACACACACACACACACACACACACACACACACACACACACACACACACACACACACACACACACACACACACACATCTTTTATAAGTCTAAATCTCTGAGGTTAAATATTTAGGCCACTTGCTCTAAGCAGTATTCCCTGTGTTGTGCTCAAGATCAACCTCGTGCAAAGAAACCGTGGCCATTTTATAAGAAAAGCAATATTCTGTAGATGCTTTGGCTGGCAGAATAATATCATTCTCTCAACTGGAGTGGTCCACGCGGGAGGTTTTCTAAGGTCCAGGGAGCAGGCAACACATCCTGGCCCGGACCTACGTATTTCACACCCCAATTTTGTGAATCGAAAAGGGAGCAGGAAAAAGCTGAATAAATATGGGACTATAGTGTGCGCCCAGCGACGCAGTGTTTATCAGCAAAAACCAGACGTGGCACCAGCCATTTACGCTTTTGTGCCACTCTGCTCATGAATATGGCATGCAAAATGAACTCCTAAATAGAGGAAGAGGAAAGGAGAAGAGAAGAGAAGAGAAGAGAAGAGAAGAGAAGAGAAGAGAAGAGAAGAGAAGTTTAGCACATCTTTATTAAATACAATTCCTCTACAATACGTCATTGTTCATTCAATAAATTCCTCATTCATATCACCTTATCTAATAACCTTTTAGTACAAATATTTTTAAAAGACATTCTTTTAAAAATGAAAAATTAGTTGTTCTTCATACAACATAAACCCTATCTTACACACCACTTAAGTCTCCTACCAAGTCATAATAAGCAAACTCAGTTTTTAATCTATTTAAAATTAACCCCTAACATTCTCTTTGGATCCACTCGTTAGACCCAGAAATATTTTTTTTTCTGGTCTTCCAATTGCTAATTGTTGCTATGCCCATAACATAGTTCAGAAGACAAAATATTGTCATTTTTGACATACTTTACACTTTTATAAAAATGAATTCAGAAAAAGTTTCACCAAATCCTCAAAACTATTCAGGCAAAACTCTAAAAAGCCCCTCCAATCGTTTACAATCCAAAAATAAATGCTCCACTAGCCTCTTCTTGCCTACAGAACCCACACTCCCCACTTACTGCTGGATTGAGGTGAGCCATATATCTGTTAGTAGCTATTGCCCTGTGAATAAGTCTCCACTGCAAATCTGCAGATCGTTTCTCTAGTGGAAACTTATACAGGGCACTCCACTGATCTCTCAAGGAAAAAGTTGGCCCAAACTTCCTTGTCCACCTCAATGGCAGCTGTTCCTTCAGTGTGTCTTTATCAACAGTCTTGACACATAGGTTATAGAAAACCTTTTTAGACATTCCATCAATTGTCCATGTCTCAGAAGTGTCAGAATCCTCTGATGGTCTTCCACCATGCTGTTGTTATTAGTAGAACAAATTAACATTTTTTGAGGGATAAAATCAGTCTGTTCATTCAGATCTTTCCTTTGTATAACTTCTCTGTAAGAACCTGGCAAAAAGGAGTGAATTTCTTCTAAAAAACGCATGGCGAGACATGGAGATTGCAGTCTGTCAGGTACATTATATCCTCTACAGACTTCCAGCAGTCTGGATCGACCAAGTCCTTCAACTTCGTGCAGTTTCTTCTCAACATATTCTCCTGTATGCTCCTAGAAGACATGAGTGTACCACAAACCACTAGATTGTGAAAAAGTGGTTCCTCCAACACCCAGTTTTTAGGGATCTTGAAAACTCTTTAATCTTGAAGGTTTTATGCTTGTAGCACTGATTTATAAAAGGATGTAGTCTCTATCAGGTCCATCTCTTTAATTTGTATCCAGAAAAGACATACATCATAATTCAACCCCTCTACTCTTCGCAGAATTGCTCCTGCTGTACGAGTTCATATCAATTATTTTCCACAATGTGGAAGCAGCCAAATTATTAATGACCAAAACTGTCCCCTTATAAGATAGTTGTGGTAACAGTCATCACCATCGAGATAATCGGGCAAGCACCTTCTCCAGCAGTCCCTCCCAATTTTTCTGCTGAAACCTAGAAGAACCCCCAAAAACACCCAGGGCTTTAAAACCTTCTCTACCCCACTTTAATCAACCCGGTAACTCTGGAAGCCTTTAATTTATCCATCGACCTACTGCATATCCTTCACTCTTACTCCATTTACTTTAGCAGTGGATGCATTTCCATATACCTCTATGCTCTATGTAAGATTGTTAACATCTTCTTGTCCATTTAAAAACACTTATATCATCAGCATAAGCAGACAGCACAATAATATTACAATTAGAATCATCTGGAATTGAAAACCCTTTAAAATCTCTTCTCAATCTTCTTAATAATGGTTCAATGCCAATGTGGGGTATTAAAAGGTGGAGGGCAAAAAGCCTGCAGCACAATAGGGCCCACCACATTAGTTGGGGACCTTAGGAATGTAACCCGGCCAAGGGTGTAAAAATGCTTTCACCATACCAGGTGCAAATTCCAAACATGAAGGAGCCACCGACAGGGCTGCAGATCTCCAATTCTCTTTATGGAAGAAATAAAAAGCCACACCTGCACCATAGCGTCCAGTCCGAGAGGAGCTGGATATGTGAGGGAGAACCATAGCGGTCAATGGGTTGTATCGTATGATGCGAAAAGATCGACCTGAGCTTGACCAAAGTTCTCCCATAGGAACTCCACCACCTCGGGGTGAAGTCTCCATTCCCCGGGCCTCAGCCCCTGCCTCAACAGGATATCTGCTCTGATATACGAGACCATCAGTGTGTTGTCCGGACCCTCCGCCGAGCGACTACTTGGGGGACACTGACACCTCGCTGCCCTGAACGGCGAACCGGCAGGGAACAACCGAACTGGCAACGCTGCAACCCTCCTCAGAGAGTCGCACCCCAGAGGGCGCCGAGGAGAAACAATTTCTCAAAACCGTCCCTGCTCCGGAGGAGCCCTCAGAGGCCTGATAGCCTAGTTTTTTGCGACTTCTTGTCTAAGCTTTATTAGAGATGACGACAATCCTCAGATCTTGCCTACCTCTAACTAGCTTAGTTCCTAAGACCCTCCTCGGAGGATCGTAGGAAAAAGCAGGCACCTCGGCACCCTGAAACGGCGAACCGGCAGGGAGACCGAACTGACTGCTCTACGAACCTCCTCGGAGGATCGTTTGGGGACACTGACACCTTGGTGTCCTGAACGGCAAACCGGCAGGAAAACCGAACTGGCAGCGTTGCAACCCTCCTGAGAGAGTCGTACCCCAGAGGGTGCCGAGGAGAAACGATTTCTCAAAACCGTCCCTACCCCGGAGGGGACCACCCTTAGAAGCCTGATAGCCTCGGCACCAGGTCTTCTCCCTTGCATTCTGTGCTGCGAGGAGCTTAGTAGGACGAGACTGCTCCCGCCCAGCAGTCTCAGGAACATTAGATTGGTGAGGAAGAAACCTCTGGAACGCCGCTGAAAGGTTTATTTCTTAGTTTTCTTGAAAGCGGAGTGTCCAGAAGAACAGACATATTTTTATCTTTATTTTTATTTATTTTTATATCAGAAAAAACGTATATATATACACATGTATCACTCAGTTGCTACCAGCAGGAAAACAACCAAACTGGCAGAGCTGCGACCCTCATCAGAGAGTCGCCCCCCAGAGGACGCAGAGGAGAAACGATTTTTCGAAACCGTCCCTCCCCGGTATAGTTTATCTGTCTTTGCACGACGCAATTCTCGAATAGCGTCAGTGCTGACATCCTCACATTCATCCATGTCCTTACATACTTTACCCACCAGCACTGCCTAATAAAATGTATTTATTATTAAAGATGGCTGGTGGGTAACGTCGGGGTTAAAGATGATGACGCCGACTCGGGAGAGAGAAAGCTCGCAAGCGTCTCTTTAACCCAAGGCACTGTCATACCATGATACTTCATACCCATAACATTACTATAGTTAGACGTTTGGGTATTAAACACATAAAATAGAAACCGGTTTATTCCACGAGCTCGACACCTCAGTGTGGAGATAGGGGAAAAACAGTAGTCCCCGACGAGGAGGCTGAGATACAGAGTTTTCCTGTTTTTTTTATATTTCATCTAATAAACTCTTTTTATTTTCACTCTCATAATGTTCAGCTGTCCAGTCAATATTTAACTAGCAACAGCACTAGATAAAACCTCCTTTTAAAAGCTCCTCTTTATTCAACAGAGTTATGAGCTGACTATTTATTGAAAACTCAAACATCTGCCTTTTTCTTAATATTTTTATTCGTTTTTCTTTTTTTCTTTTTTTCTTCACTTTTTCTTAACAAAACCAACTGGTTCGCGCGGGGAGCACGAACCGAACCGTCCTCCTCGAAGAACGCCCGGCGGGAGCGGAGCGTCCTCACGGACAGCTTCTCGCAATGCTCACAGTCAGGTCCCTCGAGAACGTCCCGGGTTACGTATGTAACCCTAGTTCCCCAAAGGGACGGACGCTGTGTGTAATCGCAGTGGGAACGCCCTCCAACGTAACGCATCTGAAGCATGAATGAAATCAGTCAATGGAGAGATGGAGCGTCATAGCGAGTGACGTCATCGACCAGGAAGCTATAAATATCCCCTGAGCACACAATACACCAGCTTAAAGTTACTGAAGCAAGCGACCCAAGGGGATGCCGGGAGTATGGCAGGACACGCAGCGTCCGTCCCTTCGGGGAACTAGGGTTACATACGTAACCCGGGACGTTCCCCTTCAGGGACTACCGCTGCGTGTAATCGCAGTGGGAACGCAATACCCACATCCCCATACGACCAAATCCCCGTCGTGTTTCATTAGGAGACACAAACCGACGAGAGAACCTGAGCCCCGGGAGTGGAATCAAGGGAATAAAATCTAACGAAAGTGTGCGGTGAGGACCAGCCTGCCGCATCACAAACGTCCTGAAGAGAAGCTCCTGAAAGAAGAGCTGTAGAGGCAGCCACACTCCTGGTGGAATGAGAACTTACAGCCAAAGGTGAAGGCTGATGGGCCGAACCGTAAGCAAGCGAGATGGCCTCGACCACCCACTTGCTCATCCTTTGCTTAGATGCCGCACACCCTTTCTTAGGTGACCCAAAACTGACAAACAGTTGTTCCGATCTCCTCCACAGGGCAGCTCTGTGGACATAAGCATCTAAAGCCCTAACGGGGCACAGCAAATTAAGTCTCTTCTGGTCTGACGTCAGAAAAGGCAGAGGACAGAAAGCCTGCAGAACTATAGGTCTAACAAAAGTAGTTGGCACCTTAGGAACATAACCTGGTCTCGGACAGAGAAAGGCCTTAACCATACCAGGAGCAAATTCCAGGCACGAGGGAGCCACCGAAAGTGCTTGAATATCTCCAATTCTTTTTAGAGATGAGATAGCGAGAAGAAGGATAGTCTTTAGTGTAAGAAACTTTTCCGAAACTTCCTCGATGGGCTCGAAAGGAGCTAGGGAGAGACTTTCTAAGACGATGGCCAGATCCCAAGCTGGTACCCTCGTGCGAACTGCAGGCCTCAGCCTCAAGGCGCCACGAAGGAAGCAAGATATAAGTGGGTGTCTCCCGAGAGAACCTCCGCTCGAAGGGGCGTGGTAAGCAGCTAAGGCTGCCACGTACACCTTCAGTGTGGAGTGGGATAACCCTGTGGAGAGACGGCCCTCTAGGAAATCCACCACTGTACCAACCGGGCAGTTAACTGGGTCCTGCTGGCGCTCTCCACACCAAGAGGTGAAAATTTCCACCTCGCGGCATATAACTTCCTCGTGGCGGGAGCTCTGGATTGGAGGATGGTCTCAACGACCTCAGTCGAGAGACCAGAATCTATGAGTTGGGCCCCCTCAGAGGCCAAGCCCACAGCCTCCATAGTTCTGGGCTGGGGTGAAAGATCGACCCACTCGCCTGAGAGAGTAGATCTCTCCTGATCGGTATCTCCAGGGGAGAGCCGTCGAGGAGAGACACTAGGTCCGCAAACCATACTCGGGCCGGCCAGAACGGGGCTATTAGTAGAAGACTGAGCCCGTCCCGGCGAACCCTCTCCAGAACTCCCGGGAGCAGAGCGATCGGGGGAAAAGCGTACAAACGTGACCTCAGCCACAGATGTACCATCGCGTCCAACCCCAGTGGGGCTGGCAGGTTGAGAGAGAACCACAGTGGACAGTGTGATGTCTCTCTGGAAGCAAATAGGTCTACCTAGTGACCGAATGTTCCCATAGGAGCTCCACCACCTCGGGGTGAAGACTCCATTCCCCGGGCCTCGGCCCCTGCCTCGACAGGATGTCTGCCCCCTGATTTAAATACCCCGGGAGATAAATAGCTCTCAGAGAAAGAATTTTCCCCTGGGACCATAGAAGGATCTGACGTGCCAGTTTGTAAAGTGGGCGAGAACGCAGACCCCCCTGATGGTTGATATAAGAGACCACCGTTGTGTTGTCTGACCGGACAAGAACATGGTGGCCCCTTAGGTCTGGGAGGAAATGTTTCAGTGCCTGAAACACTGCCAACATCTCTAGACAATTTATGTGCCATAGACGGTGATGGTCCTCCCACAGACCCTGAGCTGGGCGACCACTCATGATCGGCCCCCACCCCGTGAGAGAGGCATCTGTCGTTAGCATAACGCGACGACAAGGAGCTCCCAACGCAGGGCCTTGGGACAGAAACCAAGGATCTTTCCACATAACCAGGGCGCGATGACACCGTCGCGAACTCATGATCATGCGAAGCGGATTTCCCCTCGGGGAGAATCCCCTGGTTCTGAGCCACCACTGTAACGGTCTCATGTGCAGGAGACCAAAAGGTATCACGTTGGACGCAGCTGCCATGAGACCTAACAGTCTCTGGAACTGTTTTACAGTGGATGACTGGCCTAGCTTGACCTGATCTACTGTGGCGAGAATCGTAGCAGGTGACAACTGTGCCTGCATCGTCGTCGAATCCCACACTACACCAAGAAAAGCGGTTCCCTGTAATGGAGAAAGAACACTCTTCTTGGCGTTGCGCCTCAACCCCAACCTCTTGATGTGAGCAAGAACGACATCTCGATGCCGAACCGCCTGTTGTTCTGATTGAGCTAGAATTAACCAATCATCTATATAGTTCAGAATACGGATGCACTGCAGCCGAAGCGGGGCTAAAGCCGCATCCATACACTTCGTGAACGTGCGGGGTGACAGTGCTAGGCCGAACGGAAGAACCCGATATTGGTAAGCTTCGCCCCCGAAAGCGAACCTCAGGAACTTCCTGTGTTGAGGGAGGATAGATACGTGGAAGTAAGCGTCCTTTAGATCTATCGTGACAAACCAGTCCTCGGATCTGATTTGACACGATCTGCTTGAGAGTGAGCATTTTGAATTTGAGCTTCCCTACAGCGCGATTTAAGAGACGCAGATTTAGAAAGGGACGCAGCCCTCCATCTTTTTTCGGAAAGATGAAGTACCGGCTGTAGTATCCTAACTCCCTGCTGGGTGGAGGAACCCGCTCTATAGCTCCTTTCGCCAGGAACTCTACTAAGGGAACCAGCCTCTCGAGGCTGGCCTCTGGATGAACATCCCGAGTAACAGACACAGCGCCCTGTAACGTACTGGTAGGGAACAGCTGGTCTGGGCACTCCACAACCCTCCTCGGAGGGGGCGAGCGTCCCTCGGGAAATCGCTCGCCGAGTCTCTCTACACCCTGTATAGGCAGGGTTAGTAGAGCAGACCCCTGAGGGCATCGGGAAAGACAGGGCACCGTGTTTTTGTGCAGTGAACTCAATTCTTCCACGATGGGGACCACCCTCAGAGTGCTGACGTTCAGCACGTCAGGATTTTTTCGATGCGGCCTTCTTGGCGATAATGACTGTCCTCAGATCAGCCCTACCCCGAGAAGGTCGCGCCCGGAGAGCGCCCCGCCTCGTCCCTCCAGTTTCTCTGCGGGGGGGCACGAGACGCAACACTCTGTTTCTGCTGCGCTCTTTTTGAAGTACTCGGCGGCTGGGACTGCCCTCGCTCAGCAGCCCCAGCGACACGCACATTAAGGGGCATACATTTCTGAAAAGCAGCCGCTTGTTTCTTCTCTTCCTGGTACCTCTCCGTGACAGAATGAAGAGCGTCACCGAAGAGGCCCGCAGGCGAAACTGGAGCATTTAAAAGGAGAGTCTTATCTTTCTCCTTCATATAGCTCTGACTCAACCACAAGTGTCTCTCTGTGGCCACCATGGCTGCCATAGACCGGCCGATAGATTTAGCGGTCTCCTTGGTGGCCCGGAGAGTGAGATCAGCAGTCTGCCTGAGCTCATTAATCATATCCACAGAAATTTCAGCCCCCTCACAAGCATCTTTAAGCAGGTCAGCCTGATAAGCCTGCATCATGACCATAGTGTGTAGACATGCAGCCGCCTGACCCGCCGCCGAGTAAGCCTTCCCCACTAACACAGAAGTATTTTTTAGTGGCTTAGAGGGCAGAGCCGGTGCTTTAAGTGAAGATGACGAAGCAGGAGAGAGATAGCTAGCGAGCATCTCCTCTGCCTTCGGCATGGTCACGTACCCTGAAGCTTTTGCACCAAAAATGTTTCCATAAGCATTAGACTGGTTAGTATAAATTCTATTTGAAACAGGTCTAACCCAGGTCTTTGAAACCTCAGAGTGAAGATCTGGGAAGAATGTTAAGCACCGGCGAGAAGGCTGAGGACGTGCAGACAGAAGTCTATCATCTAATTTGCTTTTATTTCTAGACTCCTGCCTATCAGTTGGCCACTCGATGCTGAGCTTTTCAACAGCCCGAGATAACACATCTATCAGCCCCTCTTCAGCAGTATGCTGGAGTGACGAGTCAGTTTCTTCTGATGCAAAACTTTCGACATCGAGCTCCTCAGAACTGGATAATCTAAGTTCGACATCATGTGCCTCGACCCGGGCAGAAGTAACCGCCGCAGCGCGTGCTTCCAGAGCCGGGTGAGAGGCACTAGATCTCGCTGGAGATAGCTGAGATAGGGCGGAGCCCGTCTCAACGTCGCCAGTGAGATCCATCTGCAAGCCCCAAGACAAGAGCCGCCGCTCTGCCTCAACAGAAGCGGGACCCGAGCCTCGGGGAGCTCGCAGCAAACCACTCTCCTCGAAGAGCGATCGCCGCGAGCGCAGAGTTCTCAAGGGAAAACGCTCGCAATGCTCACAATCGACCCCCTCGAGAGCCGACTGGGCATGCTGCAATCCCAAACAAGCAACACACAGCTTATGTGTATCCCCACCCGTGATGTATCGTGTACAGGGGGAAACACTCTTTCTATATTGCTCGCTCGTCACTTTGACACACATATTGGTTTTTATATATATATATATACATATATATATATATATAGTGAGAAACTCCTGTCTAAACAGACAAACACAATCGCTAGATTACAGACACACACAGAGCTTGCTGAAGTAACAAAAAGCTGGCGTATTGTGTGCTCAGGGGATATTTATAGCTTCCTGGTCGATGACGTCACTCGCTATGACGCTCCATCTCTCCATTGACTGATTTCATTCATGCTTCAGACGCGTTACGCTGGAGGGCGTTCCCACTGCGATTACACGCAGCGGTAGTCCCTGAAGGGGAACTGACTGTGGCATGCTCCACTCCCACAAAAAGCTGCTTGCTCTCTTTTGCCATAATATATATATATATATATATATATATATATTGAAACTTGACAGACAACAATAAATATGACAAGGACAGAATACACAGATCGCTTGCTGAAGGCGCAGAAGCTGTCGCGGTCTGTTTTCAGGGGTGCTTTATAGCTTCCTGGTCTATGACGTCACCCGCCTATGACGTCTCGCTCTTCCATTTGACTGATTATACACATGCTTCACGACGCAATCACGCAGAGCGTTCCCACCGTGTCTCAACACAGCTCGATATCCTTTGAAAGGGAAACGTCGATCTCCGATATTTTTAATTGGACTGCAGTACCTATTTTGACCACTAGTCAAAATAGTCATTCTTACAGACTGCACCTTTAATTAACCACTTTTTTAAATCCCTTTTCATTGTCCATCAACATCTTTTCCATTTCTCCTATTTCACATTGCAAATTTTTAACTGTTTCTTTTTTTTAATACATGAAGTTTTTATTGGTTTTCTTTATACATAACAAAACATACCAAAAAATGCAACAATCAAGATAATAATAAATGAAAAATAATATTATTTATAGAAATTACACTTTATGCACAACAGCGTGGGCAAGTTACAATTCAAGCATTTAATCATCCTTCATAGTAACCAACTGAATAAAATTATCCCACGTCAACATCTCTATGCTTTCCATTCCCCTTAGCTAACATTCTTTCAATTTTAACTGTTTCTTTAACTTTAAGTGAAATTTGAGACTCATAACCTTGACAGAATAATTTAATATGCACCTTTCCAACCTCCTACCATTGATTTTTCGTCTCATTATAATTTTTCTGTAACCTCCATTTTTCCCAAAGATGAGTAAAACTCTCACAAAACAGCTTATTATATAATAATTTCTTATCAAAATGCCAATAAAACTGTGATCTCAAAGTTGTTTTGTTGTTTATATCTATATTTACCATATGGTGGTCAGAGAAACCACTAGGAATTATAGCAGCATCCATCATTTTAGTATTAAAATATTTACTAGTATAAAACCTGTCTAATCTAGCCCCCTTAACTTCATTGTTTACTTTGATAAATGTATATCGTTTTATTCCTTTATTCCTATTTCTCCAGACATCACTCAAAACATGTTCTTGAATCACATTAGAAAGTACTACAGCTGATTGAAAATGAGGTTCTTCACCAATCCTGTCAACCTTAAATCTTCAGTACAGTTCCAGTCTCCAGCCATAATTATACAAACATTTTTGTTACAATTCGAAATGTGACTCTTACTTCTTAAAAATAGTTCAACTCGCTCTGAGCCAACATTTGGTGCATAAACACTGATAAATAAAAAAGTTATTCCTTGAATTTCTGCATGACCAAATAATGCTCTTCCAGTTACTACTACTTCAATTTTGAAAATATCAGCAGTTAATCATTTGAAAATAGAACAGCAACACCAGCACTTGTATTTGACCCATGACTGAGTGTATACTTCCCCTCCCACCATAAACCCCATTCTATTTCATTAGACCTATCAGAATGAGTCTCTTGTAACATTACTATATCAACATTCCTAATTTTTATAAATTCTGATAGTACCATTTATATTAAAAGAGCTTATTCTCATTAGTATCATATTAATGACAGGAAAAACGACAGCAAAGAGCAGAAAACGATAGGAGAGAAAAAAACAACCAGTGCACCGGACTCATTTTTCTATTTGTTTGAAGATGGTTTCTTAGTTTTTTAAGCATTTTACTCAATCGAAACCTCTTTTTTTTTCATTCAATTCATCCATTCAAACAGTTCGCTGCAATTTGACCACCGATTTCAAAACTGTTTAATATTTTACTAATCTCTAATTTCTACCATTCTTCCAAATGTCTCATCCAGAAAATCATTTATCTCCTGGAGAGAATAAAGATTGCTATCTTCCATCTGAGACCCTGTTTCAGAAACACCTGACATTTGAGAGAATGTATCATCATCCCTCATTTCTACTTTACTTTCATCCTCTAGTAGGCCTACCACAGTATTTTGCATTTTCTCATTCGTAAGCATCCCAAATTTTGTACTTCTACAGACTGATTTTCCTCTTGTACAACAATTTCCTGAACCTCAATCCCTTCATATATCATGTACTTCCGCTATGGCCTGCTTAGTCACGGTTTCAGTTCGTTCAATTTGAGTATTCTCTTCAACTAACTCATTCTCTTCTAACGTTACCCTGTCAACATTGTTTTACTCATTAGTATTCACTTGAACTTTATAAGGACAAGTGAACTGTTTATGACCAACGTCACCACATTCAAAACATTTCAATCCTACAGTTGAAGCATAACCCATAAACATATTGCCTTCATCCACTACGCAAAACGATGTATCCAGCGTTGGCTCTTTTAAAAACATGAAAACATGTCGTCGAACGACATATGTTTTAATTTCAAACTTTTAAAACCCAGTGATATGTCAATAACTTTGTCAGGGATAAACGGCGGCACATTTGGGATAATTACCTTAGATGTTAACGTTGCCAATGAAAATATTGGACAAAACCCTCCATTAATCACGACACCACTTTCGATAAGTTTTGCAAACAGTTGCTCCTCTTTTAGAAAGACCGCTACCGCCTTGTTCATCCTTGATGCAGAAGATATCTTTTCACAACCAATTTGTTCTCCCACCGCTAACGGTACACTTTCCACCGTGACTCCTTAATTCCATGGTGGAGTGAAGGAGATGGCACACGCTCACCTGGGAGCGATGCCATTCTCACACTCGCAAATTGATATAAACCAACGAAACCAAATTACCAAATTATGATATGTTTTATAACTAAGAAAAAATAAAGATTTGAAAAATAAAGATAAGAAAAATATATAAGCAGACAGTTGAAATCGATTCCTCGCCTTAGCCACGTTCTTCGTGAAGAGAAGAGAAGAGAAGAGAAGAGAAGAGAAGAGAAGAGAAGAGAAGAGAAGAGAAGAGAAGAGAAGAGAAGTTTACTTTACCATACTTGATTTCCCTAAATTGGTGATCGAACGCCAATTAGTGGTCCAGTGAATCAGTCAAGCCAAAGCTAAAACAAAGTTGTTGTTTTTTTTTTTGTCACAAAGTGAAAAAATGTATGGCTTTTGGAGCGAGCACACTCTTGTTTTGGAATACATCTCATTAAGGAGTGCCTAGGAAAGACATCATTCATAAAACATTAAGAAACAGCTTTTATTTCATTCATTATTAAAGCACAATCTCCTCAAACTACAACCACAAGAACGTGCGATTTACAGGCACTATGGAGGGACAGGACTGAGACAAGGACAGTTAGGCACTAAAGAAGAGCAGAGAACATAGTAAGACTCTCATGGGGATGAGATCGAGGTCTGTCAAGATTATCTGAGCTGTTTGAAGAAATACCCTTGGCCTGTTCATCTACCTATCAATGTATCCATCCATCCCTCTTCTGTAACTTGATGTCAGCAAAATATTAAAAGCATATGGTTGCACCATCCCTGGTGAATCGCACATTAGTGAAGAACCCACATAGGGGGAGTTTGATTTGAGAGATTAGCCATGGTGTGTGTGTGTGTGTGTGTGTGTGTGTGTGTGTGTGTGTGTGTGTGTGTGTGTGTGTGTGTGTGTGTGTGTGTGTGTGTGTGTGTGTGTGTGTGTGTGTGTGTGTGTGTGTGTGTGTGTGTGTGTGTGTGTGTGTTCTTCCTGTGCTTGGCCAGCTCACAGTGACCCATTTTATCTACATGATAGAGAGTCAAAAATAGTCTCTGATTATTGCTGGCACACTTTTAGACAGACCACAGGGGCCTGGACTGAAGGTCACTCCTTCGTCCTCGATCGCTCTCGCTCTTTTTCCTACTGGACACAAATTATGATCTAGTTCTCCATTACATGCAAAGGCCACGCCACAGAGCGATCCTTAAGAGAATTACCCTTGACCTTGACAGGAAAACAAAGGGATCCTCCAGTGTAAACTGGGTAAACAGATATATCAGTCACCATGTCGGCATCTTAGTGGCGTGTAACTGAACTGTAACTGATCCCTTATGTCAGATCTTTGGCTGATGTGATAATTTGACTCACACAGATGAGGTTGTCTTCAATGATTGGCTTTTAAATTAATGTTTTTCAAAGCTGAAATTGCTTGAATAAAATAAAGCATTTACAAATAATTGATATGCAGTTTTTTGGAGGAGTTTTGTCAACATCATGTGTGTCATCACCAACATCATGTTCACACCAGTGCTTAATCGGAGCTGGATCCTACCGGATCCTGTTACGGAAAATGCCAGATTTAGGATTTTTGCGTTCCGGTATTTGTTTTTAAATAATCTGGCATTAGCAGAAGCATTACATGGCGACAGTGCGAGTGAGAGTTTATGCAGATGTATTTTGAGGTTAAGTTTTGATATTGGCCCTCGACATATATTTTTGACCAATACGTTTTCTTAAGTTCAAAATCACTCTCATTGGTTTGTGCTTACTGAAGTTTGGAGAGAGAGTTTATACCTGACAAATTATTTTAATAAAAATATGTTAATATCAGCAAAATGTCAAAAAGACAGTCAAGCATATTTCAATTTTTCATATCCGCGAGTAAAGCTGATGGTGTTACTCAAAAGAGATACCGAGAAAACGGAACTGTATCCCTGGACAACTCTAATACTAATCAGGATAGCGGAAGACACAAGCAACGGGAGTTAGATCAGAAATCGTTGTAATGAGAAAAGCAACGACGTCTTTGGTGAGAGAATATGTCTCAGAGAGAGAATAGGTCTCAATGTGGACTAAATATGTGACAGAATAATACACTAGGGTGAAGGGCCGTGCAGAAACTTGTGAATGATGCTCTTATAGTTGTGCCATCACCGTTTAGTGATGTCATTGTATGATCCGGGAAAACTGAAGTTGTATGGTCAGTGTCGGGCACATCGCATTTTAATTGTTGTTTTAGATCCGGCAACTATTCATTTACAAATTAAACACTGGTTCATACGCACAAGCACACAGATGCATACACACAAAGAGTTATGAAAGAACGATAGATTGAGAGATAGACAGACAAATAGAAAGACGGGAAAACAAACAGAGAGACAGATGGACTGACAGACAGACAGATCTGCTGTTGTTAGGTGGTCACAATATATATCGCAATACAAAAATGCATCAATATGTATTGTGGACAGGGACAATATGTATTGTGTATAATTCACCTACGTAAAATGAAAAATTCTGTGTGAGAATTTTTTTTTTTTTTTTACAGAGTTTTAGTGTCAGTACTACATTAAACTGCTATATATTATGTTGAATACTGTAATGTAATGGGGGAATATTTGTGGGTTCTGATAATGCCACATGTCTTATATTGACAGATCAAGCATGTTCATCTAAAATAATTCTGTATTTTCAGCTTCGGAATCATCAATAATTGTATTCTAGAGTCACCATTGTCCTGTGCATTGGGTTACCTGTAGTAAATCCAAGCCTATTCATTTCCACCCCCAAAGTAAAACCAAATGTAGGATTTTAATCAACAGCAAATTTTTTGTTAACCTTTTACCATATGTCTTGGAGTATCGCAATAATATTGTATCGTAAGTTGGGTATCATGATATGTATTGAATCGTGACATGAGGGTATCGTTACACCCCTAGTTGTTGTTGTTGTTTCAGATGGATGGACAGATAGACAGTCAGTTAGGCCGACACATTTTTTTAATTTGTTGGGGGCGGGTTTCAATCTACACTTTCATTTCAGAATACGAGGAATCAGGGGCCCAAAACACACAGACACACACACAGTAACCCCCCCCCCCCTCTCCACACACACACACACACACACACACACACACGCACGCACGCACGCACGCACGCACGCACGCACGCACGCACGCACGCACGCACGCACGCACGCACACACACACACACACACACACACACACACACACACACACACACACACACACACACACACACACAGACACACACACACACACACACACACACACACATGGAGTAGAGGTGAAATGTAATTACCCTTTGGAGCTCTGTGTCTGCTCTGCTCAAACAGACGTGAAGCCACTCAGCAAGTTGGAACGTTTGATGAACTTGACTTTAGAGCTGACAATTTCACAAACACACACACACACAAGTTCACATTACACACAGACGTTTTGCTGCAAGGGGCATTTGATGTGCTCGACTTCAGAGCTGACACTTCAATTTCAGAGGGCCTTTAAAGGAGACCTGGAGATTCACACTAATAAATTCCCCTATTAGGGAAGAGAGACATTTTCTTCTCTTCACTCTCTCACACCTCCATCATACAACCATCTCCAGCCCTCATGTACACGTATACCGCACTCCTGAAGAAATTGGGTACTAGGAGCACCGGGAATGAGAGTTTGGACACATTCTAGTAGGAAAACACTTTCGATGCTAATAAAGTGCAGGTAGCATATATCTAGCTCAGCACACTGAGGATGTTCTAGTTATTTGAAAACACAGGCCTATTGCCAAGAATAAAAGATAATTTTAAAGAAATGGAAGTCAGTTCATGTTTTGACAAAATGTTTGCAATATGGCTTGTATTGAAAGGTAAAGAAAACCTGACAGCACAAAAATATACTCAAAGTTTTACCTGAGCTGGTAGCTGAAATGTTAGGAGAACATGAGTTGCTAGAAAAAAATACAAAACCAATTATGATACGTATAATTGTAACTCTCAGATTCACAAGACGAAGATGAAATCTTGATCAAATAACATAAGATTTATTATGAACGAGATTAACAAGCCAACATGCGAGACAGAACAAGGGGAGAAACTAAATGCACGGTGATAATTAACTAAAAGACGAACATCAGCTGTGATGAATGGAGTTGGTGTCAATGGTAACTGATGAGTGGCGGAAAACTAGAACAAGGAACACATGTGACTAGTGAAAACAAACAGAAAGTCCATGATAACTAAACAAATTGAACATAATGGTGACAGTTATAAACAACAACTTGTGCTTATTGTCGCAATTATCTAAAAATAAGTGCATTTAACTCTGAAGTACTTTATAATCTGATTGTGTTGTATTTATTCAGAATGAGAGGTTGATCTCCTTGATGAGTCTAATTTAATTTACTTGAGTATTCTGTAATCAGAACACAAGATAATTTATTTTGAGCCTGGAGACTTCAGTTTCCATACACTATTTGAGAAATTTCAACTGTTTAAGAAAATTAACTGATAAGACGAACTGGGATTTTTCACTGGGGACTCAAGTGCCATATTGTTTGTCATAGTTTTAAATAGACTCTAGTGCCCTGTTTAACTGATACCAGCTCCACGATGTCGCCAATTATAGAAAGTTGCTTTCGGCAACTATATATATCTTTACTAACACTTTTGATCAATTTAATCTGTCCTTGCTGAATAAAAGTACTTTTGAACTGAAGTGTATTTACAGTTGAACAAAGTCATATATAATGACAGTTTTGTTAATGTTCCACTGAGGTCTAATGTTGCTATGGTTATCACCTAACAAAAATTAATATCCCGCTTTGCACCAAAAAATTAATCCACCAACTTTTTGTGATCAAATTATTTCACTTTTTTATCATTATTTTATTACTAAGCAAGTAATGTTAAATTACACATTCTCAATCATTTCTATCATTGCTGATGACTTAAGCCAGTCACAAAATAATAAACCTAGTTCACAATCTTTTTATCCATTTAGGGCTGATGAATTAAATGAGAGTCAAGTCCAATTAATCCATCAAAATCTTACAATAGATTACAACAATGCTTCACTACCATAATTATGGCTGTTCCTTTCAATAAGCATCCTACCAACAAACTCATTGGGATTTATTCATGAAACATGAGCAGAATGAATTTGTGCAGAACGTTTATAAATCAAAATTATTCATATGTAAATTCTCCCACTGAACTGAATGCAACCATTTCCGTTAGGATACGTACAATTTACAGAAATCTGTTCTGCTTGTTTAATGAATATGTCGCACTGTCTTAATTGCAGTTCTTGTCTTAATGTGTGTTTCACTGTAATAATGTGAAGTGGGCTGCAACATTTCACAAAAAAAACTGTTTTTATTCAGTATAATACAAACCACTCACACAGGAAAGCAAATAAATTGCCTTAAACCATTAAAACACATGGCCTTGTGTTTCATACATAACAAGCAGAATATTTCTCCCATATGCTGCCGGAGGGCAAAACACAGAGTTATAAAGTTTAAAAACGAAAGTTTGTTGTGACTTGCTCTCTACAGTGTCATAGAAAAACGGGTGGGCGTATGTTCTCGTCTTTAACCATCAGCGCCTTCTGGAGTTATTACAATTCCTTCTTCCCTATCACCAGATCGTTGTCGGTGTTCATGACAACCAGGAGCATAACCTACCTACAGGGTTCATGCTTATAAAATAGTCATCAAGCCAATAAACTGTGAAAAGCCAGCAGAGACAAGACGCGGCTAAATATAAACATAATTGCATTTTATTGCATAACTCCCAATACTACACTAACTACTGACAAACTTAAAATAAAGTGAGAGAGAGGAAAATAGAGAGTTTATCTAACGAAGAAGCAATGATTAGTTTGAGCTTGGCAAAGCAAAGGAGTAAAAGACTGAAGAAACAAAGAGAACGTCCTGGTTGCGTATGCAACCCACCGTTCCCTGAAGGAGGGAACGGAGGACGTAGTCGACGCGACTGAAATGGGATCACGCTAGGGAGCCTATCATCTTCGAGTACTATTGAACGAGCCAATGTAATTGGCGTGCGTGATTCGCATCACACACTCCGCCCCCGCGGCGCGGGTATAAATACGGAAGTGGATGCACGCACTAGTTGCTTTTCGCTGAGGAGCCGAGAGTAACCCGGGGTCAGCGGTGGTCCAGCGGTAGTGGCAAGGGGACTACGTCCTCCGTTCCCTCCTTCAGGGAACGGTGGGTTGCATACGCAACCAGGACGTTCCCTTTCAGTCGATAACGTCGGACGTAGTCGACGCGACTGAAATGGGATCAACCATTGAACACGCCACTAACGCTGCCACCTTCCAGTGCCTAAACCAAAGCCTCCTGATGCCCCCGCAAACTTAAGGCGGGGAAGGACAGGGCTTAGGCCAGGGAAGTCACTGCTGTTCCTACAGGACCACTGGGAAAGCGTTCCCCGTATGGAAGGAAGGGACGCTGCGGAAGCCACATCCCACCCGAGGGAGGAAATGTGGAGAATACACATATGAACTGGGCGGAAACCGGGCAGTCTAACATATGGAATGTCACTGGGGTGGCTCCAGCCTAAGACGGGGGGAGACACACCGGACAGTGACGGCAGAGAGACTCTGCCGAGGGAAGACACGGGCTCACCGCAGGGAGCCGTATCGTGGAAGAATACACATATGGGGTCACCGAAGGGACCGCAACATATGGACCCAGCCTAACACAGGTTCCACACTGCTTACGAGTGGTAGGCCTAACACCAGACGTTCCGTACGTCCGACGTCGGAGGGGTGTGGAGGAACTCAACAGGGTTCAATTTTAAGGGAACTCAACTGGAGTAGAAAGGCGCACGTATCCAGTCCATAGGAGGGGAATGGCGCAGCAAGCCGACACTTGAACGGGGCTCACGGTGAAACTGGCTTCATGAGAAGGGAGCCCACGGGAAGCAGCGGTTCAACTAGGTGTCGTCCAGCCCCCAACTCTAGAATCTGTTTAGCAAAGTATATCGTCAACGCCCAGGCGGAGCACTTTACACTCATCATAGAGGAGCTCAACACCTAAGTGGACATGTTGCATCTCGGATCTTTGCCGAAATGAAGGCAAGCACTAAGTGCAACTTTGCATGGAAACAGCCTTCCCTCTCTGCTGAATTCCAACAGATATTTGAAGAGCTGGTCTGAGGTCTATGACTTGCATTCTGTACACGTCCAAGCGAATCGGACAGAGAAGCCAGGGCTGGATCTGGCTCCTCCAGGGCAGCGCTTGCAGGCTCACCACCTGCTCCTATTACGGGAGAGGTAGGAACCTTGGGCACAATCCGAGCCGGGGTCTCAGCTTGTGAGAGTTAGCCGGCCCAGACTCCAGGCACAATACGTTGACCGAAAGCGAGCAAGTCCCTACCCTCTAGTAGAGACCACGCGAGCAGGAGAACTGATATAACAGAATTTTTAACTCACTACCCGCAGTGGCTCAGGGGCGGTCTCTGCAGTGCAGTCGCACCAGGGACAAGGCCCAAGAGGATAAAGAGGGACACAAGGATTTACAAGACCTTGCTCCTCAGGAACCTGACGATCAGAACGTGCTTCTGCATACTTCTGCAACACGATGAGCGTCGTTTAAACACCGAGGCAACATCATTTTGAGGGTGATTTAGGAAAACAGCCTACTGCAACCCATTTTGCAGGAAAGAGAGCACTGAAGTGATCGAAAGCTTTCAGGATCTCCTCAGGGGAGAAGACGCACTCAACGACTAGGTTCCACTTCTAAAGGCGTAAGCACGCTACCCAATTCTAGGGGGTGCTCGCAGAAGTGATGGTAACTAACACATGTTCTTGTGATAGCCACCTGAACCTCCGCGTTCGGATGTAAGACCGCCCGGAATCTCCGGGGGAAGAACGCGTGTGCCATCGTGCCCCGTCCCCGAATCCAGGGGAAGTCAGGAAGGCTGTTGAAGGGAACCAGGTCTAGTTGGGCCAATGAGGGGCAACTATGAAGACCTGTTCCTCTCCTGACATGGCACGTAGGTGCAAGTGACGGGCGCAAAAGACAGGAGCATTGCTCAACACAACATGTGAAGATCACTGGGCTTCAGGAGCATTTTCTGCTCAGCACTTGGGTGTGACAAGTTCACTGAGCTTCAGGAGCATTCCTGCTCAACACCTGAGTGTGATAAACTCACCGAGCTTCAGGAGCATTTCTGCTCAACACTTGAGTACGAAGAACCTCACTGAGCGACAGGAGCATTTCTGCTCAGCACTTGAGTGTGACAAGTTCACTGAGCTTCAGGAGCATTACTGCTCAACACCTGAGTGTGATAAACTCACTGAGCTTCAGGAGCATTTCTGCTCAACACTTGAGTGCGAGGAACTTCACTGAGCACCAGGAGCATTTCTGCTCAGCACTGCGTGTGATGAATTCACTGAGCTACCTGTGATGGACTCACTGAGCTACAGGAGCATTGCTGCTCAACACCAGAGTGCGATGAACTTCACTGAGTTTCAGGAGCAAATCTGCTCAACATGAAGAGTGATGATTTCACTGACTTGCAGGCGCAAGGCGACCATGAGTCGCAGTCACTTTTAGAAGGCTCACTGGGGTTAAACGCATTTCTGCGGGCCCCTGGGGCCGCTGAGTCCCAGTGTTTGTCCAAGGGTAGTCCGCTCGGTTTACCCAAACACTGGCGGAAAAATAAAACCGGGGGGGCAACTGAGCGGCCCCGGAATGGTCATGACCCAGCCGGACCCAGGGGATGGAGTCTCCACTTGCCCTGGCTATAACTGTCGTGAGGCTCGATGGCGGCACGATTGAGTAAGCGGGAGGAGTGGAATAAGGCGCCCTCAGAAGCGTCTGACTCCAAGGAGGAGGTGACGGGTGAGTTTGTGACATGCAGGGGAAGCTTGCGCAACGGTCGCAATGTCTAACAACTCGAGGCACGAATGCCCGTGTAGTCGGGGGTCGCCCAGGCCCCCGTTAAAACACGCCCTTTGTACATGGCCGCTCTGTTGAAGAGGGTTTGGCAGCAGACCGGGATGAACTATAGTCACACAGGGTGAGCTGCTCTGCCACGGTCACCTCGGGACTCGATCGTGAAGCTAGCGCTGAAGCGGTCACATATGGAGGGAGCCAAAGGCTGCGACTACCATATACCCCAGGAGCCTCTGAAAGTTCTTTCAGTGGGACCCTTTCTCACTTCAACACCAGCTGAACACATTCTCATTGGAGAGACATGTTGGACCGAGTACCTCTCCAAAACTAGAAAAGAGATACTCAGCCCGTGGGCGAGATTACTCTCTTCCAGTTGACCTGAAGACCCAACGGGCTCTGGAGCACTCGAGGGGAAGGACACTGTACTGATACTCCACCCTTAGACGCAACACACAGGATGGCCTGCGGTGCGGGAGGTAGAGATCTGAAGCACATGTCTTTCAGGTCAAAGCTGCAGACCACTCTTGGGCCAAGATGGTCACGACCCACCACCTAGTAGCACGAAGAACGAGTTTACAACTGGCCTTCGTACCGGCTGGAGGAGCGGCTATATCAAATCCTTCGCCAGCAGGATAAGATAAGCACGCACAAGTCAGGAGCACTGCTCAACACTCGGTGTGATGAATATCACTGAATTTTCAGGAGCACGTCTGCTCAACACCTAATGTGATGACTATCACTGACTTGAGCGGGGTAGCCGAGCCTGAGGTGGGGCAGCAAAGTAGAGAGAGTGGTGTTAGTGTGCTGTGCAACACTTACCTGTCTCCACAAGCGGCAGGGGGCGCGTGAGAAGGCGGATGACCGGGTCCTCGAACGCACCAAGCTGCCTGCTGGCGACCAAGGGGGAGCTGAGGGGTGTAAGGCTATACAGGGTCACACCCGCCAGACTGGCCCTCTTGGGACCCAGGAACAGATGAAATTGCTCTCTCTTTGAAGTGTGGGTACCGCTTGCTCCGCTTTTTTTTTTTTTTTTTTTTTTTAGGGAGCCAGCGGCGGAACAGACACACACACAAACAAGGGCTCCACCCGGCCCTCACCCGGGGGGAGGGAGTGATCGTGCCACTCCAAGAGCATCTCATCCATTCCTGGGCGGCCCGCTCCGGAATGCTTTCGCTGTCGCTTGCCCCTGGCTTGGCAGCGCCTGGAGCGGGCTGGGCGTCTCTACTGCGGCCGGCTCCCTGCTGAGGCCTGGGTGGAGGCTGCTGCGGAGGGCCAGCAGGAGCGGCGGCCGGAGAACGCCCACGGCGACGAGCAGGCGGAGGAGCTGCCACCGGCGGCGGGTGGAGGCAGCAGCTGGCCACCGGGGCAGGATGTGCCGGATGACCTCCGTCTGCGCTTGAGCGGCAGAGAACTGTTTGATGCAGTTCTCCACCGCGTCGCCGACCAGCCCAACCTGGGAAATTGGGGAGACCAGGAACCGAACCTTGTCCGCATCCGCCATACCAACCAGGCTGAGCCAACGAAGGCGCTACTGGACCACCAAGGTGGACATCGCCAGACCGATCACGCACGCTACGACACCCGTACCCCGGAGGGTGAGGTCGGATGCAGTGCGGTGCTCACCTATGAGCGCACGGTCTGGATTACCCTCGTGCATGCCATGGGTGCCCTAGCCTGCAGCAACGCCATGGCACGCAAGAGGAAGGGGCTTGCCCACAGGCTTTGTAAGCTCTGCCCGTCGGAACGGACGAAACTCACAGGCCTTAGGGGGGAGACGAGGATCCCCCCAAAAGGCAGCGGCCGCCGGACACAGGTGCACCTGTGTCGACAGACCGCTCCAATGGAGGGACACCTCGCAACCCTTCACCGTTCCTCCATCAAGGGTAATGAGGGGGAAAAGCTATTCAGGCAGTTTCTGGCAGAGAAAGATGCTGTTCACCACCTGATAAGCTCTCCATGCATTTCGGGAAAGAAAGGCACTGGGGCGGCGAGCTGAGAACCAGCGCGGCCCGCCCCAAGATACCAAACTCCAGATTCCAACCGAGACTGAACGGGACACGGTGGAGGTTCCACTCGAGCCCGGCAGCCTCGGCGGCCCGTTTCAGCATAGCTGATAATTCTGGATCCGGCTCGGGCAACATTGAACTCCCGGAGGGAGACAATGCAGCCGAGTCATCATCTCCAGAAGTCAGCTCACCCTCTGATGCTGCAATCGGCGTCCTGTCCTCCAGGGGAGCCCCGAGTGAAACCGCTGGCCCACCCATTACAGATGGACCAGCAGACAACACAGGAGGCTCCAGTGGTTGCAGTGGAAGGGAGGAGTGAGGAGCCCACAGGGAATGGTTACCGGGCGGGACATCCAACACTATCCTCCGGTCACCCATCCCACACAGCACCCGAGGGTGGGGCATGGTAATGGGGACTCGCTCTCCGCGAACGAAGGCGAGTCTCGCCCTCAACACTGCGACAGTCATGTTCCCACAGTGAAAACATGAGCTGTCCACAAAAGCTGTCTCAGCGTGCTGTAAGCCAAACACGTGACACAACAGTTGTGACCATCAGAGAGAGACAGGGAACGACCGCACCCAGAAACGCACGGGCGGAATGACATCTTGAAAAAGACGCAAACGCACCCGTGTTGCTCTTTCAGAAAATAGGACCGTCACCAGTGCCGGAGCACACAGGGAAATGACCGCGGCAACACTGAACAGAGAACTGAAACAGTGAAGCACTCACTTTTCCGCCCTCTAACCAGCCATCAACACACACAAACATTTAGAAATTTGTTGCTGTTAAAACAGCAGTTGAGAGCTCAAAGCTCGCGATCACCGCTGCACTCGCGCTGTAGAACACCAGCACTGGGAGAGTCTTCCTGAAGAACACCGACACACTCGCTCGTTGTAGACAACAGCACTCTCAGAGACATCAAACGATCGGCTCCGAAGCGAAAGGCAACTAGTGCGTGCATCCACTTCCGTATTTATACCCGCGCCGCGGGGGCGGAGTGTGTGATGCGAATCACGCACGCCAATTACATTGGCTCGTTCAATAGTACTCGAAGATGATAGGCTCCCTAGCGTGATCCCATTTCAGTCGCGTCGACTACGTCCTCCGTTATCGACTGAAAGGGAACTGCTTTTAGCATGCTGAAAAAAGAAGTGATAAACATCACCTACTGTCAAAATGTTAAATGTCTATTAAAGGCTTGAAAAGCACATATAATATGCAGTTTGGCAACTTCACAGGAAAATTTTATTCTGGTGGGAATTTTTTATTTCTATAAACAAAGCCTTAAAATGTCTTCACAAGGTAATGTAAAATTTTAAATGACTGACTGTCACTCAGCTATACATAATCTAAAGACTGTTACCGAGGTGTGAAAGAGAGGATGACTTATCACTGTGTGTGAGTTGGGGTTGATTATATATTTGCTTTATGAGCCGTAAACCAAGTAAACTTTTGAATGGTATGAAAAGTTGCCTGTTGCCTAAATTTGCATATGGGTCAAGGTTAAATAATCATTGTTTTATAGAATTAATCACATTAACATGGTTCAATTGGTAGCCTTAATTTTAACACTGAAAAATCACATACATCAAGTCTAATCCTAATGGAAAAATGTCACTAGAGAATTATTTCCAGTCTCTCCTATTGCCTTTCTCTCTGTAGATCTACATAGAAACTCACAATTCAAAAAGCATGTTCCTTTGAGAACGAACCTGAAACCACTTGTGTCCTGACAAGTGCGAAGAAATTAGGACCACTAACACCAGTGCAAATATTAGAGCACATACAAACAGGAGATGAAAAGCATGTTTCACTAAAGACTTAGAATGAGTTCAGCGTTTTTTAATCAGTGCTGACAGTAAATTCCATAAAGGCTGGGTGGGATGTTTAGCAGAACAGAAGAGCGGAGTCCTGATGAAATTAGGAATTTAAATTTCATCCGGCAATTCAGCATGACAAAATGTTAAAACCAAGATCTAATCTCAAGGATGAAATTCAAAAAGGGGACAAATAACATACTGTGCTGAAATGATTGTGATTTGATATGCTTGACTCCAGAGCCACTAAACCGAAAACAAGCATTTGATTATATCTGAATTTTTTCTACAGAGAGGAAAACTTTTTCGTTCTATAACATTAACAAAACTATTTCAAGAAATATTACAAGAAATATTTTGCTCTGAATATTGAATTACATTAACAAAAAATAGAATACAGTGGGAATTAAGTCAAATAATCATCATCAAAAAAAAAATGTAAAAAAAAAAAAATATATATATATATATATTTTTTTTTTGATGATGATTATTTGACTTAATTCCCACTGTATTCTATTTTTTGTTAATGTAATTCAATATTCAGAGCAAAATATTTCTTGCAATATTTCTTTCTCTCTCTCTCTCTCTCTCTCTCTCTCTCTCTCTCTCTCTCTCTATATATATATATATATATATATAATATTTATTACATGTATGTCATTACATAATTATTTTCCTTTGTTATAAAATTTTCCTTAAAGGTTTTAATTTTTTTAATTTTATTTTTTTAATTCCCATGTTTAAATTAGATTTTCAATCTGGACTCATTCTTTATTATTATTGATTTATGCTGATTACCGGTATGCATTTATTGACTACAAATCATCACTCTCCTGCTAAACTTAAGGACACTGTAACGCTCAGATCCACAGAAGACAAAGATGATTATAAAATAGCATAAGATTTATTACGAACTCAGAATAACAAGCCAGCATGCGAGGCAGTGTGCTACACTCTTAACACAAAATTAACACAAAATCCGGGTATTTGAGTGTTTGCACAAACAACAACCGACAATGAACAGAACAAAGGGAGGAACTGAAATACACAATGATGATTAACTAAAAGACAAACAGCTGTGATGATTAGTGTCAGTGTGTCCATGGTAACTGATCAGTCAAAGACAAAGAAACACATAATGGATGAAAACAAACTAGAAGTTAATAAACTGAACTAAATTGAACATAAAGGTGACAGACACAGTAACTGTGATTCTTTAAGGAATTTGTTTTGTACTTTGAGCACAACACTTAGAATAACAGTATGCATTTAGAGCAGGTAAAATACACCTGCTTTCTAATACAGGTGGCCGAATACAAAAATAGACGAAGCAAGTGTCATGCTTACAAGCTGCTTGTGAATCGATGCACTTCTAAATTCTTCAAATCACTCTTGTTCTGTGAGGTGATTTATGTATATATATATATATATATATATATATATATATATATATATATATATATATATATATACATATTGTATATATATATAAACAGTGTGGAAAGCAAGGGGTGGAGCATACAGAAAATAGTCAATCAAATCTATCTATATCTAATCAATCTATCAAATCTATATCTATCAAATCTATAAATCAAACATGATTGTGAAACCTTAGAACATCCATTGAAACCTTTACCTCATATTTTCCACACACCTTTCACTAAAGCCACAGTGCACAGATATGGGCTGTGTTTTTATTTCCTTTTGCCCTGGGTGGCATCACTTGTGTCAAGATATGCAGATGATTATATACAAAAACACACACATGCTTTGTGCCTATGAATGACTGACAGTGGAACAACAAAAACACCAGTCTGAATAAAGCATGAGCCTTTTTAAAAAGCCGAGTTTGTCCCTTGTCAGTTGCCATAGTAAAAACCCTGTTTGGTGGCTTCTCCCAAAATAGCAAACAAAAACTCAAATACTCTGTCTCTAACATCTTTGTAAATCTCTCTCTCTCTTTCTCTTCCTTCAGTCCCTCTCTCTTGTGACATTAGTCCCTGGGAGAGAGATGAAACCAGAAATAACAACAAAAGAGAAGAAAATGACACAATGGAAAGTGACTTACGCTTTCAGATCACAGGTCAAAACCACAGCAGTGGACAGGATTGTAGAATTTGGTAAGCAGAATAGTAAATAAATAAATAAATAATACCGCTATTTTATTGTAGTGTGTGAAAACGGTAAATGTAGGAAAAATAGGACTGAAAAGTAGAGACAACAACCAGCTTTGTAACAAATCTGTCAGAGCAAATTTTACTGACACATCATTACAAGAAAAGAATATTAATCTACAGCATAAAAAACAGGACGTTTCATTACATTATACACAAGTGATCTATATATAATATATATATATATATATATCAGCAGCCATTACTCCAGTCTTCAGTGTCAAATGATCCTTCAGAAATCATTTTGATATGCTAATATGGTCCTCAAGAAACATTTTATTGTTATAATCAATGGTAAAAACGATGTATCTGCTAAATATTTAAATATCACAATAAAAAAAATCAGGATTCTTTGAGGAAAAGAAAGTTCAAAGAACAGCATTTATTTAAAATAGAAATGTTTTGAAACATGATTTATCCTTGATGTATGGGCATTGAACAGAAAACGTCTATGGTCAAAAATATGATATAAAATATATTATAAAATTATAATTACTCCATTAGATTTATGAAATAAATATTACAAAGCAAAGTGATGTTGACACAAATGTGATAATTTGTCAGAATTCTCTAAACTGAGAATGTCGCCACAATTTTGCGTGGATAAAAGTCGCTACAGTGACGTTGCCATTATGAAACAGGCCTGGATTGTCTGTGTTTGTGTTTCTCAGCATTTCTCTTTTCAGTAAGACTTGTCGTAAAAAATAACACAAACACTTAAATGCTGTTGTAATGTTAAGTTAATGTTATTATTCTGCTGTTAAATTAATTTGTTTAGGTAAATTTGGAAATGAATTAGCCTGGTAAACAAACCCGATTCATGCACTGATGAAAACTGTAGGCAGCTACTGTGCCACACAGCGGGCTGAAGACCGCGTGCCGGAGAACAGTTTACGACCTTCACTGCGCTTTTGTCAGAGAGAAAGGATAAATCACACATAGCCTCACTAATTTTCTCTGACTGGCCCCTTCCCTTTCACTTTTCAAGACTATTTCCTTTCGTCCTCTCTCCTCTTTCCCACCTTACATTTTGCCACTCACTCCTGCAGAAGTTGGAAGACAGGTATGATCAATTCCCAGGCGTCTCCTTTTCGGAGTCGGCCTCTCTCTCTCTCCCCTTGCCCTGATCTATGGCTGTGTCAGCGCAGTCTGAAGGTGTAAAAGGCAACAGAGCAGCACTAATGAATTGAACTAGAGCACGGCTGCTTTTAAGCAGACAGAGGAGCGCTTCTGATTTATACACAGGGACAGGAAGAGAGGGACATAAAGACCAGCACTCCTCCATAGACTTGGTGGCTTTTACTGCAGTGAATGGAACTTCCTGCACAGAGAGGAAACTGAAAAGGAAACTGATGTTTATGGGGCTGAACTGGCCGATCTGACTACTAAAGAAATGGTATGATGGTTTCCAACTCTTTTTTTTTGATGACAGACTTGTTCCAAATTTGAGTTTTTGTCACAAAAACACATGTGAAAAGCATGAATATATATTAATATATTAAGTGTGAATGAACTGCAGTGATCTTTATATTTTTTAATATTTTTTAATCTAAGTTTTAACATTTGCACTGATGAAACAAGACCCATTGGGCATAGTTTTACATCACTGATAAATGTCAGCGGCTCTCGCATGTGATTGATTGAGACACGCCAAGTTTGACTATACACATAAAGCTATCACATGAGTTCCGTAATCATCACTTGAATCACACTGTCTACACTTATAATCTTTTTTTGAAAATTTTTTGGATGACATTAGCCAGGTTTCCATCCAAGGGTTTTTTGCGAAAAACGGTTTAGCGCATCAAAATGTTTACCGATATAGCTGATGGAAATTCCAATTATCGATATTTTTTTGCAAATGTCGACACAATCCTTTTCCGTTTAACTTTAGCGCATAAATTCTATGTCGATACTTTAATTGTCGCGAAAAACTAGTTTGGAAACACTTTTTGTCGAGAAAAGCGGCTTTAACGCAAATAACTGTGGTGTCACATGATATTTTCATCACGTGCAAGATGCAGTCGTCACAACAAAAACCATGGCCGGTTGTTTTACTAACCCCGAAAGTTTCACCCGTCACTCTATACTCGGCGCAGGTTGCCAGCTTGTACAGGGCAATGGCAATCCGCTTTAGTGTCGAAACCGGTGGTGGGTGGCAGTGGCGTAACTTTGCTTTGAAAAGTGGTGGACACCGCACAACTCGTTTTGCTATTTGTTTATTTAATAACCGACTTTACTTGGGGACTCTTTCGTTTTGAATTGTTCTCTTTACAAGTAGAAATTTCAAGCTTTCTATATATTTCTCAGGTCTGTGCAAGTAGGCCTACATTATACGCTGAGTTTCGGTTCATTTATGGGACGAGAGTACAGTTCACGCGCCAGCGCCTCCGTGATATTTTATTTAACCTTTATTTAACCAGGAGAGTCAGCAGTAGTACAAACACATAGGTACAGACAAATAACACAGAAGACTAAAGCTAACATTTCATATAAGCATGTAAAATAATGTTTACAGTCTAAGAGCATTTATCCTACATTAAGGCATCTGCCTCTAAGTCTTTCATTTTGGATTTAAAAGCATTTAGCGAGATTAACTCAATGAGTTTCAAGTCCTTTTGCAAAGTAACCTATTTCATGCTGAAGGTGAAGAATACAGAAATGCCTTCTTTCCCATTTCCTTACGGGCCTTGATGATCTCTTTTCTACTATATTTACTTCTTATTTATTGCAATTGGTTGATGAAACATTGATTAAAATTAAGATACAATTAATAAAAAACGAAATTCACTTTAAAGAAAGGCTTTGTGCTTTCTGTTTGAGGTCTCTTTGAAAGTTTTAAAGACGCTTTCAGAGCGGTCATGTCCGTAACAGAGAACTGTCACGTCCGTAACATTGTTTTTTTCCTCATAAATGCAAAAATGAAAAATTAAATAAAAATAATATTTTATGTTCTATGGAGGCTGACCATTCTTCATCGGGTTAGTATTAGGCTACTTTTGTTTTGCGCAGTATAATTCATAGAATTACAAAAAAATATTTTGCCACCTAAAAGTTAAAGATTTTTTGTGTCATGTCTCATGTGTATTTCTCTCATATTAAATATAAAACGCATGTGTAGACTGATATTTTTCTAATGTCTGGACTCCTTTATTAAGGGAGTATGGATATATAAACAGACGTTTCAGTATTAAATGCATTTTCTGAGAATTTATATTTCAAGTTTTGACTGCAAATGTCACGTCCATAGTGCTGGAATTGCCCAATTTTAAAGAATTTATCCTCAACCAGTTTTTTTGTGTAGTGTAATATCGAGCCTGGCAAAAAATTGCAAAAAAAAAAAAAAAACTTTCTGTAAAGTGTCTCCACAACTTCCTCCCAAAACGCCTTATTGTGTGGTCTCTCCCAGACCCTTGGGCTTCGTTGCATTTAAAGGGTAGTTACTTCGAGCCCTATCAGATGAGCAACTGCTTCATTCTGCCATCGTTTTCTGATATTTCGGACACTTGCAATTATTTGTGAAATTGAAATGACAGTAAGCTGGCAAATTTCAATTAACTGCCTGAATACTCTCTCCATTTTTTTTTGTTTGTTTTTGGTTTGTTTGTTTGGTGTTGGGGGTGCTGACTGGAACCTCAAAAGGTAGAATTTGCGTTAAAAAAAATGTAGGCCTATGGAAATGGCTCAAGGGCACTTTTTTTTGCGATACACCAAAATATATACGACAAATCACTTTCGGCATTCGTGACGTCATCACGCACACAATCTTATCGGTAAAAGGCCAATTGAATGGAAACAGTCTGGAGACAGAAAATTTTGTAATGTTTTTTTTCGCATATTCACTTTGTCGATAACATAACAGCGCAAAAAGTGGATGGAAACGAGGCTATTGACCCACTTGACCACTAAAGCAATGGTACTAAGGATTGCAACTGTGTAATGAAGGCATTTTTTTTTTTTCCACAATCTGGAATTTTTGCCAGAAAAGCAATGCAAAAAAGCATGAATATATAAACATCAAATTAGAATAATGTTTTTATTCAATGATATTTGTGTAAAAACAAAAATTGAGTAAATATTTCCTTCACCGTCAAGTCACTTTTATTTATATAGTGCTTATACAATACAGATTGTTTCGAAGCAGCTTTACATTAATGAAAGGTAGTTTAATTAGGCAAACATAATTCAATTATGTTGTAAAGCAGCTCTAAAAAGACAATAGTAAACTGTCATTATTCAGCTGAAATCAGTTCACTGATTGTTCAGATTGGTTGAACATTAAATGTTCAACCAATCTGAACAATCACTGAACTGATTTCACAAATCACAAATTTTGTGCAAAGTTCATCAAAACCACCTCTAGAGAAAATAGTATGTCATCATCCAGCTCAGTTCAGCTCTCGTCTCGTTCAGTGTCTCCAACTAAGCAAACCAAAGGTGGCAGTGACAAGAAACCCAAACTCATGGTGAGACAGTCAGATCTGCATCACAAGTCAGAATTGTATCATTGATTGTTTCATATTTCATCCAGTTCCTTGCTGTCTCTAGAGGATCAGGCCTTTAGTACGAGCAAACATAATAAACAAACTGATAAACCTGTTTTCAGGCCTTAAATAAGGTATGGTATGAGAAAAACACTATATTGTGATTATAAATTATAGTAAACCATCACACCTACAACGTCTTAGAAACCCACAGTGACATCGCTGGTACGGCACGATACCCAGCAGGCTTTGCCGTGAGTGCTTCCAGCAATACTAATAACATTAAGACTATCAGTCGCCTCTCTTATCTTAAGACAATCTTTAATTTCCTCTTTGCTTGTATTCAGAGTAAGCACCCAGCCACAATCGCCGGGCCTCCACAGAGAGAAAATGACAAGTTACGATTTTTTAGTATTTTATGCGACGCAAGTTGTTTTGTGAGCACAGTGGTCTTTGCTCTTGGAATAAGCCATAGTTGTGGCTCCTTTCATGTGGTGTCTTCAAAGCCCAGCGAGGGGAGTGTTTATTTAAATCTTTTACAGCACACTTTCAAAATGCGCAAGCATCTCTATGAAGGTGGTGATACAAGATTAACAACTTATTTTGAAGACACGCAGCAATTATTTTTCTTTTTCCTAATCCTCAAAATGATTTGCATTGTTTGTTGGTAATCCCTGAAGCGAGTCATATTGATATATTTGTGCAACACTTTGCAGGCTCTATTAATCACGTGTGAATAATTGATAAACCATGTTGGTAAAACAATGACACTTCCTCTATAGAGCAAAATAATGATCTTCATTGCAGCGACTCCTGATTTCATAGAGAGAGAGAGAACAAGAGGGAGTGAGAAGGATGAAAATGAAAAACCAGATTCAGTATTATGGGATATTGAGAACAGTGTTCAATTGAATTTGAGAGAGAAACGAAGAGAGAATGGCAGATAAAGTAAATGAAAAAAAAACCCATAGACAAAGGGTTTTCAAACTTGGATACCCAAATATTATGATTTTTATATAGTATGTCTAAAATATTATCTAGGAAATATTTGTCTTCTATTAAGTTGACACTATTTTTTTTAGATGAATAAACCTGAAGATAAATCTAAAACAATGGCCGTCAATAGAATAAAATTGACTGATTTCACAATTTCTGCCCAGTATTTAGAAAAATAACGTTGAACTTGAGTGACTGAATGGGAATGTCTAGGTTACTAATGTAACCCCCGTTCCCTGAAGGAAGGAACGGAGACGCTAATAATGTGAGGTGAACTAAATGTGGTTGCTGTAGTTGACAAGTTTCTCCAAAGAAGAGTAGAAAATTAAAGAAACCAAATGTATGAGGAGACAAAGACAAAGACAAGAGAAACAAAGAGAGAAAATAAAGGCTTTCTTTCTTAAAAAGGACAAAATAGTTCAGAGTCCTTTTATTTTCCCCTGGTAGCTAAGGAGACAAGAAAAACAACAGAAAGAACAAGTGGAAGAAAAGGGACAAAATATTCATCAATAATTGAACAGCGAAGTCTCTTGAGTTTTGCGTTGTCATATGTAGATGTGTCAACTCAGACAGACTAAACCCAGGAGAGGCAGCGAGGGAGAGACATGCACAGGCACACATGCACGCTCACACCTCATTTAGATACGGCTAACAATTAGATGACTCAATCAATAAACAATACTGTCCTGTTCTGATGCATTAACAGATGGCAAACATGGAATCACGCTTCTGGAAAGTCCTCTAAAGTTAAATGCACTTTCAAAAGTTTGGTTTCCCTAAGGGCCAGAAGCTATCCTCTCGAAACTGTGATTCATAGACCCACCTTAAGTCGACTTTCAGTGTGATATGATTTATGTGTGAGAGACCCCGAAAGGCACCTTGGAGTTCAAAAGACTTGACATACAATTAAACGCAAGCAAAGCCTTGAAGATATTTGGGGGGGGGGGGGGGGGGGGGTATTTTTTGGAGGTACACAGCAACTCCAGAGCGATAATGATATAATAATGATCCCAGGAGAGTGGATTATTGACTTTGCTTTACAAACAAAGATGAAAAGCTGTGATCGATAGATAAAAATCTTTCATCTGCGTAAGTAAATGTATCGCCTTAAGTTACTTTAGATCTGAAAAATTGGAAAAACTGCAGTGCAGAGCCTAGATGAGCATGTGAGTCCTATTTACTATAAAATAAGGCATTAAATCATGGTGAAGGTTTACAAACATAGCCTTTTATAGAGATTACAGGTAAACCTGGATCAACACCAGCTGGAAACTGTATACTGCTGAAACGGCTTATTGTTTAATTCTCCAAATCTCTGAGCACTTATTTAATGCCAGTGACTTAATTGAACAGAGTGGTGAAAAAATTCTATATTGTTTCATCAAAACTTCTCATTTATATGAAACAAATCTCCAATCTACAACAAATCTAAGCTCTCCTATGTAAATGTAGGAAGGGGGTAATCAAAATATATATATATATATCTCTTTGATAAGTTAATATGATCAACACTGAATTCAAGATACTATTGTAACTACTCACTGTATACTGTAAATGTATTTGAATACTTCAGTATGCAGGGGTGATAATGTAGAAAGTTTGTTTGGATACAGTTATTGAACATCAACCTGTGTGAAAAAATTTGAAGCGTATTCAAGTCAAACAATTATTGTATTCTTAAGATTGATCACACTTCCAAGTATTCCAATGTCCACATTTGTATAGACTACAATAGCAATCACAACCTTATCTATTGAAGCCTTACACCAGCTGTGGTTAGAGACTAGCATGGCTACTACGAATACCTTCCATCCATCAAAGCGGATCCATCAGGATCAATAAGGTTCAATAGTGTCCTCCTCACAAAGATCATTGGTGGAAGGACATACGTAGATAGCAAATGACTCTAACTGAGACTACTGAAAACAAAAATATACAATAAAGTGAGCAGTGTAATTTCTTGGTCCATTCCAAGAGTGTTTCTTCATCTTATCGTTGTTGTTTTTTTATCATCTAAACAGCTTTTTCCAATTCATATATCTTGGGTATTATAATGCACTCTTACAGAAAGCAATTTCACACTCACAACAAGTTCATATCAGACAACTTACATTAGTTTACTATTTTTAGCCAGTTAGTTTCTATATTTTTAATTTGTCAAAACAGTCCCAAAAGAAGTATTGTGTGTGTTTTTTTTTTCTGTCACCAAGCAACATCAATTTTCTTTAACTGTTCAATACATTCTGTAATCACATTGTTCCAGCTCCACTTCAGGTTTTATATCCTGCCTCGTCTTTCAAAAAACTCACTTCACACACACACACACAAAAAAAAACTCGGCTTAAAGTCGGCATGAAATGGAAGCTGCGATAGTCTTTTCATCCCTATTGTGACGAGTGAAACATGCAGAGCAAGGAAAAAACATGTTAGGCAGGACTTGATTTCGTCCATTGAGAACTGATTGGATCGTTGTGTTGGTTATTGCTGTGTTCTCATGTGACTGACAGGTTGTTCCGACCGCGTGCCGAAAAACACATCATCAGAGAAGTCGTTGTAAGAGGGAGGGAAGGTTTTTTGATAAACAAAATAAACGATGAGAACAGATAAATCATTTACAATAGATACTGCAATATTCCAAAAAAAAAAAAAAAAAAATTGTCGATTTTGATTTCATCGTGACTTTACTTTCCACTCTGCACTGCTCACATACTCTGGTCTGAAACGCCAGTCAACCAGAGTGATCACTCTCAGCCAATCAAATTCACGGACTGGAACTCAAGGTGTGTTCATGCCATCACGTAATTACCGTAAATTACTAGATGACAAACTCAAAATTATCCATTTCTGTGGCCACACTTTTAACGCCAAAATTAATCTGTGTAATCTAAATAACCAACAGACAGAACCACAATATAACAGTCATTTTGCAGATGCTTTATAAATGCTTTATTTATCATATTTAGCTGGAAATTAGACATGTAATATCCAGTTAGACATGTGATATCCATGGTACATTGGTTTGTTTTAGTTATTTTCATTATTTTTCATTTTGAGTGTTTCCCCATGCCGTTGCAGCGAACAGGTGGTACAAGTTGGAGCTTTAATTCGAACATGGAGTGAAGTAACTTAACTACTATAAAAAATAAATCATAATATTTATTTCCAAAAAATATATATATTTTGCATTTTAGAGTCTAATCAAAATAAAGTCATATTACATGATTTTTAAAAACAATGAATTCAATTCAGAGTTTTAGACTTATCATCTTAAGATTTTAAATATAACATGGTTAGACATGTGGCTTTAGCAGCAGTGTATTTCTAGATTGATACAATGCCTACTTCAATATTATTTTTATGAAGATATTTCATTTGCTGGCTAACAGGTTAAGGAAACTTTCAACAAACATGCTGACTTTTCTATTTTTACTCCCAGTCTTCCTCTGTCCTGTCTGAGAAATTTGAAAATATTTTTTTGCAACTATCCCTTTAGCACAGACCTGCTCTGAGTCAAAGAGAAAGTGATTAATCCTTTGCGAAGCAATGATTGCACTTGTTAAAGTCTATTCTTAAAGGACACCATCAGGCAGAAAACATGGAGAGACATATGTATGCCCGAGTCATCAGTGAGCGGATGTCCTTAAGTCATTTTCTGAGTAAAGCATTAATGCATTTATTAATTCATGCATTTATTCATTTATTTACACACATTCTTAGTCTTTTACTCACACTTACTAAGAACATTACAAATAAGAATAGTTTACAGAAAATAAAATATTTTCGGAAAAAATATCTGACGTTTATTGTCATCTTCTAAGAATCCATTCAGTCTATTGTCTCTATTGTTTTCTGGTGCAAACGAGCCCCGTTCAGTCTGTCTCCCCTGCACACATTCACACCTCTCCGGCCTGGTTATGGCTCTAAATATGTTTTTCTTTTGTCTTCATTATAATTACTAGCGACTGGCTATCCACTCTGTATTAATCCCTAATTTATTTTTTCAAAGTTCTCACTGCATCTGAGGGCTAGATAGCATGTTAGCTTAGCACACCACCAATACATGAGAATTTGTGAAATTAAAACTAGCTCCAAACTTACTTTATAACGCAAGTTGAGTGTTTTAAATAACCTTCTGTGATCTGATTTGGTTTTGGATTAAAAAAAAAATCAGAGAGAAAATATATTATTTTATAGTATTCTGCACAATGATAAAGTCTACATCGATTAGCAATACATTATAAATATAATTTATTATTATGAAAATACCTGACATGACTCGAAGAACACAGATAAATCATATACCGTTGCAATTATGTTTATTGTCTCCAAAACATCTTTATCTACATGTTACAGCGATCTCTGTAAGCTTTGTTTATGTCATGGACTTCCTGGAATGACACATGATATGGCTCTTCTTCATGTGTTCCATTTATGGACTACATGTGCACAGGGCGCCCTCAGGCTGCCAGTATGGATTGAAAACACAGTACATCTGAGTATCCAGGGCTCATAATTACATCGGCACATTTGGGTATAAATGCAATAAATATTATTAATCTCTATAGTAATCTGACGTAAACCTATGAAATCTATCAATATTTCACCAAATCTCTTATAATATATATAAAAGAAGCCGGTGGCACAGCCACCCTGGTGCCTTTAGGGTTATTGTGCACGACGTGCAAAAATGTAACCCTGCTTTGACCGTTGAAAAGAAGTGTGCTGTAGAGCTTGCATCAGTTTGGGTGCATCAAGTGCACATCAAGGGCACATATCAACCACAATCTATGCGTGAGCAACATTCTGAAACCTAAAATGAAAAATGAGACACCTCATCCATGGGTCTCATGGATTTAACGGACACATGAAATAAGTACACAAGACTGAGTATTCATATGAAGTGTGCCATTTGGGACAGGGCCTATGATCTTGAACCACAATAGCCACATATATGAGATAATTTAAATATAGAATAATTTTTAATGTCATAGGATGTCATAGCTCAATATGTTTTTCAGCACTTAAATGTGTAAATATAGATGCCCAGTATTTATCTGGAGGTCTTTGTACAGGTTTATTAATGTAATTATATTTTACGCTTATGTGTCCTATGATATGCAATGGAAGTAAATTTTAATGTTTAACATGGGTGTATTCACAACACATAGCATACGATATAATATCTTAAGATTATTCATCATTATGTTGTCTCTGCCTTTTCTGTTTTAATGATATTCAGAACAGAAAAACTAAATGTTCCTTAATTTTAATTAACACTAACTTTATTCTCATCTGAATTATAAATAATTGATTTCCGTATAAAATTATTTCTGCGCCTCTCTCTCTCTCTCTCTCTCTCTCTCTCTCTCTCTCTCTCTCTCTCTCTCTCTCTCTCTCTCTCTCTCTCTCTCTCTCTCTCTCTCACACACACACACACACACACACACACACACAGTTCGATCGAGCCCGCGCCTCTCTCACTCACACACACACACCCCACACACACAGTTCGATCGCGCCCGCGCCCCCCCCCCCCCCCCCTCTCTCTCTCTCTCTCTCTCTCTCTCTCTCTCTCTCTCTCACACACACACAAACACAGTTCGATCGCGCCACCGCTTTGAGAGAGAGGCGCGCGCGATCGAACTGTGTGTGTGTGTGTGAGAGAGAGAGAGGCGCGGGCGCGATCGAACTGTGTGTGTGTGCGTGTGCACACACACACACACACACACAGATTGGCAGGGGACACTCTCTCTGTCAGAGAGATGGAGAGAAAATGCTCAGAATCCACATTCAAACCAAAATATCTGACTTCTTGTTGGTGGGAACTAATGACTGTAAATTAGAAAGTTGTTCGGCTTGACAAGAACAACATACACGCCAAGTTTTGTAACTGTAGGTAAAACTAACTAAGTTATAACACACTTTATGTGTCCTTTTTTAGTCATAAATTCATTTCCTTGCCACGGCCAAACCGTTCGAGATATTAAAAATCCGTCCGCAATTTAGCATCCTCAATGTCTTGACTTCACGCTGACCGAGTTTGGTGACAATGAATGAATTGCCTTGGAGGAGAAGTTAAAATTCCAGAGCAAGCGTTCTCCAAACAACCCATAATAGCCGACTTCCTGTTGGGCTGGCGTAAAACTTGACCGAGGGAAAGTTGTTCGGCCCGATGAGATCTATATGTGTACCGAGTTTCATATTATTACATGCAAGTGTGTTTGATTTATGGACAAGTGTTCAAATCCCATTCCAGGGGGCGCTGTCGAGCCCCTCTGCCACGCCCGGGTACCAGCTTCAGCCCGGCCCTAATGGCTGCGGGTTCTGACCCATGTGCAAAGTTTCAAGAGTTTTCGGGCATGTTAAGGGCCCCAAAAGCCCCTGAAACCTTGAAAAACAAGAATTAAAAGTATTCTCACTCAGCAGACAAATAACCCCCCCCCCCCCCTTTCCCTCTCCCTCTAACAGAGAGAAAGAAAATTCTTCAAAACATCCACATTCAAACCAAAATATCTGACTTCCTGTTGGTCTGAGCTAATGACTTTAAATTAGAAAGTTGTCCGGCTTGAAGAGTACAATATACATACCGAGTTTTGTTACTGTAGATAAAACTAACCCCCCCACTTTTATCAAAAGGGGGCGCTACTGAGCCCTTGTACCACACCCGTTTCTGAAACTTTGCACATGTCTACTAGGTAATAAATGAGATGTGTCTGTCGAGTTTCATGCAATTTGAAGAATGTTAAGAGTCTCAAAAGCATCCAAAAATAATATTAAAGTTTGACGCGTTGCCATGGCAACAGTATTTAAGATATCAATAATCCTTTCACAGGTCTACATCTGGCGTGTGTTTACATTATACACATAAAGTTTGAAGCAAATCGGGTAAAAATAAGAGGGTGATTTAAAAGCATTTTGAAAGTGACACACTTCCTGCTGGTAGTTGGTGGCGCTATAACTTTGACTCACAATAGTCACATCCATGTGACCGGCCTCTTACAACGAACACACTGCTGAAGTTTCATCAAGATTAATTACCCTGGCAATTTTTCATCCTCAATGTTTTGACTTCATGCACACCGAGTTTGGTGATGATCGGGTGAATTCCCTAGGAGAAGTGTTTCAAATTCCCTAGCGTGCGTTTCCAAACAACCCTAAATAGCCGATATCCTGTTGGGCCCGATGACATCTATATGTGTACCGAGTTTCAGATTATTACATGCAAGCGTGTTTGATATATGGACAAGTGTTCAAACCCCATTCCAGGGGGCGCTGTCGAGCCCCCCTGCCACTCCCGGGTACCAGCTTCAGCCCGGCCCTGATGGCCGCAGGTTCTGACCCGTATGCAAAATTTCAAGAGTTTTTGAGCACGTTAAGGGCCCCAAAAGTGCCCAAAAGGTAGTAAAATAATAATAATAATAATAAAAAATAAAATAAAAAAAAATCCTTATTAAAACAATAGGGCCTTCGCCTTTTCAAGGCTTGGGCCCTAAAAATAATAATAATCCTAAGGAAAACCATAGGTCTCTGCGCTCTTTCAGAGCTTGGACCCTAATAAAAAGAAGAAGAAGAAGAAGAAGAAGAAGAAGAAGAAGAAGAAGAAGAAGAAGAAGAAGAAGAAGAAGAAGAAGAAGAAGAAGAAGAAGAAGAAGAAGAAGAAGAAGAAGAAGAAGAAGAAGAAGAAGAAGAAGAAGAAGAAGAAGAAGAAGAATCCTTAGGAAAACAATAGGGCCTTCGCCTTTTCAAGGCTTGGTCCCTAATAAGGACTTTATTTCAACTGTTCATTTCCTTCTCTGTTGGCCTCTAGTCAGTTAACTTAGTATGATTGCGTAGAGGTACAGTGGGTGGCCAACCAGAATGCCTATTACCGCCGCGGCAGCCGGCAAAAATAACAAATAAAAATAAATTAGGTGCAGTGAAGCTGATTATTTTTACTATTATATTGAGGAATGATTGAGATGAATGAAAAGCGCTTCTCGCTCATGTGAGCAAACACACACTGGAGAAATGAACGTTTGGGCAAGTCTCAGTGAGTGAATTCATGGCTGAGTGGTAGAACTTACGTTTCGATCATTTAGATGTCACGGATTCAAGTCCCGAACAAACATGGACAACTGTAAATTTTATATTAGCCTTTTAATGCATTTTATAGCCTATTATTTATTATATATAGCCTAGCCTATATATATTTTTTGGAGTCCCCATAGCCTACATAAAGTTTTATAAAACATGGTTTTAAGCAAGGTTACTTAGGCTACTTCACCAATAGACCATATAAAATAAAGATATGCAACAGGCACGCACGTTTAAATGACAGACAATAAAATCCAAACCAGCATTTCAGTTACGTTCATGGTTCCAGTGGCCTTAATGCATGCACGGTTTTTCAAAATGTCACAAAGCGTTTTGAGATTATTTTGAATGAAATTTTGAAGTTTATAATTAAGTGTTTTGGCACACCACACAATGCATTGTTCTAAAGTCGGGTTTTATTGTGGCATGTTGAATTAGTGTTCGACAAACGCGGCGGCGCGTTCATCTGGATTTATTTTTCTCATAACAGCTAAAATAACTTAATAGGCTACTCCGTAATTTTTTGGTCATACAGATAAGAGTAGAGTAGACTACATCGTTCAATTAGGCTAACGACAAAAGTTTATCTGTCGTCTCTGTCTCCATAGACATAATAAATACATAGACGCCCTATTGGCCGCTTTGGAACGTTGCTGCGATACGTCAACACGTCTGCCATTTTGCTGAGGGCAAGACTACGCTGTAAACAAATGCAAGTAAACGGGTGAGCTGCGGTTTTCCTGGATAAAAACAATAATAACGTTTACATTTATCAACCGATTTCAGAGGTTTGTACATGGTGTATGTTACTATTACTAATTATATAATGACCAAATACAACCTAAAAAAATGTTCAGCCTTGTTTGTGAAAAGTAATTTCCCTGTTTTCAATTGTGTGGTGATTTGAACAGCCCCAAGCAGCACACGAAGCAGGCATTTTTCTCAATTCCCGTAATGAGAGGTATTGGAAAGTTGCCCTCCGCAATATTGCGGCGCTGTTGACGTACACTCCAGCGGCCAGTAGGGCGTCTATGTATTTATTATGTCTATGTCTGTCTCCGGGAACTGCACGTCACAAAAATGAACCGAAAATGCACTTGCCTCAGCTCAGTCACGATATGAAATCGGCTATGTCTAAAGCCTTTAAATGTCTAAATATTTAATAAATGTTATCTAATTATGTAATCTGAAACCGAGAGGTACAGAGGATCTACTCAAACATGTTTAGCTATCATGTGGGCACTTCCCAGTGAGGAAAGGCAAGGCAAGGGGGAAAATCTTGCTCTAATTAAATGTAGGCTAAATCGCCCTAAACTAAAATGTAAAAACAGATCAAATAATCTATTTGTCGAAATATTGTGATATTGTTTAATTTAAGTTCATAATTATTCTATAAATGTGACCCTGGATCACAAAACCAGTCTTAAGTAGCATGGGTATATTTGTGGGAATAGCCAACAATACTGTCACGGTGTGCGTTTTGTCTTGCCTGTCATGTGATTCCATGTTTGTCATGTGATCCTGCCATGGGACTTGTCATTTTGTTATTTGTTTGCTTATCATCCCCAGGTGTTCCTTGTCTTGTTGATTAATCTCCCCGGGTGTCTCGGATTAACCACGCCCCCTTGTTATCTTGTTTAGCTTGTCTGCTTGTGTATTTATACCTCTGTGTTTCAGTTGTGGTTTGTCGGTCGTTGAAGCTGTTTGCTGTTCTTGTCCCTGTCCTGATTTTTTGGCATAAAAGAAAAATTTATAATTTTGACCCATACAATGTATTTGTAATAATGCAGCAAGGAAGAAGCGGAGAGAGAATCCAAATGCAAGCACTTTAATAAAACAAACAGGTATTCCAATGGAACTTAGAATTTTGTCACTAGGAGCTACTCTTTGCGTTAAGATTCTTTATGAATACGGGCCCAGATTTTCAAATAGTTGTATCTCGGCCAAATATTGTCCTATTCTAACAAACCATACATCAATGGAAAGCTTATTTACTTATTCAGCTTCCATGTGATGCATAATTCTCAATTTCCAAAAAATTACCCATATGGCTGGTTTTGTCATCCAGGGTCACAAATGTTATTAAGTTTAACAGCAGCACCTCGAAGCACTGTGGTTCGAGATTTATTTGAAAAAAAAAAAAAAAAAAAAAAAACTTAATTCACAAATCGCTTGCACCCTGGTTGTAAGGATCCAAAGATCCCTGTGGAATTTAATATTGAGTTGAACATTTTGTTCATGACAACAAATGAAGATGTGTTTGAAGATTGTATGTAGTTTTGCTTGGAAAAAGCTGTCCCAAACCGAAGTAGCGTTATTTCTTCAATTATTGAAATAATGAAATATTTACTAATAAACCCTCTATTGCAGAAATATCACTACATGTAGCTTAAATTATGTAATTCCTTCATTATCAACACTTTAAAAGCCTAATGCTAATGTCTAGAATAGCGATTTAAGTGTGAATTGCAACTTCGCTTTGTTTTAAGTCTCAAACTTAAGGCTTAAGCCTGTGGGGGGTTGTAGGGACAGTTCATTGCTTTATCGTGCGTGCAGGACAATAGGTGTTAATGTTCCTCTTTCATATGGAGAGTGTCGGATAGCCAGCCTGATGCAGTAGCACCTCAATGCGGTACATGAGATCCACGTGGAGGAGTCGGATCAAGATCCAAGGGGTGGAGATGGGTAGGATTAGGGGTGGGTTTAGGGATCAGGGGGCGGAGATGGGTTAGGTATATGTAAGGTGGTAGGAGTTGGATCTGGATCCGACTCCTCCCCGTGGATTTCATGTTCTGCCGTGAGAACCATCTCGCCTGATGAGCAAAGGGAAAATTCTTTCAAAGTCCCCATGAATTCAAAATTGACAATACTTACTTTGTTTGCCTAAATTGATCGTTTTGTGGTGAACAATTCATCCATGCAAGTCAATCCACACACCAAAAAATATTTTGGCTTCGTAATCTTTAATCAAAATCTGAAATTTCCCCTCCCCTCTGCATTGGACGACCTTCCCTGATGACGTAGGTTTGACGGTTTTGGTGTCTGCTTACGCACACTATTTTGACTCATTTAGTATTCTGTTTCTCTCGGATATACGTCACAACAATGGAGAAAAGTCGTTTGCAACTTTCGGTTCACAGAGACTTTAAGGATAAATCTCTCGATGTGTCCAAATGTAGGCCCTATATCGTATTAAATTATAAATATTGTAGTTTATTTATTGTATTTAAAGTTTTTTCCAAACACAATTTCAATTGAAGTGTTCAATCCAGTTGTTTCAACTGGTTTTGTAGAGTTTTAGAATGTGTGAGCAGTGTGTATGATAGTCAACAATCTGGCATTATCTAAACATGAACTGTTGACGAAACGCGTTCATGCCAAGAAACGAATGCGAGCAGAATATACAGAGCTCTTTAATTCGCAATCAACCTCGGTTTATTGTAAGATGAATTCAACAAGGCACGCTGTGTCTTTGAAGCAACAAAGGCTAAATAATTTGTTAGAGTTTTTTTCGTGATTTGTATGGATGACACGCAGCGACATGTACAGTATTATCAGCTGTATGATGTGTTTTTACCCTGAAATGTTTAATTTCAAGAGAGACCCGGCGTGGGCAATGACGGGAGACTAAATAAACTTGCTAAAAAGAGATCCAGCGCGCAAGAGAGACAAAGGAAAACGCATGTTCTTAATTTATGTTTCTTTGGACTATTTTCGTTTTGTGCTGTTTTAATTGTTTAATTTAGCTGCAATTTATTTTGCAATACAAATTTAAAATGTCGCAAGATTAAGATTCTGTTTCTTATTTTGCATCGTGAAGGAAATAAACTATAAACTCGATGCAACCCTGTTTTAAATAAATAAACTGTCCCGACACTTTATTTAAACCTTGAAATGTGCGATGTGGTTTCAAACTTAATTAATTTTAGTGTTCTTTTACATTTTCATTGGTTTTTACATTGAAAGCAATACTATTTAGTTAGTCTGTTATTTCAGCCCATTCTCATCCTTTTGCGTCATCCATGTGACGCTTTGTACATTTCGTTGAAATCTTACTCACATGGCATCCTTTAGCATCAATATGAGACGCAGAACCCAAGGCGTCATACAGGTGACGCTCATCTAAATCCAACGCACATGGCATCGTTTAGCGTGAATATGAGACGCAGATCCCAAGGCCTCATAACCGTACCCTACCCCAGACCTAAACCTACCCATAACAGTGCGTGTTATATTGACGCTAAAGGATGCCATGTGCGTAAGATTTCGACGAAATGTCATATGGCGTCACCTATATGAAGCCAAATGATGAGAATGCGTTTGTTATTTTGTGTAGCCATGACAAAATCAGTCTTTTTCTGATTTGTTCAATATATGGATCTGTTTTGAAAAATTTCTTCCGTTGCTATGGCCGGTATCACTGTCAATCATCTCAATTTCGTGAATGATTCACAAAACAATAAGTTAGCAGATTAAAGACGAGCTCCTTCATTTTCATTTTCTGATGCGATCGGCTGACAATCTTCTTTCAACAGTTTTGTCGCCTGTGCAGCGGCTCTACTGGAATGTAGCAAATTTATGTTGTAATGTGCCATTGATAATTAAACAAAACGCCTGACTTAAAATAAACAGTTAATAAACTCGCTAATAAACTGATACCTATTTAAGCACCAAGAACGGTAAAATATAAAACTGCATGCCATGTAGGCTTCAATGAGATTCGATCTCGGATCGAATGAAGCTCCGCGAAGCTCATGTTGTTGGGTTAACCACTGAGCTACCGTCAGAACGCTGGTGAAATAACGTCTTTTATGCTCTTGCAAAGCCTCATTGATGTACCTAATACTTTTCTATTGCAATATTTTATTTTTAAATGTTTTCATTATTTATTCAATTTAATTTCAGTATTGTGATTATGAATTCGTTTAACTACAATGTTTCACTTGAATTCATCTGCTACCATCTTTCAATCGCTCTGAATGAGCCGCGGCACGGCGGCAGATTACTCAATAGAGAGAATAAACTGACACTTTTCAAAGTCTGTGATTGCAGCGCCTCTTAGCGGTAAAGGTTTCGCGGCGGTAAAAGTATTATTCTGCTTGGCCACCTACTGTACGTCACACATGGGCTCACTATAGGCCGACGCTGGTCATGTGTGTGACGTACAACAACAGAAGCTTACGCCATTACACTAGTGACTTACCCTAGGCCTAAAGAGAAGGAAATGAATAGTTGAAATAAAGTCGTTATTTTGGGGGGGTTTTGCGCACAAAAAGTATTCTTGTCGTTTGATAACCTTAAGATTGAGCCACTGTAGTCACTTGGACTATTTTAACGATGTCTTTAATGACTTTTCGGGGCTGGCAAGTTTCAATCCCTGAAGAAGCCTATGGACTAGTATGGAGGACTGATCCAGCTCTCAGATTTCATCACAAATATCTTAATTCGTGTTCCGAAGATGAACAAAGGTCTTACGGGGTTGGAACAACATGAGGGTGCGTAAATACTGATAGAATTTTCATGTTTGGGTGAACTAACCCTTTAAAGGTGGCGACTCATTTTTTTTATTACGTAACTCCTGACACAAATTCAGACATAACTGTCACTATAAGTTTCTGAGAATAAAATAGTTGTCAAATACTGAAACTTGAGTCTTATATCTTTTTAGTGATGTATAGTTTGTCAAGGTAATAACATTATTGTAATTTTAACTTTGAGCTATTTAAACAAAGAACAATTCAGCGTCCGCGTCCTGGTGAAGCTTAACAGGTGAGTCACGGAGCCATTCAGATCCTTAGCACATTATACATTAAAATGACAAACCAAGAGTCCAACATGTCATCCAAAGAGAACCAAAGCCACAAGTGGGGTATGTATGTGTATGAAAGAAAAAGTGAGCTAGTGAGAGAGAGAGAGGTAAGTGTGTTTAAGAAGGTGTGTGAAAGCAAGTTTAGGAAATTGTCAGTTTAAGATATAAATGAGAGGGGTTTACTGGGACCTGCGTCTTTGGAAAAAAGAGTGGGATCTAGTCTGAGAGTACTACTGAAAATGCTCTTATTTAGCATTTTTCCAATATGGGATCTTAATTAAGTACATTAATTTAGTTAAGTTAATTATAAATAAAATAACATGGAAAAAATTCCACACTTAATCAAGCCCCCTAACCCACTTATAAAATCCATAATAAGGAATTTGCATTCCACCGAAATAATCCAACCTTAAATAACCATCTTTACCAATGCAACTAAACAAGCTAAACTTACCATTTGCTATATATTCCCTTTGAACGCCCTTCATAAAATTCAATAATGATATTCAGTCAGTCTGAGATGGCAGCAAAAGGCTGCAACATACAGGCATACATTGGGAGGATGGGGGGTAGGGGTTGTAATTTCTCTTGCAATTGTTGCTTTGATGTGGTTTGATTGCGTAAAATTTATGTCCAATTCCTTGGTAAACCACATCATCATGCACACCGATCACAATCACCATAAACATTGTGGCCGTTCTGCTATAATCACAACCCTGATTGTGGTAATCTGCAGTTTCTCTAATGCAGTTAGATAGCTCAGTTACGGGACAGATGATGCTATAGCGGCATCAGTTTTAGCCTCTGCGCCGGCAGCAGCCCTTGTTGCTGTTCTTCTTTCAATAATTGTTTTCGATTCCTCTGCTTCTTGTCATTATAAGCTGAAATGCCTCCAGCAGACAGTGATTGGCTGAGTAAAAACTGCGCAGAAGGAGAATTTCAGTCACATCTGAGCTAGACATAAAGTAGAGAGTAAAGTTGCTGAGCATCAGCCAAAAATTTAACTGTGGATTTATGTACAGTATGTAACAAAAAGAGCAGAGTTTTCATGTCAAGAAAAAAACTAAAAAAGACCCAAAGACATTAGCAGATTTTCATGATCTCCTGAGCACTAACAAACTTAGTTCAGTAAGATCAGGGAATGCTTTAAGGTGATGTGTGTGTCAATATTTCGATGTTGAAATACTTTTTATGGCCTATTGTGCAGAGACAGCTGCAAGTAAGTCATTCGAAGGCTGACTTTGTCAAAAACTGTAAACTCTGTCTCTGGCCCTATGGAGCAGCCAAAAATATTCCAAAAAAGGGAGATGACGGAAAACCTGTTAGAAAGTATTATTTTTGCAATTCTGTTTCATGAAGTGTAAATTCTACTCTGTACTTTAGAAGTTGAATACTGAATCTACTCTGCCGCCATGGCTGTCCAATATCTGTGAATAAAAGTGAGTTTAAAATAAAAGCAAATTTTAAAAAAATGTATTCTCTTCAAACTCTTTGGCTCTGTGATGGAAAACATAATTGATACATTTTTTCAACCAACACCTTTTAAGATGTCAGGGGAGCATACGTACATGCAGAATTTTAATGAACGGAAATTCAAATTAGTATTCACACACTTGGTAGACTTAAAACGAAAGCAGAAAAAATACATATGAATCAAGCTTTGTGAGCCAGTTGAGTCTTGGCATTTAATTTTCTTTGGGTGACCGATAAAATGCTTGAAATTACACAACAATTCTTGGCTAAACTTTTATCATACTTCCCATATACACATATGGACATACACACAGCTATGGCATTTCCTTTGAGGAGGAAAGGGAAGCAGTGCTTCCTCAAATAACTGGATGAGAAAATAATCCATAGTACAAACATTAAACACACATTTTTATGAAATATGTCATTAAAAAAGGTGTATACATCACTTAATATTCTAAAGCGACACTGTCCAACAACAACACCAGGGGTTAAATACTATCCTATTTTTGTGTGTGAGAAATCAGTTGGTGAAATTAAAGCTACATCTCCATGTCTGTGACCATCATGACACCTGCAGTGTTTACCGAGCTTTGATGACTGATGATCTGAAAATAAGTTGATATATAAAATATATATGATATAAAAAATGATATATAAAAATAACAGCTGAACATTAGTTAACAAATAAAATATGCATTAAATATAAAATGTGTTACTGCGTTCTTATAATTATTATTTTGGGGAGAAAATGTAAAAATGTTGAGAAAATTAAGTGTAAATGGAACATGAATTTACACACACACACACACACACACACACACACACACACACACACACACACACACACACACACACACACACACACAAAACATATCAGAACACCACTGGACACCATTGATGCATCCATTGAGTTTTCCATATGTATTTCCATCTGTATTTCCGTATTTCCACCACAGCTGTTCCATATGATGCAAAAATGGTCAATTAGATTTAAAATCGAATCCAATGGCCTGTTAAAATAGATTTAATTATATGATAAAAGTATTAATATATTTAAAAACAATATTTGCAGGTAAAGGGTGATTATTCTTTCCCTTCCGGGTCCTTTTTTCTTTCATATCTACCTTCTTTCCTTACTTCCTTCTTTTCATCCCACCTTCTCTGATCCTGGTGACTTCAAAACAGAAAGAATTGGCTGCTGGGTGGTGGACGTGGGTAAGAGAAATAAACAAAGTTGCTCCCTTGCCCGTGTGCAGGCGGAGAAAAATGAAGGAGAGGAAGAGAAACCTGCAGGGAAGCAAAAGAGAAAGCACATGTGCACGAGAGAGAGAGAGAGAGAGAGAGAGAGAGAGAGAGAGAGAGAGAGAGAGAGAGAGAGAGAGCACATGTGCACGAGAGAGAGAGAGAGAGAGAGAGAGAGAGAGAGAGAGAGAGAGAGAGAGAGAGAGAGAGAGAGAGAGAGAGAGAGAGAGAGAGAGAGAGACGAATGGAGGGGTACCGAACCAAGGAAGTGAAAGTCAGAGATGAAGGCCTCCAGGCAATGCTTGTTCCTTATCCACAAGAAAAAACGAAGAGTAAAATGGAAGGATGATGTGAGAAGAAAGTTGGTGGGTGTGCTGAGGGTGGAGGTCTGGTGAGGCGCGTGGTGGGACGTCCTCAGGAGAGATATGCGATAAACACCAAGAGTAGATCACGCACTGACATTTCGGCTTTAACCTTCATAACCTCCACCGTACACTCATATGTGATGTTGTTTTCCTATCCCTCCTCCTCATCTTCCCCCAGTCTTGGCATAAAAATTGTCTTTAGATGAGCTCGTGCAGAAGAAATGATCACATACAACCAATTAAAAATACAAATTAAGACAAATATCACTCTATGTTTGTTAGTAAAAAAGAGATATGTACAAGGTTTAACAGCAAAATCAACATATAAAATATAAATGTAAAACTGAAAGATTGCTCTAATCATAAGACCAAGAACATGCATTAAGAAATTACAAGTAAAAGTCTCCTCAAACCAGAGGACAGTAAGATAACCTGTCTCCGATGTCTGGACTAATGGGCAGTGAAACATCAGGCCAGATTCATTACAATCCATGCCAATCTTGGCACATACGAGTGGACCTGGTGAACGTGATTTCACCAAGTACCACATGTTCCTGGATCAACATCTTTGTTGATCCTGGAACAACTTTCAGATCAACCAATCAGATTTGAGGGACAAGTTAACAGTTTATGTCAAGTTTAGGCTTAGAACCAGGGTAAGGTGCTTCAACATCAGTGTTATTCACCCATCATTTCCCTCTGATTTTAGGGAAAAGTTATGGGTAGGGTTAGTTTTAGGGGTAGGGATGGGGTAAGGACAAAATTTTGGGACAGGGATGTTGTTCCAGGATCAACAAAATATGTTGATCCAGGAACATGTCTTACTTGGCAAAATCACGGTGACCGAGTGGACCTGTAATGAGGGGGAGCCGAGAAAGGAATACAAGGAAAAAAAATAAAACAAAAAACACAATCCATTCCAAATTCTGTAGTCAGGACCGTGTCTGCTTGAGGCCAAATAGACAGATTAGAGTAGCAAAATAAATAGAAGCTTGTGTATGATGAGAGACCATCGATCTCCACATAAAAATAACAACATCTCAGCTCTGTACCTGACATTGGAGGGCCAAACAGCTGATGAAAATCAATATGGTGGTTTAGGGATTGACCACAAGAACGACAGAGTGTGTTCGATGGAGAAATAGTGATGCAGCACATATGATAATTCATTAGCAGTGAAACACACACACTTTCAGGTCTGGGAATGGCTTTAAATATAATTTGATTCAAGGGATAGTTCACCCGAAAATGAATTTGGAATTGCTGACAAGTCTTTGGAGGGCGGAATTGTGTAGACAGGGAGCAGTGCAATCCTGGCAGAAGTTAGTGAAAATTGATAATAATTGGATATAGCCTTTACCTATTAGTGCACATTCACTTGCTACAGTATGTTCAAATAATCTAAGAACAAAGACAACATGGTAGACTTAACACATAGCGTCACAGTCAGATCTCCTGGTCTTGAAGAGTTCAGAGAGACAGAGACCCCTGTCTGCCAATGAGCTGGGTAATTAACGCCACATGGAAGGATCCTGACCTTTCTTTGCTGCAATGTTGTCTGGATTTCAAGGTAAAACAAGCAGTGAGCCATCACAAAGTGTTTATCAGGACATTTATTCTTAGACCGTTCTTAAAGGTTACAAAACTGAGCCGTCAAACAGCATGTTCGTCACTTTCTTCCCTAAAACCAAACTGTGAGCAAAGAGAACTGACGTAAATAAAGACTCTACATGGGACCAGGGAAAGAAAATTTGAGATTGGTTTAGAGGAAGAGCAGTCAGACATCATAATCAACCAAGCTAACCTGAATGTTGGAGTTGTGGTGCAAGGTTATCACACATGCTAGTATAGACATGCTGCTGCATACACACACAGGACATTCCCCTAATGTTATTGTATGGTTCACATCTATCTGACGTTTATCTTGAGCTTACAAGCATATTTCAACAGAAGCTGAATTGTATAAAATGGACATACTAGTAAACTCTCCACAAAAACACTGCATCACCCCAGAGAAGGTTATCCCAATCAATAATAAATTAGATGCATTTGGAGATGGAAAAAGTTCTAAATAGACCTTATCCAGATCTAAAAGAGCTAAAATCCTGTTAAGAACTTCACGTCTCCCCTAGATGCTTGAGGCAAGCTTTTGAGAACTACTGCCTGCGGTGCAACATGGTGTTAAACTAACCTTTGGATAAAGGTCTTAAAAAATACAATGTAGAAACAAATCTCATGTGTCTTGTCCAGGTTTATCAAAGGTGAACATAGTCAAAGTCAACAAAGTCAATTTTCAAGCAAGTCAGTGCCATGTACCTTCTTGGCTCTGTTAAGGATAGCCTAAGGACCAAAAAGTCAAATGGGATTTGAAACATCTACCTGTATCTACATTTCTGACACTGCATTAATTTCATTCCCTGCTACGTTTTCTCTTTAAATATTTATAACCCAAAGCCAGCAAGCTAAAGGCTTCAAACCAATAACCTAATGGTCCTGTCGCTGTGGCATGTTCCTCACCCAGGGGCTGTGGATATAACCACTCTGACATGTAAGAAATATGAATGATGCACAGCTTGTGAGATCCATTTAGCGGCAGAGTTGGTGGCCTTTGAGATCTGTGAGCTCTAACAGGCTAAAACACCCTGATGAGAGCGAGAAACAAGCTGACACAGATTAAAGTATTACACTACAAAGACAGCATCAATTACCAAAGGCCTCACCCAAAGAACTTAAAGCCCTCAACACAAGAGCTGCTCACCACCCCTTCAGCACTAATCAGGCTTTAATCAGACCCTAACTAATTACTGTTTCGTCAGTGTATAACGTGAGGAACAGATAACAGCCTCTTTCTCCATTACATTTAAAGAGGTCTGCTTTGGGTAATAAAAATCCAAACAATTTTAGGGCTGAACAAACTGTCCTAAAACCCTTTGCAGAACAAAAGAAGTTCATTATGAATGAAGTCAAGGGGATAGCGAACACTAAGTAATGGATGATCTACAGGGGGAGAGGAGTAGTCACATGGCATCAGAGTTTGTTATTGCTCAATGTCATTCTGAAGGCAAGAGGCTCACTTTCTATTCAAAAGTGTATAATTTGAAATGATTTGGTCACACCAGAAATTGAATTTGAATTTTAATGACAGGAAGAGGAATTGATCTCTTCAAATCTTGCCACAGCACCCTAGTTAGTCAATAGATCTGTAGCCCAATTTGTAAGGAGGAACCGTGAGAGAACAGGGATTGAACACGTTTGAGCAAAGTCTGAAACTGGAAAGCATTCTGGTCCCATCTCCTATTTCACTTTCTTTTCGTAATAACCCCCTCAAAACTTCAAGAGGTCTGAAATGGCAAGCAATCTACCTGGGGAGAGAACCCAGGAGATCAAAGGTCTCTTCGACACATGAAGGCTTCCTCTCTAAGTTTTAGGAGCTGAGTATTCAGGGCAGAATACCACAGAAACCTGGGGAGCTATGGCACTTCCCCAGTTCCCAACCCTCTTTCCAGAAGCACTATAGAGAGGTTAATGCAGAGCTACCGGTAGAGGATGAGTAAGCATGGAGGGAAAAAGACAGAGACTGTTGGAGGGAAGAGATGAAAAGAGAGAGTGAGAAGTAGTGGAGTAAATCAAGGTATGTTAGGGCACATCAAAGCTTGTTTGTAGATGCTTCCGAAAGTTCTTCAAGAAAACTCCTACTGTACACTTTCAATGTACAGTACATCAGATTCAATACTCACATGTTCTAGTAATGAGAGACGTTGCTAAAAAATCATGGGGGCTGGGATGAAAATAGGCCATTAAGAATTTAATTGAGAATGCCTTTTAAAATTCAAATAAATTCCTGAAACAGGATTCAGAGTTTTACTTTATTTTGAATGTACAATTAGGTTAAATTAGAATCCAAATTCAAAGAAATTCATGTAACAAAATCAAAGTTTAAAGTGTAAAAACTTTTAAAAACCTTACAGTATATGCCAAACAGACCTACAGAGGAACGACAGAGAACTGCAGAACGATAGATAGAACAACAGACAGGATAATAGACAGATAGAGAGATAAACAGACAGATAGATAATATTTCAACTTCCTGTGCATTGTGGCTAGGGATGCTCATATTGATAATTTAACCGTTAACTGAAAGTAAAAATTTTGGCTGATTGATACTATCAGTTACACGGTTTAAAAGTTGTTGTTGTTTTTTTTGGTAGTAAAAGACACTTTGCCCATCAGTGTCGACTGTGGTGAAGGTTTTCAAGAGCTACTGGGCTATATTGAGCCCAATTACGAAATCCCATTAAAGATGTACTATTACCCGTAGAATTGAAGCCAGTTTTAAGGAGAGAAAAAAACGCTTAAATTACAACTCAAAAACACAAATTTCGTGGCCCTTACGACTGTAAGCAAATGAAAGGTGCTCCCCGAAGCTGGCCACTCTAGCGAGGCATTATCTCTGTATTCCCGGGACATCTGTGCCATCAGAGAGGGTGATTTCTGCCGTGGGTCTAACTGTCAACAGGCTGCCCCACATCATGTACACATGTTACTAAAACTAGACAAGGTGTGGATTGAGGTAGGTCTGCTATTTTTTATTTGACGAAAAAACTTAGTCTGACAGAAAAAAAATTGCCAGTTTTTCAAAGCTTTTTGAACGGATTTAGTGTTTTATTTTTGTCATCTTAATTAGTTAATTTAAGTAAAAAAAAATCTAGTGTAGGCCTATTTTATGTTTTTTATTTATATTATTTTATTTTGTTTTTCTCTGTTGTCACTGTCAGAGGTGGTGCAGGTGCGTGAAAATTGTATGTGAATCCAGGTTCTACCAGAAAGACTCGGAAGAATAAATACTGTAACAATATATACATTTATTGATAGCCCAGCAAGCAATAAAGTTCTTTGGCGTAGGCCCCGTCCATAGCTCGCAATCCGACGGTCCGGACTCTGCATTTCCTGCCTGAAGATCAAGTAAGGGGCGCAGCCGACCCCCTGGGAGGTATAGGAAGGGACCACCCTGGTGGTGGTGGGGAGGATGGAGGGGAAGGGACCATCCTGGTGGTGGTGGGGAGGATGGAGGGGAAGGAACCAGCTTGGAGGTGGTGGGGAGGATGGAGGTAAATGAAAGCGTCAGAAACCAGAAAGCAAGTATTAGACATGATTGGATATATGAGAAGGTAATAAGTGACGCAGCAATTGAGTCTTCCTGGCAGAACTTAACGCTAAAGCTTCCATTTCTGTTGTTTATCTATTCTGTATGCTGCTGTTTGCGCGTTAAAATAAACCCGTGAAATTTTTTTTTGTATTTTTAACGGGTCACAGACACTCGTCAATTTTATTTTTATGTAATGCCAATTCAATATTATAATCTTATCAGTTAACGGTTAATACTCAATCGGCGGTTGTCGGTCGGGAAAATTAACCGAAATGAGCATCCCTAATTGTGGCCAATTTAATTCTAATGCTATTGCCATCCAACCCTATCTAACTTGTGCCTGGGAAAACTTTCCAAACTTCTCCTCCCAAGCTAAAAAAAAAAAAAACCCAGCCGGCCAAAAAGGAACCGATGCAGTGCAGTCTTAGCAGACACCTGGAGCGGGGTCACGTCCCTCACCTTCCATACTACAGAGATGCACTGCGGTAACTCACTCGATCCTAATGACATTACCAGAGCGGTTTTGGCCATGCTGTGTGCCTCTGACATTTAAATTGACTCTGTAAATTGCATCGGCGTGATGCGGAATGAGACGAGCTATGGGCAGTATTGACTTCTCTGCAGCTGAGGAAGCTTCATTTAAAATCTCACAGACCGCATGGTCAGGATAGATTCATATGTTCTGTGCCCGTCACACAAGAGGATCATAGACACTACGGTCGCCACTCTGTAATCAGCCTGATTCCTTATTATTATTATTATGCCAGGAGGCATTACATTGTGTAAAGTAATCAAACATGGTGCTTAATATTTAGAAAGGCCAGTGATTAGCCTATTCTTCTTTTCTCTTGGCTTTTTTCCCCAGAATGTCTGCCACAGGCATGGAATGTCACAGTAAGTGCAGATTTATAGATGCTATTATTTTACTCGTCCAAAGGATACTTGTAATGGCCACTATTAGTCAGTTATAGGTGTGTTTTAATGGCCTGATGTGGTTAAGCTCAATTCTCGGCTGTGCGCTGAGGTCTATGAAGATGCGAGGGCAGCCGCCGCAGTGTAATAACAGAGCAGCAGCCGGAGGGCTAGGTTTGACTGCGCCCGCACCGAGAGCAAAACGCCATAAAAACAGCAGTTTACCAGCAGGGCCGTGTGTAACCATTCATTCTCCTTAACTCACACACACATATATACACACATTCAAAGAGACACACGCAGTGTGATTGAGAGCAGCAATCTTTATCTGCTCTCTGTTTTTCACTTCTCCAAATCTAAATTTATGAGCAGCTCTGCACAAACCTGGAGGCGTTGTAAGTGTGGTGTGTTTGGGAAAATGCTAATATTTACTTGTATGTATATCTGCAGGATAAACTATTACTAGGGTTTGTGTAGCTCACAATGGAGAGACAATAACAAAGACCATAACAAAGACAATAACAACGTTTTTTTTTTAACTCTGTTACTGTTTTTAAGTACTGTACATTTATAAATTAAGTCCTATTACTTATACTTAAGTCATTTGAGGTATTTTTCAATATAATATGATTCGTATAATATAATATAATATAATATATACAAGTGTGACTACTGCCAAAATAATACATTATTTTATGTATGCATTATTAAATTAAACTATATTTTTTAAATACATTTAAAGTAAATACATGAAAATAAAATGTATACAATATTTAAAATTTCCCCTACGAATGATAAATGAGACACAAGCTGTTGCCAGTTGCATTTGTACAAAAGAGAGCGTGAGTCAATGGTGTCATATGAGGGAGGTGAAAGTGGTGCAGGCTTCAGTTACCTGGAACGAACAGTCTGAAATACAGTACAAAGTTACCATGGGTGATGCCGAATATAAGTAACAATGACAGCTGAATGCTGTGGTTAACCAATCAGAATAAAATATTTCAGAGACTCTTGTAATAAGCTAATTTTAATGTCCTCTAAAATCTCCCTGATTAAAAGTCACTGGCTGATTGACGACACATGATAATGTCAGACTGAGCTCAAACCCATCTTATGTTCAAATGAAACATTTGGTACTTGGTACTTGGTACATGGTACTTTACCTCCAGTGCAATCTGTGTACCTCATTCACCCCTCGTAACTCATCCTAAAGCAGGTACACACGCACACAGGTAAGTGCACACTCGTACACACACCGCTCGAAAGATCTAGCTATGACAATACTGGATGAAAACACTTGAATGATGAGCAAAATGAGAAAAAGAGGGACGTTAAGTGCTCATTAAAGTATCTACAGGGTGAGACAGACAGTGGGAACTCAGCACTCTATGTGTTGCCGGAATCTGAGAGGGAGATAATTGGCCATTATGACAGTGGACGGCATGTCATTACCTTTTCATTAGCTGGCCTCCTCTCTTTCCAGGATTGCCCTGCACTACCGAGCAAGAAAAAGACGCCATTAACGTAATGTGGAATTAAAAGAGAGGCGAAGAAGAGCAGGACGGATAGGGCACGCACATACAGACACACACACTCGCATACCCATCATTCTCTCCTCAAATGGAGCGGAGAGCGCGAGAGCAGAGTGACACCAATTTAAAATCTGCAGCGATCAAATGAGGAGAGAGATGGAGAAAACACGTATGTGGGTGTATTTATGTATTCATATAAGTGTATATGTGTGCGTGAATGTTTTCACACAGACACTCTTACAAGCGCATCTCTTTGAAAATGCCACGTGATGGAGTGAAATGCAGAAGAACCCCTGGGAAATAGATAAAGTGGTGCACAAACAGGTAAAGTTATGAGTTGTATGGGAAGGTTCAAAGTCAGGCTGCTACAGCGTTGTCAAAACTCGTTGACGCAGACTTGGATCATGTATGTCAAGTCAATTTCCAAAACATTACTCACCAAAAGCATACACCTCCTGCAACGGGTGTTCCAGAATATGCAGCGAAATATGAGGCTCTGTTACATAAGGAACACTCATTCACAACAAAGGTACTTGTCATTTAGCAAACACGCTTTATCTAAACTGACTTACTGTACACTAATTACAAGGAACATCCCACTAGAGCAATCTAGGGTTGAAGACCTTGTTGAAAAGCACAACGGTCCAAGGAATTCAACTCTCATTTCAGCTTAATTCTTGGCTTGCTGCTACATGAGATCAAACCATAACATTTTGTATAATAATGTTAGAATGCAGTACTCTATACATTTATGTATTAGTATATATATAATCATTGCTCAAAGTAGGCCAGTACACACCGGTATGCAGTACTGGAACTTCTATATTTTAATCCGTAGTGTACCCTCACCTTTACTTGTGTACCGGCACTTTTTTTCCCACTTCGCGCACGGTCTAAAATAGTTACAATTTTAGCTCTGCCAGTTCCATTATCCTGAAGTCAATGGGCTTTATGCATGGGTTTCTGGTTAAATGGCTGAAATAAGGTCTGTGGTGAACACAAGATCAAGACACTTTCATGTTTTATTCTACGACATAAAATGCATCAGTATTAACACACTCATATTTTAAGCTTTTCAATGTCTTGAAAAAGGCGGTTGCTAACAAGTGGCTAAATGGGACTACAGAGCCTGTCAGAGACATTTAATGTCATCACAGAACAGACAAGTTCAGTCCACTTTTACAGCCACGTTATGCTTATAGTTGTGCACTTATAAACTATTCTTAATCAAACTTTCAGGGAAAATGCTTTTTTAGATAAAAACTGAAAGAGTTGTCGGAAGTTTAGTGATGGTGACGTTGAAGTCGTGGGACTGTGGTGTAGTTTGTTTATAGCCCACCTTTAGCTAATTCTGGCGATTGTTTAGGCTTCAAAATTCACACTTAAAAATTTGAATGTGAAATTATAGTACTATATTCCAGGTTAATAATGTCATTACTTCCACAGTCATTTCACAGTAGGACTTGTCTTGTATCCCCAGAGGAATACAAACATATCAACTGTTTCCCCTAGACAAAAAATAGGTTACTTTAACATCAAATGGAGACTTTTGCTTGAGTCTCCTGCTTCTCACACTTGCCTCCTAAGACAAAAACGATAACAGTCTCACAATGGTCTCTTTTAAAGTTTTAAATCACACTCTGTGCTCATATTTTTCTCCTTAGCTAGGGACACTGGATCGCTCACATTTGTCTCGTCTATAGTTTCAGAAGAAACCTCAAAAACATCACACACAGGCTCAGATTTTTCTCAGCTAGAGGAGCTCTCACATTTATCTCTTTTAACATTCAATTTATCTCTGTTACAGACCTCAACAACTTTACAAATTGTACACCAAGTACTTGAAAGGCACTAAAGTAAATTAACAATCCATAAATTTAAGCCTATATTAAGAGTGAAGTGCATTATACTCTTAATTACTGAGACACAATAAAAGAATAGAGCTGTAAAGTTTATGCGCATAGAGCACATAATTTGTTCTTGGAAATAGTAATGTACCTGATGCCTTTATCAAAACTAACTTACAGAGGTCTTACAGGAACAGTAACCCTGGAGCTTTCTTTGCTGAAAGGCATTAAATGGTTTACTAATTCCTTGACCAATTTTATTATTAGCACATATTATATGGTAGAAATGTTTTAGTTAATACTGAGACATTTGATTTGATAAGTTGTTGAGAGTTTTGGAGGAGACAAATTTGAGAGCTCCAGTGTCTAGGTAAGGAGGAAGATATGAGACATCTGAAGACAAAGCTGATATCTAAATGAGACATATATGAGAATTACCATTTAGTGTCCCGAGCTTAAAGAAACCTCTTTCAGAGCCATAGCCTTGTGAACAACACATTGACATCGAGACACAACTGCATCTCAGACAGCACGAGTTCGAGCCCCAGCTAAAAGTACTTTCCTCCTCCTGTTCCCATCTGGCCTCTCCCCTTGTTTCCTTTCTTTCCTCCTATATCCTGTCCATTAAAGGTGGAAAACCCCAATGACAAAAAATTATAATAATAATAAAAACAGCAACCTCTGCAAGACAATAAAGAGATCTCCCATGCTTCTCACCGCCCATTCTCATTTTGGACTCCTTTCTTTTAGAACGTTCTCATGTCTCACTTGTGTATTTCTCCTAAGGAATTTTAGGAGAAATATCTGTTACTTCTCTCCGTTTATGTATATGACGAGTCACGCAGGTACTGGGATATACTCCATAGTGGTTGTCGTCCCACCAGGTCTAAAATAGTCAGAATCTAAAGATTTATCATAGGCGTACTGTAGTGATTAAGGTTAAGAAAAAGTGTACCTTTAAATAAATTTAAAATAAATGTGTGTGTGTGTGTGTGTGTGTGTGTGTGTGTGTGTGTGTGTGTGTGTGTGTGTGTGTGTGTGTGTGTGTGTTTGTGTGTGTGTGTGTGTGTGTGTGTGTGTGTGTGTGTGTGTGTGTGTGTGTGTGTGTGTGTGTGTGTGTGTGTGTGAATTCTCAATTCTCTAGCATGTGTTTAGAAGCAGGTTTTGATCTTTCCAATATGGCAGATATATCATGGTGATTAGCAACAGTTGCTAATGTAGCATCTATGTTTTCCATCTCTAGTCATATCTCTACCCACATCCTGTTCACACATTCCTTGGAACATCTCCCTAAACATCTCTATAAATAAACCTTATAATAGACACAATTGATTGCTCTTTGTCATGACGAGGGGAGACATGGTGTGCTGGTGGAATAAACAATCAGAAGAGCTCATTGTGTTCAGTAAATCGTATGACTGCGAGGAGCATCATTAGGTTGTTCTGAATTAATGGGTGCTGGTGAAGATGCTTATTGGGGGACTAGATTAGACTGAGTCCACACAGTCAAATTATAGCCCGATTATAGATTCAGTTTGGACAGGAAGTGTACAGCAGAGGCTCAGAGCTGAGAGACGTACAGCTGCATTTAATTGGTCCCTGATGCAAACCGACTTTAGGCAACGAAGAAAGGGAAGGATGTGTGAAAGAGACAAGGGAAAAGAGAGGGAGACAGAAAAGAGAGAGGTATCCAAACTAGAAGAAAATAACAAAAATAAGCCAGGGGGAAGAGTGTTGGTGAGCATGATTCTCCTCTAATGTCTTTTGCTGTAGCTCCCCACAATCGATTCTTCCAGTCTATTACTTTCAACTCACTCTTACTTGCTCCATCCCTTTTTCTCTTTCTCTTCATGTTTAGGTCTCTTGCTTTTCTTTTATAAAGATCACAATCAGTGTGGTTGTTTTTGTTGAAGTGTCAGAGAGAAAAAGAGTGAAGCGTGAGACAAAGGGATGACACAGAGAAACGCAAATGCACTGCAAGACCTTACAGATTCAATTACATGTTTTGTGGAGATTATCAAAACATTTACAATGTCATTATGAGTAATAAGCACAATGCAGGTCAAAGGTCATGCCACATAAATCAATTAGCCAGCAGTGAGCTTTGGAGCCTCACTGTGGAATATTGCTTGGAATACAAAAAAAGCATTGAATGAAATGAAATGGCAGCAATGAAATACAAAAAAATAGTGCACCTTTTTTTTATTTTTAATTGTGAATATTTCTCTAGAATCGACTCTGTGAATCATTAATCTATTTAAATAAATAAAACTGAAGTTACATTCATGGAAGCAACTGTGATCATTAAAGGTTAAAACAAATGCAATTTTGGATATTGTGAGCATGACAGGTTTCAAACACATTTCAAATTTGAACAGACCATCCAAGGTCATTGTGGCCTCAAGTGATGCAGGTGTGCTGTTTAGAAATTTAAAGAGTAATCTAAATACGAAGGTCTATTCCTGCATTCAGCTTCCTTTGAAGCATGCTACTGATGAAACCCCCTCTCCCTCTTGCGTTCACACTGACTTGGACCTCTTACCACTCTGACAGCTGCACAGAACAGAGTGAGCTACTACCGATGGCTATTTGACATGGAAGGCAACCTCATCACTCAGTTGTAAAAACTCTTATAAAATATGCATGTTGAGCATTGCGGTGATACAGCCAGGTAGCCTGGGTACACCACTCAAAGAGCAGAATGCTGGCATAGAGAATGGGGATTTTATACTATATATTTTTAGGGTAAAAAAATACATAAAAATAAACTAAAAAATAACTTTTTTTTTTAAATTGGTGACAAGAGCCCTATCATACACCCAGCGCAATGCAGTGCCAGGCGCAACGCAAGTGTTTTTTGCTAGTTTAAGCCTGACGCAGTTATCATTTTCACATCCTGCGCCACGTTGTTTAAATAGCAAATGCATTTGCAACCATGGGCGTACTGGTCTGAAAACGAGGTGTGTTCAGGTGCATTGTTGGCACATTGCTATTTTGAGGCGACTGAAATAGACTGCGCCATTGACCAATTGAAACCTGGTCTAAAGTCAATATTTTTTTTGTATGGCACGTTAGTAATGTGTGCCTATAGGCGGGTCCACAACGCGTGTACACTTTGTCCCATAGATGGTCTGCTTGTGCGCTTTAACCTTGCACACAAGCAGACCCGTTTCCCCGCTAGAGGAAATTCCGCTTGCAAATTCCGCCATGTAAATAGCTATCCGCCATGGCGAGAACGCAACTGGCTTTTAAAGGGAATGGGCCGACCATTTTTCCCGTCGTTAAACTAGAAAAAGTGGATTCTGACGGGACCTAAGTGCACTTGCATCGTGCGCTTTAGACCATGCGCGTAGATCGTTAAAATAGGGCCCATTGAATTAGTGCAAAATAATCATATTTTTTACATTTCATACTATGAAATATATTTTATTAAAAAATGTAAAAAGTGGCGGGAGGTGTAGGGTGTAGTCTTATATGTAGTCATTGTTCATTGCCGAAGTATTTTTTGGTACACAGTGCCGCGACAAATCAATCACTCCTTTACGACTGGCTGCCTGCGCATTCATTCACTGAGCTTGCGGCTGCTGCAACTTGCGCTGCAACTTGCGCTTCACGACTCAAACTCAACGGACAATTATAAATGTTTTATCAAACAGAAACTACTCTTATAATTTTTGGGACAATCGGGGCCGGATTCGGGATTCGGGACAACAGCTTACATTTCGGGACTGTCCCGAATTTTTTGGGACCTCTGGTCACCCTAAGAGGATGTTATAGGTTACCTGGACTAACCAGCTGACCAATTTTTGCACAGCATCTCAAATGTTGGTTTGGTCATTCTGAAATGCCTGAGCCTGTCATCAAAATAGTAGGGTGGGTATGGTTACCTCCCAGAATTGTTTCACACAATTGCATTCCTAAAAAGCAGGTATCCAATTTTAAACAAGAAATGAAAATGACAGCATTTATCGTGCTTCGTTGCGTTTTTTCTTCTTTTTCCTGCCTTAATAATATACATCCAAAACATAGACTCACAGCGAGGCTATAAAGCTTAGTGAATAGACATTGCTTTATGTGGCATGACCTTTGACCTGCACTGTTCAAACGATGATATAGAAATACACTCAACACAAGGATCATTGCCAAATTCAATAGAGCACCTATATGTATAGGTCAAATAAATCTGAAGCACACACATAAACACACTTACTATACATATGAAATATGATTAGGCAGCAGTTGTTTCCATGTTGTTTCATGGATGGTGAGATTGCAATCACTTGTGTCATTCTCAAGCTGAATTGCTGAATGTGTTGCAGAAGGGGAGAGAGAGAGAGAGAGAGAGAGAGAGAGAGAGAGAGAGAGAGAGAGAGAGAGAGAGAGAGAGAGAGAGAGAGATGAGGAGTTGTGGGTAATGATCAGTGGAGTGGTAGATCTTTTCCTTCCAATGTCATCCTGTACCTATGATTTCTGTCATTGTTTGTTATTGTGCTTTTAAAGTTAAAGTGGCATTTAAAAAATTCTTCACATTGGAGGAAAATACTCACATCCTGTTGATGCGTCAGGTAACATGGGGAACAAAGATTATGATGGTGGTCTCTTAGCATTAGCATGCACATTCCCAATTTCACTTCTGAATGAATAATCATTTGCTCTCATTTGCATGTAAATCGCAGAACGGAATGGAATTGTATGAGGGAGCGTAAGGAACAGCTAAAGCGGGAGACCGCACATTTTCTTGACGAGAGAGACCCTGGCAGGCTTCGTCTAACCTCTCTTTCACTAATTGGCAAAATAAAAGACTGCACTGACCTCAGGTGTATCGGCCACAGTGAGCCACACAGTCTCAGGGTCATCATTTTCATTTGTTAATGCCAGATTATCATACTGCAGCCATCCGGTGTCCCGATGTGTGACCATGAAGTATTTCTTTTTTTATTCGCCTGCGTTTTCTCTCCTACAGGTCATAAGTGTGTGTGAAAGAGCCGAGATTTGTGAAGAAAGGGCAGGACAGAGGGGAAACGTGAAGACAGAACAGAATTTTTTAGAAAGCGGAATATTAAAGTATAATATGTGGGTGAAGTGATGGATGGGAGGACAGAGAGTGAGTGAGAGAGAGAGAGAGTAGAGTGTGTGTGTGTGTGTGTGTGTGTGTGTGTGTGTGTGTGTGTGTGTGTGTGTGTGTGTGTGTGTGTGTGTGTGTGTGTGTGTGTGTGTGTGTGTGTGTGTGTGTGTGTGTGTGTGTGTACATATAGTTATCAGGGGAATAGAGGGATAGTAAGGTGCAGGAGCAAATATATGTGATGTCAACCACTTAGCCCTGTTGAATCACACACTAGGCGTGCAGCATTCAGGGAACTCTCTGCGCTGTAGCAAGCTGTGCTAACCGCTAACCGCTAACTGCTAAAGGTGCTAAAGCTCAGGCTCATTGACAGTTTCACTATTGTGTTTGAGGGAGCACAACAACATATACTATACATCTATAATGGTGTGTTTGATGAAAAAAGTGGCACAGAAATCAAAACCGACAGAAAACAAAGCATTGGATTACCACACAGAATTTGGATGTAGCACAGAAACACCTTAACTTGACAGAAAAAGACAACAACTATGGTGATTATTTAGGCACAAAAGCTAAAATATAATGCGAGCAGTCAGTGAAATGGTAGTAAGAAATTAGTTTAGTAAAATATATATCTACATACAAAAGTCATGTATATTTACTAATTTAGTTTTTACAAATCAATACATTTATTTCTTTATTAAATTTAAAAGTCAAGCATTATTTATTTTTTTTAAATTTCAATTTAAATAAATGGTCGATTTATACATTGTACACTAATTTGTCTACAATTAAATAAAACACTAAAAATTTAAATCATTCATAACATCACAAGTTCACAACATTATAATGTACAGTATGAAAACATTTATTTTGAGATTTACAAAAGATTACATTTAACAATGTTATTAATACTTATTAATTTTTTGAGCATTAGATGATGGCAAAGGTACTCCCCTATCTAAAAATAGGGGAAATGAGAATGCAGAATTAATTATCCAATAGTGACCAATGTTAGTCAGTATATCATCTGATAAATTAACAATTAAATAAATTAATTAAAACAACTGATATGGTACCAATATATCACACTTCCCAGCTGTGTCCTGTCCAGCAAAGAGCTCATTCAATCATAATAAAAAGTATAACACAAGAGGATATTTCTTAATGTGCACCCGAAAAGTTGAAGTCCAACCAAATTCCTAAAGGAGAAAAAATGCAGTGCGCAAAAAGCATTATTCTCTACTATTCTCAAACGAGTTTGAGAAGACAATGTACTTCCGAGGAACATTTGCAATTCCACAGTGGGAGGCAACCGAAATCTAATGAGGACAATATTTTAAACCCACACTGAAGTTAAAAGGGCTGTAAAGAAAATTAACTACTTTTCATTGAGAGGAAAAACAGTGTGTGAGGAAAAAAAGTGTCTGTTTCTAGATGGCTCTGTGCTGTCAGTGTGAGTGTTTTTCACAAAACACCTGGTTTGTGCAGCTCTCCGGCTCTTTTACAAGCAGTGAGTCACAGAGGCGTGAAGCACCAGCAGATTTTTAGACGAAGCGAGCCCCTTCACTCTGTCCACGGCCTGTGTGCGCGTGTGCGTGTGTGTGTGTGTGTGTGTGTGTGTGTGTGTGTGTGTGTGTGTGTGTGTGTGTGTGTGTGTGAGAGAGAGAGAGAGAGAGAGAGAATGAAAAATGCATGCACATAAGAACGTGGCGCTCTCCTCCGTTGGTCACGGTACACAGAGCACATCCTATGAGTGGCCTCAAGAACATGTGTATGAAATGAGAAAGAAGATCGAATCATATTATATACTGACACAATCATTATTTAAAAAAAGGCTATAGTTTTAATGAAATTCAAGGGTATGAGTGAATATTAGATCGTGATGGTACAGCTGTGCTCATAAGTTAACATCTTACTGGCAAAATCTGCTAAATATTTTGTATTATTTAACTTTTTTATTTTTATTTTGCACTGTGCTGAATAATCTAGATAACTGATATTTAAGTACATTCAACAAGCCGATAGAACAATTGACCCTTCGCAGGGAGCTTGATTGACAGGTGATCTGACCAATCATACTTCGCCATCCGCCATTTTGTCCGACAAAGCAGTCAGGAGAGTTAGAAGATTAACATGGGAGGATTTGAACTTGAAAAACTGAATATACTGACGCCTTTCCACGGTTAAAACAACATTCCTTCTTATGTTCATTCGTGTTTATTTGATGCTATAAATGAACTAGAAGGAAGAGATGATCGGTTCACGAGCAGCTTTAACTGAGGCTCTACAGCGATCTGTCACGACACATTAAAGAGCCACAAAACGGTATTTATTGTTTAAATTTCTTTTTAAAAATGACCAAATTTGAAAGGTGAAAGTTTGTTTAATATGTTTCATATCAAAAGTAACCGAAAAGTAACCTGGTCTGTCCTGTCTGTCAGCGTATTATCAGTCTCCTCTCTGATCCGCAATGTATTTTTCACTGCGTGAGAACATGGTGTGTGCGTGTGAGTGGCGTAGCTTGTCGGACATAGCGACAGTAACTAAGGGGGCGGGTCTTTGCGAAGGGTCAATTATCCTGTTTAAAATTTAACGGGCAGAATTTGTTGACTCTTTTTGTGATGTGAAGTACTGGACTTCAATATCACCAAGCTACTGATGAGAGCTCAAATATGCAGAGCACACTGGGAAAACCAAAGAACTTGCAGTACCTGGAGGCTTTCTGTCAAGAACAGTGGGCAGATTCACTGCAGACTGCATATCGGGGCGTTATGCACAAGAACCACAAAAAAGCAATTTTTGTACAAATACGAAAAACATCTTGTAGACTTATGACATGTGAGCAGAACTGTATATTTTATAAGTGTATTAATGTTTGATATATGGAAACTTATTTCCGCCACAAAAAAATAAAGGTAATTGCGACAATTCTGACTTTTTTTCTCAAAATTGGACTTTATAACTCGAGTGAGTTTACATCTCACAATTGTGAGAAAATAAGTTTGTGAGATAAAAAGTCACAATTATCTTTTAAATTGTTTTATTTTGTGATGGACAAAAGCTTTCATATATGAAAGTGTGAAATGTTTGAAGGAAATATTCTTAACGGTGCTTCTGACTGCTAAGGTCACTCAGATAAACCAACATCTAACCAAAATAAACCAACACTTAACCTGCACCTTACCAGCATAAACCTAAAGCATTAAAGTAATGGATATACCCTATGTTCACCCAATGCAAGATTCAGTACCAACAACTATTGTAAAATTGCCACTGATATATTCTTTACGTTTTAAAAATTATATTTTTATATACAGTATCACAACCAAAGACAATACATATGATTCTTGCACAAATGAAATAAAGGGACAAGCTCATTGAACTAGATTTGCTTGCTTATTTTGCCTGTCTCACAATGGTCAATACTGCCCACGGGCCAATCAGAACACTGCTCAATGACAGCGCAGCCAACACAACCTCAGAGATTAAATTGTATTATATTTTATTACAGACAAGCTCTTACATCTCTGTCAATGTTGCAATTGATTATTAAAACATGAAATATTCATATTTGGGAGCAGTATCGATTTACATCAAAGAGACTTGTCGGATCATTTTTCAAATACAATGACCAATAGCAGACATCTGTCACGGTGGGGTAATGAGGGGAGAATACATTAAACTAGTTTACATTTGTGTGATTACTGCATAGAGGTTGATGTTATCCATCAAACAGTCATTACAGTGCGTGTGTGTTTGTGTGAGTGCCTGTTAATTTGTCATTATTGCATTGCCAACTGTAAAAACACAAATCAGCAAGATTTTGAATTGGGTCAGAATGCAGCAGAACCCAAAAAAATATTTTAAATTACCAGATAATATCTTAAATCATCTTCCTCTTCTTATTCCTTTGGCACCATCATGTACAGCCTAACTTACTGCATATTGATACTTTACTTATCTATAATATTTTCCTTCCTGGAAAATTATTATATGGAGAATAGTCCAAAACATTTAGAGTACCTGGAGAGGTATGTGTGCATGCTGAAAAGATAAATATAGTTAAGGCAGAAGAAGAGAAAGAAATGCACTCATTCTCATGAGTTCACGGTTAATGGTGTGAGTTATGTCTTTGTGGTGAATCCCAGGGTCAAAGAAGGAAGGACAGCAATCTCAAAGTCTCTTCATTCAGTACTCTCTCAAAAGCACTCCGAGGAGACACAAATTAAGATAGAGAAACTGAAAACAAGGTCACTCGGGAAAAGGAATTGTGGTGCCAGGAAAACTGAGTGGCGATACTTTCAGAGCTACACAAATATCCATATGGCTAAATGAAACAGCAAGGCTAGGTAATGTTTTTGAGATGGCCACGTTTTATGCTTTCACAGGACATTTGCTACTTTGGTCTATCAACCTCCCACAACCCAAAAGGGTAAATGGTGTTATTGTTAAGTATATAGGGTCCAAAATGACCATTTAGCCATAACAAATTTTTTTTTTTTTTTTTTTTTTTTTGTTGATAATTGGCTGTTTTTCCTTCAATATTAGTGACAAGCAGAGCAAGTCATTGTTTCACCCGAAATGAGTCAGTCTATTTCTCTGTGAAACTGCAATGGACCTAAAAGCATGAAGATACAGTACATCATTATTTTGTTCCTCATATTTCCGTTTTGGTGGCTTAATGTGAGGAATGTTCCACATATGTGTCACCACATGGAGTCCTGAAAAAAAAAAACCTTTAGGCATCTGAGATAAACATCAGATGGAAAATGTTCAGCTGAAGTAAAAGCTGTTAGAAGACACAAGATGCAGCAATTGATTATGTTTTATATATAGTTTCTATGTGTTCGAAGTGAATTGTTCATATCAATTACATCAACACTGGCCAAACTACAATTTTTACCAGTTGCGTTGCGGTTATATTTACCTTTACTTATAGAGGGTTTATTTTTGATCCTGCCAGTAAAATGACGAAACTCCAATTGTGCTAACAATTTGTTTAAGTACCCAAATTCAGATAAACCTGGATTGTAGGACAGTATAGAATGTAGGATAAACATTAACAAAAATAAAACATCTAATGCCACCCCCAAGCTCTCAAACGGAAATTATGCAAGCAAACACAAAAATCTCAAACTCAGCCTCCCCCAGGACCCACCCCTGCTGCCCTCATGTTGTTTAAAATGGATGTGGTAATATACAAGCTTCTAATCCAGGGAAAGGGAAAGGGGCTGGCATTCCATGTTACACCTATAACAAATGACAAGAGGATTCCATCATCCTAACAAGCATCTTCTCATCCAGCTCCAATCCCAGTCCCTGAGGATGAGCAGACCTGGCTGGCCCTTTCCACTCGCTCGCTCTCATAAATACTCTCCAACAACCAGGTTCACGACAAGCTATCAGAACATTTCACGGGGGACATCAATGATGCATTCTGGGAAATGTATGCCTTGCCCTTACAGTACGAGATACTTGTGGACACTGCAATGCATCAACATTAACAGATATCTTGAGTAATGTTCTATTGCTCATACTCAGTCATGTAGCTGATACACAACGTCCACAATATGTCCTACGTTGCAGATTCGAATCAGGGTTCTCCTTCATATGTAGCCTGGCTCCGCCCTCCTACGCACTTCCGCTCAATTTCATTTTCCTTCAGTACTACGTCTGGGATTGCGCTGTAGACTTCGGTTTTCTCCGATCAATTTTTTACCGGGCCAATCAGCGAACAGAGGGAGTGGCTGAGAACGATGACGTTGATGTCGACTCGTGCGTTATTTTGAGTTGTAGTTCAAAATAAGAAAGATGCGAGCGATGCCATTCGGTCCGTTGTGGCAACGCTGCCGAATATCAAGAAGTTAAAGCCGGAGCAAGAACAATCTTTGCTTAGTTTTGTGTTTATGGCCATCCTCCCACGGGGTTCGGGAAAAGACATATGTCACGACCAAACGTCAGCGATTGGTTATGGCAGATAGAGTGACTCTGGGCAGATCCAATAGTTTTAGACTTCAATAGAATACCCGCCTACAAGGAAGTTAACGCTTGTCAATGGAGCGGTGCCAGACTCTCTGTACAAATGAAATGTACGCGAGTCTGGTAGAACCAGGCTACTTCATATGTGCACAGATGTCAAAAAGCATACTGTGAGAGTCTGTCTAAAGATACTGGTAAATTAAACATTGCCTATGTTCAGATGGAACACGCTGCCTTTATTCATAACTCATGCCATCAGAGAACCTGTCTGGAGACTTCAAAAGCTACTCGAACTCATTACCATGTGCGCCTCTATCATTGAATCGGGCAGAGTTACATCTCCATCTACTGCTGCCCAGGGCAACATTTCCGTTCTGTGTCGCTCATCAACTTTATAAAAAAAACAATAAAAAAAACACAGTACTTTAAAGGAAAATGATATTTAACGCCCTGACCACAGGCAATGTGGAAAACGCTGTAATAGTTTGGGTTTGTTTATGGTTTTCAATACCAGCTTCTTTCTGACAGGTACGGAGCATTTCTGAGTGTGGATGTGAAACAATAGATGATGTGAGCGCTTGAGGCGGTGTAAGTGAACATGACAGATGATTGGATATTTTAATGACACGATTTCATTTGCATATTAATGAATTCTCTGAATGAACCAACAAAGCAGTATCTCCGAGAGGAACGGTTATATCTTATGCAATACCATCTTAATGCTGGTGAGGAGAACTCATTAATCATGAATGTTAGGCCGGTTCAAGCTGATTTCCATAGTTTAAGGAAAGGAGGAGGTTCAAATCCTGAGGGCTAATTTGCTAATAGACTTTCAAATAGTTTATCATACGGGACGATAAAATCAGGAGGTCAGATGCTTCTCGGCAGCAAACATCAGAGGACTTTAAGATACACAATGAGATATTGAATGCAGATTCAAAGATATATCTTTAAGATTTAACACTTTAAATGCACCTCATCTTATCGCATATCAAACAAACCAGGATATAAATGGATGATGTATGAACTACAGAATCACAGTTTCATATGAATAAACCCAGAGTGAAAAATGCAAACACAACCTCATAGCAAGCATATGAACGGATACACAAAACGGATCTCAAAAGTGGGCCTTAGGGGTGCCTCAGGTAATAACAGCACTCCTGACTAATAACAAGACCATCAACCTCAAATTGTCCAATCCATATCATCAGATTTATTTTAAGTGCATCACTTCAAATTGCAGATGCCACACATAGGATCTCTTTATTCAGAAGGGAGGGAAACAACACATGGGCAATTAACGAAATACTAATTGGACACTTGTTTATAAACATCCAATTATTCTATCTTGGTTGAACATCTTAATGATAGTTATTGTACTGTGTCTGAGTGCACTGTCCACCTCTTCACTAAGCATCAATGACTCTTAACATAAGATAATTGCTGCCTTGCTTCTGCTTTCGTTTAAAATAACATGCAACAATAATCTTGATGAAAGTACCGAACAGTAGGAAATCTATAGATAGGACACCAACACATGATTTTCAGTCACACATTCCACTAAACTTTGCATGCTGAAATACTAAAAAACTGTTAAATGGTAAAGAAAAAAAAAATGGTAGCTGTTGCCAGAAGCTCACCATTACAAAAATACAGTGACAACGTTACTGGACTGTAAAATAGTTAATATATACCAACTTAAAACTGTTTTTTTTTTTTTGTAAGTATAATTATAAAAGAGCTAAACTATTACATGAGTACAATTATAGCCTACTTTCCATGAGCCATGTCTAATAAAAAACCAAAGTAACACTATATGACACTACAATAATGAAATAACCATAAACAACATAAAACGTTACAAAACACCCTCATGTAAATAACCGATGAAAAATAAGAAGAATAAATAACTATTTTAATAAAATACAATACTTAAAGCGTCCGACAGGGACTTTTTAGTTCCAAATCTATAATATTTTACAGTAAAACTATTTAAGCAGCAGCGTACTTACAGTAAGTACGCACTTAATTCACGTATAGTTGTTTGCAATTTAAGCAATAATAAATAAATATAATATATAAAACACAAATAACTGTTCCTTAAAGTGTTACGCGGTTTTCAATCAAGAACACTAGAACCAGCGCGACTTTCATGCCTGTTGCGCTGCGCATCTCGTGGCACGCACTATTGGTATGCTCACTCCAATAAACAAGCTTCATTCAAACCGAAATGATGAGAAGGTTTCCAGACTGCTGATATTTCATAATCTTTACTAACATTTACTAGATGCATTGCGCGCAAATTTTCCTTTGCATCGGCACTCGATTTTACAGTCGCTTATACCTATTCAAGCGTTTGGCACAGTGATGAGACTGAGAGCATTACTTACATGCGTGCCGCGGGAGTTTTACGTAAATTAGCATCTACTACACATTCTCCATTCCAAAGCCCAATTGAAATAGGAACAGACGTGCCTTGCCCTTGCTTGAAAAAAAACAAACATAATATACAGTCATTATAGACCATCACCCATTGCAGAGATATATTCATACGATGAAGCTTTAGAGTCCAGGAACTCTCCAGGACAGCTAAATGTGGGGCTATAAAAGTATATCGTTAGGCTTCGTAAACAGTTAAGTTATCTTACCTCTAGCCATCGCATAGGGCAGCAGGAGAACCAGGACCGCGAGGAAGCCAAAGGAGTATCGTCCCTTCTTCCCAAAGCGTCCCATCATCACTGCGCTTCTCTCCTGCGTCCCCAACTAAACCGGGGAGCCGCTCACAAGTGCCGCTCTCATGCATGTGCCGTGCGTTCCAGTGGCTTCAGTAACAGGTCCCTCCCGTAGCGATAAACCCAAAGTGAATCTCTCTCATCCGCACGCTGAGTGAGTGTCTCGCGCATCCGTGAGACTGGAATAATGAAGCCGGTGCGCGCTGGCCAATAGCGGAGGGTGATTGAGGGCGGAGGGAGCGCAGCGGCTGTCCTTCACCCTGCTGCTCGAATGTGCTGCGAAGTGACCAGATGTGCCTGAGTAAGAGATTATACATGAGCATACATGTCAGATATCGGGTAAATTCGAGATGACATATGAACAGCTGGTTGTCTTACACTGATTTCATCACAGATCGTGTCGGGCTACTGGGGGCCACTAAGATGAGAGCAATGCTGCACACCGGAGCAGAGGCGGTGACGTCTCTCGTGCATAATCTGCGTGGAAGAAGAAGAAGGGATGTTTACTTAAGCAATATCACAAGAGCAAGAGTGTTGACGTACTTAAGTCTATAAACATGTAATTTATATCTAGTTATTAACATTTCAGACAATACCCAGTTCTATATTTTGTCTCCAACAATGAAAAATGTTTCAAATAGGCTCAGTGTCGGTCCTACACTTCTGGGGGCCCTAAGCAAAACTTTGTGAAGGGGTCCCCATCGAAATAAATGTATTGGTATGTCAAGGCTAAATAGGAATTTAAAATGTTACAAAAATATATACCTACTTTATTCTTGTTGCATTTTCTTTCTTTTTCTGCTCTTGACAGATAGCTTAGTTTGTAAGCCATATAGCCATGTCAAGATGTAGTGTAAAGTACCTATTAAGATCACCAAAATCTACATTGAGGCATTTTTAGTGCACAAGATATTGGTTTTAGTACAAGAAGTTATTTTAAAATAAATTATTAATCTATCACACTATAATATTTAATTTAATTTTAAATGATAAAAGTATTTCAATTAAGATGTACATCATTAAATATAAAAAGTCTGGCTGTGCTTGGGTACATTTTGTACCCTTTAAGCACACCCGTGTTGCCAATAAGCTCAAAACATGTTTTATTAAAAAAATGGTGATTATTGTAAACAACCTTTTTAAAGAATAATTGAAAAAAAATTATTTGAAGGTACAGAGTCAATCACAAAAAAAAGAACTCTAAAATTAAGCACAGATTCTAAAGGCTAGTTTTCCAAATGCTAGTTTGGCCGTAAGCTAGTTACTTTACTTCATAAAGTTTGAAATATGAATATTTTTCATACACAAACTCATGGCTTTGCTTCAGAAGGCCTTTATTAACCCCCCGGAGCAATGTGGAGCACTTTTATGATGGATAGAAGCACTTTTATGATGGATGAATGCACTTTTATCATGATAGATGCACTTTTACGATAGATGCACTTTTTTGAGCTTCAAACTGATGGTTGCAATTCACTGCCATTATAAAGCTTGGAAGTGTCAGGGTGTTTATTAATATAACTCCGATTGTATTCATCTGAAAGAAGAAAGTCATATACACCTATGGCTTGAGGGTGAGTAAATCATGGGGTAATCTTCATTTTAAAGTGAACTACTCCTTTAAACACCTCTGATTGGCCAATGCGTTCACACGCTCAATATAGCTATGTCTGTGATTGGCCTCAATGATCAATGCTTCAAAAACATGTTGTCTTCGAGTACTTTTCTTATCAGTGTTTGAAAGTAGGCATCTATCAGAGGATCCCTAATATATCCACTGATAAACTGATCCGCTGACAGACACCTGCTTTCAAACGCTCCCGTGTGTATGTGTAAGAGCTCTGAAGTCGGTAGTTCAGAATAAACTATAGTTCTGTCTAGATTTTGTCATCTCAAGGCTGTGAAAAAAATAAGTTATCTTATAAAGATTAACTTAAAGTGACAACAATCAGTTATTTAAAGTCTGTTTATGAGGTATTTACATAGACGTTCAATGTGGATGAGCTTAAAGGGAGCACACACTGAGCTTAATTGGAGCAGCAACAATTTTTAATTAATAAATATTACATGAAATTTAAAGGAGAAGATTTAAGATCTAAATAAATAATCTAGGTCATGTATTACGTTTATAAATATTTTAATATGAACAACTATTATCTACAATATCTGTAAAATTATACTTTTTCTAGTTGAAGTCACTGAAGCTCTCTGTGATTTTCCTAGTAGTGCACCCGTTAAACTATGTTCTGTAGCATCTGCATTATGTTGTTAAAACTATCTTTTGGATCTATCTGTAATTATTTCCCACATCCATGTCACAGGTTATAAATATGCAAAGGTTAAACATTAATCACTTAATTTTGCAGTAAGTAGTTATACTAACCCAAAATAAAGGCTTAAAGATTTTAAAAATGCACATTTAAGGGGCTCCTCTTTTGGTGAAAGTTTTCAGACAGCTTAAAAAAAATCGAAACTCTGCAGGACCGAGTTTGGTGACCCCAGGTATAGACCATGCATACGCACTCGTTTTACGCTTTTCATTTTACGTTTCCCGCACAATACTGAGAGGAACCAATTTCAAGTGATCTTTGAGAAAGAGAAACATAAGCTCCTAAATTTGAGTTGTATGTACAATCAATAAATAAATAAATAAATAATACATGCCTTGGTAATGCGTTAATTACTGAAAGGCTATTAGAGTTTGAGGTCACTTTATATTGCACTGATCATGTTACTGTGAATATAATTAACCACAAGCACTTTAATTATATTAACATTATTAATGGTAATTATAAGCTGCTTGTAATCACACATTGTTAGGCTATTTTTATTACTGTAGGATGTAAATGAAAATTCAAGACTGGAGGGACCAATTGTAGCAGTTTAAAAAATAAATAACTAAACCCATTAACTGACCATCTAATTGTTTCTCCTCATTATCTATGGTGGTTTACAACCCTGACTATATATATATATATATATATATATATATATATATATATATTTTTTTTTTTTTTTTTTTTTTTTTTTTAAACAAACTTTTGGTCATGGTCACTGAAATGCTACCCATCTGTGAAATCACTGTAATCTTTAATTCGAAAATTTACATAAATAAAACACATACACAAACATCACTAACGTGCAATTTTACATGTGTAATTACAAATGTCCCAGCCATAAACCCTTTTTTAAACCCATTTTTTCTCCAGCGATAATTTAGTGTGCTCAGATTTGATTTTGATCTGGTCACACTTTCATCCATAATTATTCGGACCCAAAATATAAAGTTGACATTTAATTATAAGAGTGCAGCTGATCCTCTCTTCTAAACTGGCTGGAAGTCTTTTCCCAATGGAATTCCTGCACTCACTTAGAGACTTGGACTGTGATGGCTGTCAAAAATCAAAAATCTTTTACAGCTCGATTTAACCACCACAGGACACAGATTTGAGCACCCGTAGTGTCATTATATGAACCAATTCAGAAGATTAACACTGTAATGGCATAATATCATTCTGCGATCAAAAACTGTCCATCGTTCTTGTTACCAAGGAATAGATGGTTAGAATCCAGTAATGATGCTGATTAAACATGACTTGTTCAATGATTTTAGGGCATGATGTTCTTAGATGTAGGCTAGAGGGCCACGATGGGACCCTAAATTGATATTACAGTACATTTGGGAGAGACAACTTAAAGAAAAAGACAGAAACATCGCCTCAGTGAATGGCTATTCCTATCTGGTCACACACTCTCACATTTGTAGCTCCTCTAAAAGCACCCACTGAGAAAAATCATCAACACAATAGACCTAAAGCCCTTGTTAATATGTAATTTGTCCAACTGTGGCCTGATTAGCCTACTCTGTGCGCATGCTTGTGTATTTGACCTTGCCTGATGGGGTTAAATGTTTAACAGGCTTTGCACATCAGACATGATGATGCTTTAAATATGTCAGAGCTCTATAAAAGCGAAACCATTGCCCCTTTCCCTCAGGACAAAAGACAAAAGTCACAGTTGTCCTTTTAATAGGCAGTGTCTACAGAGGACTCCATCAGGGGGAATGAGACTGAATATGTGTATGGTCCATTAGCTGTCCTCTAAAAATGAGATCGTGAAAAGCAAACATCAAGAGCATGCACTCGCTCTATTATGGGCCATATAGTGTTGCTGTGGTTTTATGATTTATTTCCAGGGCTTCAATTGGATTGAAATGGCATTCTGGCACATAAAAAAATAGAAAAATAAGCATAGAACAACAACAACAACAACAACAACAACAGCAATAGGCCTTTTGTTTGGCAATCCATTCGATTTTTTTTTACTCAGAGGGGTTAAGGTGACTTGCCTGCAAATCATTAAATGTCACTCTAGTCAGTGGTAAACCCTGCAAGAGAAAACATCTACAAAAATAAATAATTAAATAATTAATTATAATTATAAATTAATTATAAATAATTATAAATAAATGATACATTTTATATATATATATATATATATATATATATATATATATATATGAGTGTGTGTGTGTGTGTGTGTGTGTGTGTGTGTGTGTGTGTGTGTGTGTGCCTTTTTAGAAAAAATGACTAAATACCAACCCCTCCTTGCAAAGATTAGTGACCTAGGCTATGCATGTAAGTTTGTGGCATTGATATTTGGCAGCCTGGGACATGTCCACAAATCGGCTGTTAGTGGACTGAGACTGGCAGGGCTACCCAAAGGAAAGTCTAAACAGCTGGCAAAATTTTGCTCTATATCTGCTGTGATAGGCAGCCTTGCTGTGTGGCGTAAGAGATGCTTTATGTACCCTTGAATGTCAAAGCTGTGTTATCTCTGAGAATATTTGAACCCTTTCTGTAAGAAATTTGATTGGTGGATTCAAATAAAGAAATCAAATGTGTGTTTGTGTGTGTGTGTGTGTGTGTGTGTGTGTGTGTGTGTGTGTGTGTGTGTGTGTGTGTGTGTGTGTGTGTGTTGTAGAATACATTTAAAATTAAAATTAAAAACAAAAAATATACAAATATTATATACAGTATATATATTTATGTGTAAATAAATAAAGTGAAATTATATATTAATAATATACACATATTTTGATATTAATGTTTCATGCTGCTCTCTAAAGATCATTATATTTTTTTTCAATTTTCTTTTTATTGGTTTTAATAAAACAAATTTGTTTTCTACTAGAAGTGTTCAGGAAAATATCTTTAAATAAAACTTTCCAGATAATATTGTAATAATTTTCTTTAATGAGTCAAGACTAAATTATTTAAATTAGGGGGGAAAACATCCCACTGGTCTTTCCTCTCATAAGACACACTCTCACCTTGCCCAGTACAAAATGGAACTAAATTCACTTGTCTCTGATATATCCAATGATTCCAGTTTTCAAAGTTATTTTGAACCCATGCATAATGCTACTGTCTATTTGCTATAATTATCTATCTTTTGTTTTAACTCTTCTAATCTTTTTACTCTTGTCATATTCTTCACTCATTTTCAGTAGAAGCACACTGTGGCACACTACATGCTCTTACAGTAATCAGCATGTGGGAACACATTTTTTAATGTCTTCTGTTGGCCCATATAAAATATGCACTTACAATTGCAAACAATACACTTGGTCTTGTAAGAGAAAGAAATCACTTTACAAATACAGTGCGAACCCTGAAAGCAGTTTGAAAGTCAGTGACACAGGCATGTCAAAGCTGTTTAGCTCTCCTTAATGCATGCACCCCGTTGAGATAAACGCCTATTTCTGCCCACAGACGTGGGGACAATCCGTAAAGGACCCGAGGAGAGTGAAAGCACAAGAGTGAGAACTGCCTAGATCTACCATTGAGGATAAAAAGAAAAACCAGGAGGTGAACAACTCTACACCTAACATGAACATATCTTTATGGCACATGCTATGATGACTGCATGACTCATACTGTATGCTACCCATTAAATTACCATTAGTGGAGAAAACAGCCTTTATATAAAGGCCCTTTTTTGTGAGAGGACAGACTGCTGCTCATCCTAAAGGAAATGGTATAGAAATACAATATTTTGTCATATTTTGTCAACTTACATCACTCTAAACCCGTAAGACTTTTGTTCATCTTTGAAACAAAGGAAGATATTTTAGATTTGGATTAGTTTTACGATCTCTTTATGAACTTTTTGAAGTGACAAAGTGGTAGTTGCATGGACTGTCAATGGAGGGACATAAATCTCTCAGATTTAATTTAAAATATCTTGTTTTGAAGATGAATGAAAGTCTCACGCTGCAGAATTAATCACAATTTCCATGTAATCGCATTTTAAACCGATTTGGCTTATCGTGATTTTAAAATCGCAAAGGCTGTGTTTAAAGAAAAAAAAAATTATGCGCAGCTTGTCATTGATGAACGGCTCTTTAACGCTGCTCCATCTGAAAGCACTGTGAGTTTGAGTAACTTATAGTGTGCATTTGAAAAAGCAACACACGTCAAACATCTTTTCAAACATGTGAATCATTTATGAACCTCCTGTCCAACAAAAGACAATATTTAATAACATGCTTTACTCCAAACTCACTTCATAACGACAGTTGAGCATCCTTCTGTTAGATGATGTGGCTTCTTACACAGAATAAGGCAGTCGTGTATTTATAAGTCAGGTTTAATCATCAATCAAAGCGTTTAAATCTTATGTTTATCCGATGATGCCTGATAGGGATTACCTGGAATGTTGTGTGTTATTATACTTCTGTGGAGGGGCATTGGCGTATCTGCATGAGAGCGCCCTCTGGCGTTCAGATGAAGCAGCATTTACTACAGCCGCACTGCACTGAAAAGCTGCGCATAAAATAATCGCAAATCGCGTTGCGGTTTCGTTGCAATTAATCGTGCAGCCCTTGTTTAGTACAACATGAGGGTGAGTAAATTATGACAGAAATTGCATTTTTGGGGGGAACTAAACGCTTAAGTACTGAGTAATAGTAATTAACTACATGTACTTACCATAGGGTTCGGGTTTAGGATTACGGTGTGGTTTAGGAATAGTTGCATGTAGGGCTGCACGATTAATCGCAATTTCCATGTAATCGCACTTAAATCGAGTTGGCTTATCGCGATTTTGAAGCACTGCGAATTTGAGTCACTTATAACGTGCATTTGAAAAAGCAACACGCGTCAAACAGCTTTCCAAATATGAGAAGCATTTATGAACCTCTTGTCCAACAAAAGGACCAACACAGGTCCAACAAAACTTGTCCAACCATTTAATAACATGCTTTTACTCCAAACTAACTTCATAACGACAGTTGAGCATCCTTCAGTGCGATGATGTGGTTTCTTATACAGAATAAGGCAGTCGTTTGTTTATAAGTCATTTTTAATCAATCAAAGCAAACTTCTGCAGTGGGGCATATTTGTTGTGTGTGCATGAGAGCGCCCTCTGGCGTTCAGATGGAGCAGCATTTACCACTGATCAGCCATGCTGCACTGACAAGCTGCACATAAAATAATCGCAGATTATGCCAAATCGCATTCGGTTTCAGAGCGATTAATTGTGCAGTCCTAGTTGCATGTAACTATACACAATTTATAATTACTTTAGTAATTACATGTAAGGATAGTAGTGAAAAATAGTGTTACCAGATTTATTTACTATAAAATATATAATTGTATTAAAAATATAACATTTATATAAATGTTTATATAAAATATTATATATATATATATATATATATATATATATATATATATATATATATATATATATATATATATATATATTAGAAATTGCCTTGATGAAATGCTTAAATATAAATACTGGAACAATGACCAAAGAATATATAACTTTATAATATGTAATATTACAAAGTTTACACATATATAGCCCTGCTAAAAACTTAAATATGTCAGACAGTGAATGCTGAGAAAAAAAAAGGTTATACAGCACAAAAGCTGCAATCTTTCACTTTTTCTGTACAGTGACAGGTGAAAAATGCCTGGGGTTTTAAAACATTGTGACTTTGAAACCAGCCACAGTTTAGCCTCATACATCATCATATACCATCATCAGCTTGTGCTCAGAAAAAAGAAAAAAAAAAAGTTTAGAGAACAACCATGCTCTTTTTGTTTCTTGGAGGGACAGAGCAAAGCAGTGAAATCCCAAGGCATCTGTTTTGATCTGTACTTCATGTATTCTTTATTACAGCCGAATTCATTCTAAAATATATTATTTACATTTGTTTATGGGCCGCGATTTGAAACAGATTCTTTGATTTTTTCACCACTCTGAATGTGTCTGTAGAGGTCAGGGTGTGTCCTGTTTTCAGTTCTTGTTTTTCCTCTTCTATTTTCAGACTCAAAACTTGGCCTCTGAGTTAGTCTGAAAGATTTGGTCAAAGGCTATTCCTTTGAAAACTGTTCCATGGCTTTTTTTCTTTTGCCTTTTCTCTAGGATATGTTCTAACCAAGGTGTTTGGACTTACCACAATTAAGGCCCTGTCCCCAGGTAATGTAAACCTTTGATAATTCATTCTGTGTCTTGTGATAGGCCCTGTGCCTGAGGCCTTGTGCACTAATTAAAGAAAAACCAAATTTGCATTCACTTGCCTTTAATGTGTGTGCATTTGGGAGGTTGCATACTGTAGAATTTCCAAGGATCGATGTATAATAAATTCAAGGAGGCACTAAGGTAGGATATGGAAGGTTTAAATTTAGTCTACATTTATAAATTGAGTTTAAAATTGAGTGTTGAGAACAAAATAAAGTTTCACTCGTCTGCAGTTTTCAATACTTTGTTTCCCCTCTCTAACACTCAAATCTCTGTGCATCACTCCTTTTCAATTTAGACGTAGAATTTACAGTAGGTCTGTGTTGTAAAATTAACACCCTGTTGCATTAATGAGAGGATTTGCATTGAAACTTCAAATTTACACTGAACTGATTCTGCTGCTATAGAAAGAAAAAAAACAGGTTTTAATTACTTCCTTAGGTATTCAGATTGATATGAATATTCATGCTGTGTGTCACTGAACTGAATTCAAACTTGTCAAAGGAAGATACAAAGTAATCCTCAAAAACAATTTAAAAGTGGCATATAAAATCTGAATTCATGTGAACATATGCAGTCATTTGAAATAGAGGGCCCAAAGAGCCTCACATATTTATATTTATAGCACTTTAATAAACCCTGAGCTGATGAAAGCGAGCGAATTGATACATCCTTATCTGATACACCTATTCAAAGACTTGTATCAAATGACTAAATATTACATTACTTACTTTAAAGATTACTAACTTTATTTTTACTAACTTTGTCTTTAAAGGTAGTAATGTAATTTTCAGTCATTTAATAGGAATAGTTTCCAATGAATAGGTCTTTGAATATACTATATATAGAATAAAATAATACATCTCAAACTTCATGAGAGTGGGTAAATGACAAAATGTCAACATATATATATATATATATATATATATATATATATATATATATATATATATATATATATATATTATATGATAATTTAAATCATTAAACTATGTATAATCTTAAAAAGGACCGTTAAAGCAAAAATTTACATTTTGTCATTTACTCACTCTCATGAAGTTTGAGGTGTATTATTTGATGTATCTATATGTGGTATGCAGAAGATATTGAATATAATGCCAAATAAATCATACAAGTTTGAGGGAGAGTAAATGGAAGAATTGTTATTTTGGGTAAAATATTTCTTTAAAATAGTTTTAAATGCTTTAAAAAGTTTTAAAACTAACAGTAGGTTAGCTAATTAAATGGGTTTTGAGGAAGGAAAACACATCATATATCTTATGATATTGATGTCAAGGGCTTTGCTTCCAATCAAACTTGACTGATTTTTTTTGGGAGCAAATTCACCTGACACACAGTTAAGGAGTGTACAATTCTGCTCCTGGAGGGCCAAACTCCTGCAGCTTTTGGCTCCAACCTGCCAAAAACACACTTGCCTAAGAGTTTCTAGTAATTCTGAAGACCTTGATTAGCTGGTTCAGGTGTGTTTAAGAATTGCAAATAAACTCTACAGGACATGGGCCTTTAAAAAGCAAGTTCGGACATCCCTGACTTGGTAGAAGCTAGCTGAACTAGCCAAATGCCAACATGGACATATTGTGTGAAGCTCCTTTATGCTCAAATTAATAAATAATTCTTTAGCAGGTAAAATAAAATGGTTTCACTTTATTTTTGATGGTCCCTTTAACACATTATGTTGACTATACTGTAAGTACTCTTGCACCTACATGTCTACTAACTCTCATTAGAGTGTTAGTAAAGTAGCTATTAGTAGATTATTAGGTTAGGGTTAAAATAAGTTGACATATACTTGCAAATTTACTTATAGTCAGTAGAATTTCTGTTGGAGGAGCATCACAATAAAGAGTTGGCAGATATTAGGCAGACAGGCTGTTAATCTAATGAGAGTTATTTTACATAGTTGCAAAGTTATTAATAATCAACAGAATGTTCAAAAGGGACCATCGAAATAAAGTGTTAGCAATAAAATACAACCAATGGTACAGTAAACGTGGATTAACTTGCAATGAGGATGAATATGTGGTGAATTACTGCTAATAAAAAAAAGAACAAGATCAAGAAGAGGATAAAATAATAAGAAGGTTTTATTAATATAGCACCTTTTCGTAGCTCAAGGTCGCTTTGTATTGTACATTACAATACATTTACACACCCACACACATTGCGAAAGCATAAGGACACATATAGCCACATTTAGCCTCATAGGATGAGGCAAGGACTGAGAGAGAGTGATGGGCTTTATTTAAATGATAAAACAAAACAAAACAAAAACTAACCCGTGGGAGAAAACAGCGGCAGCCAGACTAGGCAGGACCAGGCAAAACAGGACCAAGCAGGGCAAAACACGAGAGAGTACATTCAACAACAAACTGCTTGGCACAAGACAGAAAACACAAGGAGAATAAATAGGAGAGGAAATTAGGAGGGTAGTTTCCTAATTTTTAAAGGAAATTAGGAAGGAGAGCAGGTGGGGCAAATAAATCAATCATGTAAGACAATAGCAGTAAAGCCATGTGCTCACACCAAACATGACAAAACAACAGCACATGGCCAGCAAACACAATCATTAAGCCATGTGCTCAAACATGACACAAACACTGCGTGTCCCCACAAAACATGGCAACATAAAAGCATGTGGTCAATGAAAACCACAAGCCGCGTGTTACACAGAAAAAGACAAAAAATCACAAGGTTGATTATAAACACGAAACGCGTGCTACACACAAATTCGAAACAGCACATGAGACAAGAACGCACAGAGAATGAGCGAATGCCCATCCCATGAACTCACAACAGAAGACAAACACATGGAGCATGAATCTGAACCCCAACAGATCCAAAAACCAAACTAGACCAAAGTGCCAGTTTCCGAACAAAAAAACTCATGTGGATGAAAAGGAATATGGCCCGAGTGCATTCGGAACTGCAAGCTCACAATGACAAGAAGTAGGAGTGTCAGAGCTCTGTCACCAAACAGGAATAAACCAGACCGAAGTGACTGAACCCTGACATCTTTCAGGCCAAACTGACTCCTCTGGTTGCTTCAAAGATCATTTTTAAACTACAACAGGAATAATGTTTGAATGAAGATTGTGTTTGCTTACAAAATAATGTTTCCTAATTCCTTAAAATCACCCTTATCACTTTATGTAGGTTTGCTTTTTTGTCATCCATGTACTCAGTGGGCTCACAGGACCACAAGACTACCCTGTACAAAATAAAATGTGATTAATGCCTTCCAATAGAGTCTGACATTATGTTGCCAAGCTAATATGTGAATAAGCCCAAAAATATCTAAAATTATGTGATTTCTCTTCACATTTGCTGAATTCTGTTTTTCTCAATCATAGACAGGCCAAAAGCAAACCCTTTACCTCATCTTTAATTTCCTTACTCTTGTTTGTCTTGTTTTCTTCCTTCATCCTCTTCATTTGCTCTGTTCCTTCTTGACCAGGGGAAAAACATTTTTAGAATGTGATCCTGAGTTAAATTGGGAGCTCATATAAACCAGGACTAAGTGATGTCCACAGAGAGCTGAGGGATACAGGAGCCGTGAAGATGACTGGAGGTCTCGGACAAGGCTTGTTTCACTGTTTGTCTCCCTCAGGGCCGAACACTGAATAAGACCTATTAGAGGGATGGATATGTCTGCACCAAACTGAGGTGGACTCAAATCACCTGCATCTGCAGTGCTGTGAGCACTCTTACTTTTCTTTCATCAGTCACAAACTACAAAAAAACAAAGAAAAAGAAACCAAAATGCACTTTAACACAGGGAAGTCAAGAAAAACATTAAGTACCAATAAAGACTGTGGTGAATCTCTTATTTAAACATTGCTTGTAAAAAATGTCTACAATACTTGGAGAAAGCCATCCATTAAAATTCCCTTTCATTTCAAAGGCTGCTCGGCTGAGGCAGTAGTTCCATTTCACACTTTTATGAAATCAAAAAAGAAATCAGGCATTGGTAATATAATGTAATAAAAAGGCATGTTAATAAAATTACAGTGTTAAAAGGCATTCTTAAAAATACAATTCTTAAAAATACAATTTAAAAAAAGAAAGAATATTCCATGTTTCAGAATGTTTGTAAGAATGTTTTACATATATTCCCAAAATGAATACATATAATTCTTAAAACAAAATAAAAATAAAAAAATAAAAAAATATATAAAATATAAATATATTATTATTATTATTATTAATATTATTATTATTATTACTTTTTAACTTCCGAAAATTAGGTAAGCCTAATTTATTATGGGATATTGTGATTAATATCACATTAATACTGATATATTTGACCTTTTTTTTTTAGTCTAGCAAATAAATTCTCCTACAGTAAATAAATTCTCCCTATGATCATGGAGAGAAAAAAAACATTAAGATGACAAATTTATTGGTAGATTTATCAGTTTTGATTTACCAGTCAAACCTTGACCCCTTAAACTGCACATACAAACATAAAAACAAATGTAAAACATAAAAAAGGCAATAGATACCATAAGAACCTTTAGTTGCATATATTCACTCATAAATTATAATTCCTGCTTATTACTTAAATTATCCACTTCGCAGTGTTTCAACTCTTAAAATTCCCCCAAGAAATCATTCCCTTTCTTGCCACAACATAATTAATTTTAGCACATAAAACAACCACCATTATTGACATTTGTATTATTATGATATTTTGATTGCTATAAATCACATGATAAAGCCAAATATAAACACCCGAGGGTGAGAAATGATGGGCAGGGAAATGTCTGTTGAATTGAATTCTGGGACATGTCTCGTTAACGCTGGCCCACAGCTAGAGAAAAAGACATCAGTGTCACCACGCTGTGACATCTCAACACAAACAATCACAACTCCCCTCATCCACATCGATCATCTGAGTGCCTCATGATTTAAAAGAGGGAGAGAAAGAGAGATAGAGAGAGAGAGTGACACAAAGACAAAGACAATGAAGATACAAGAAACAGTAAGCCTATGCTAGTAATTTATTAAGTACTTGCTGTCTTTATAGACTTTTCTGTTTGCTTTCTTCCATTGTGAGAGAATTGCTGATTTCATGTCTGCAGAGCCAGTTTTAAGACTTGCATAGCATTATCACCAGTAATGTTTCAAACTATATTTGACCCATCCTGCTACTCCCACCTGTGTTTAATTTAGACTTAGCCTACAGTAGGTAATTCACTAGTTCACACTTACATACAATTATGTGGAGTAAGTTTAATGCATATTTGGCGTGCTGTCCGGGGGGAGGGCTTCGATATCGGAATTCGGCCTGAACCCACAGAGTACTTCCCCCCGTATGTAAATGGTCAGGACAAGAAGTGTGGAGAAGGGGTGGTGGAGGGATGCTGCTAAACTGTCAACGAATTGAGGTGAGACTGCTGAGTATATACAGTATACACCTCTTATCGTTGATTGCTGAGTGCTCTCCACGCGTGTTAATTATCTGAAGGTGCTCCTCCCGAACTTTGTTAATAAAACATAATTTTAAGAAACACAAAGAGGAGACACAAGCAGTTTGAAATCACCTGAGGAAATGAAGAACATTTAGAAAAGATCAGGTAGTTACATTTTGTTTCTGCCTGGAATATAATTTTTTTTTTTTGCTCCTGCAAAAAGTCGCTCGTACAGGTAGCTTAATAAGTCGGCCAGAAAGATTAAATCTTCCAGGTGAGGGAGTGATTTTTTAAGGCAAATTACCAACAACAACAACAACAAAAAAAAAACATCGTTCAAATTCAAAAAGCCAAAAAAACACGAGACGAAACAATCTAACAATATGGCTATGCAACGCATAACATAGGCTAATCACTTCTAGGTGGGATCTTTTGTCACAAAGCTGTGTTGTAGACAGCCCATACTCATTAGAAAAACATACCCAACCCGTGGCAAAATTTTTGTAAAACACAAAATATGTTGTGTCATGCTTGTTTCGTGACAGTTTCAAAGTGAGTGGCACTAAAAGCGTGTTTTGTTTTTTCCGGAACAGATGAACATGAATATGGCAAAGTTTTATTACGTTGGAGTTTGTACGTAAAACTCAACAATATATTAGTTTACAAATCATGCACTATGGTAAAAAGTGTTCCCTTTCAAAAGCTACAATCGATGCTGCGCTGCTTAGCGCATTGGGAACGTCTTTAATCGTGACCCGCTGTGAATATAGTGTGTAAACACGTCGATAGAATCGACTGGAAGTAATATAGCCTCGGTCGGTGACGTCATCGTCGAGCGCCCGCGTGCACTCGCGCACACTCGCGTGCACCCGCGAGGCTATAAATAGATGAGCCGCAGGTGCATCGTCAGGTCTTTTGTCTTCAGAGACCTCTCTGTGTTGGTGTGCAAGCATCTATTTTCTCTCTGCTACAGATCTTTGTTAGGAGTTATTTAGCTTTATACCTGACAGTGTGCAGAATTTTCACTCTTTCTCATCTCTTAACGTCATTTAAAGAGTTTAAAAAGCAAAAAGAGAAATGAGTCAGCAAGCTAAGCGCTGTGTCCCTCCATGTTCTCGACCCATGTCAGAACTGGATACACACGCTTACTGCTTTGTGTGTTTGGGGGAGGAGCATGCGGCCGCTGCATTGGAGTCAGGGGAGTGCGAGCATTGTGAGCTGTTCACTGTTAAAATCCTTTCGCGCTCGTCTTGGCTACTTTCAGTCCGCAACCGCATTATCATCATGGGGCTCCCGAATGGATTTGGCTGACGAGCAAGAGACGGGTCCGTCCCTTTCGCTTGCTTGTTCACCAGATCCACTCGTTCCCTCGCGTGATCCCGAAGCGCATCCCGGTGCTTCTTCGGCTCACGCGGGGGACGATAATGAATCTCTTGGGTCTACGGACTTCGAGCAGCCAACTTCTGAGCGTTCCTCGCGCGACGATAAATCTGTCGAGGAGCTTCTCGAGGTGGTTACTCGCGCGGTGGCCAGATTGCAGCTTGACTGGCCTCGTGAACAAGAGACCCCCAAACGCAGTAAGCTTGAGGATAGGTTTTTGTCCGGTGGCAGGGGGGAGGGACCTCAACATCAGTCTCTCCCCTTCTTCGAGGACCTCCATGATGAGCTATCTAAATCATGGATAAAACCATATACCTCTCGTGTCTTCGTGCCTTCGACGTCGACTTTTTCGACTATCGTGGGTGCAAAGGCGCGAGGGTATGCGGAGATGCCCCAGGTTGAAGAGACGCTCGCCAGCTATCTCTCGCCTGGGTCTGCATCTTCGCTTAAAAAACCTACCCTCCCCTCAAAGCCGTGTAGAATAACATCTTCGCTTGTGGGTAAAGCTTACCAAGCTGCAGGTCAGGCTGGTGCTGCGCTGCACACAATGGCTGTGTTACAGGCATACCAGGCTGACCTCTTGAAGGACTTGAGTGCGGGTACAACGATAGACGAGGAAGCGTTTTCTGAACTGCGCCGAGCCACAGATCTGTCTCTTCGTGCCACTAAGCAAACGGCCCGTGCCATCGGCCGTTCTATGTCCGCTTTGGTAAGCACGGAGAGGCATCTGTGGCTCAACCTCACAGGCATCAAAGATAAAGATCGTGTCTTTCTTCTTGACTCTCCAGTTTCTCCCTCTGGCCTGTTTGGCGACTCGGTCAACTCACTAGTCACCAGGTTCAGGGAGGTAAAGAAGCATGAGGAGGCGTTTGTTCAGTTCCTTCCTCGCCGCACTCAAGGGGAGGGGCCATCGGCCACCCAACCTCTCCCTGGTCCTTCAAAACCTATGGAGGTTAAAAAGCAGAGCTTGGCGAGCCGTGCTCCTCCTAGTAAGAACTGGAGACAGGCTCGTCAGGCTCAGCAACCTCCCAAGCCAGACCTCAGGACTATCATCAACAGAAAGAAGAAGTCCTGATGGTCTGGCGCCCAGTCTGGTGGGGGTAGCCCCCCGCGGGACGGGGCGCGTATTATATCTGACCGCCCCTTCTCGTTACCCTCACAAAACCTCTCCATCCCCGCCACCTTTGGTGCTTCGGGGGGCAGCGGTTTCCAGCGAAATGTTAGATGTTCCGTTGCTCCCTGCTTTCATCCAGGGCACGGAACATCTAACATCCCCTCAAGAGGAAGTATTAAAACTGATACCACTATCAGAGAGTCTGGCAGCGTGGCAACTTCTGCCAGGCATTTCTGCTTGGGTATTAAGCATAGTACAAATAGGATACAGAATCCAATTTATTCATCGTCCTCCGCGTTTCAACGGCGTGGTCTCCACTTCCGTAAGACCGGAGCTGATGCATGTACTATCACAAGAGCTACAAACTCTTCTGAGCAAAGAGGCCATAGAACATGTTCCTCTGCCAGAGAGGGAGTCAGGCTATTACAGCAGATACTTCCTGGTCCCCAAAAAGGACGGGGGGTTGCGTCCAATCTTAGATCTTCGAGGCTTAAACCGTACAGTCAAAGTGCTCAAGTTCAAGATGTTAACCGTCAAGACGGTCGTGTCGCAAATTCAACATCACGATTGGTTCGTCACGATCGATCTGAAGGACGCATATTTTCACATACAAATATTGCCACAACACAGGAAATTCCTGAGGTTCGCTTTCGGGGGCGAAGCATACCAATTTCGGGTTCTTCCATTCGGCCTAGCCTTATCACCCCGCACGTACACAAAATGCATGGATGCAGCACTGGCTCCATTGCGACTCCAGGGCATTCGCATTTTGAATTACATCGACGATTGGTTAATACTAGCACAATCGCAAGATATGGTGCTTCAACACAGAGACATCGTGTTGGCTCATCTAGTTTCTCTAGGGTTGAGACTCAACACCAAGAAAAGTGTTCTTTGTCCTGCCCAGAGAACAACTTATCTCGGAATTGTTTGGGATTCGATTACGATGCGGGCACAATTGTCCCCCGCTCGAATCGAGACCATTCGGGTAACTATGAGCAAAGTCAGGCTAGGTCAAGATCGTACTGTTCGTCAGTACCAAAAGATGTTAGGTTACATGGCTTCAGCATCCACGGTGATTCCTTTGGGGCTATTGCACATGAGACCCTTTCAGTTGTGGCTAAAAGCCAGGGGATTTCATCCAAGGGCCAATCCTCAAAGGCAAATAAAAATGACGCGCCGCGGGCTTCGTACACTATCTCTGTGGCTCAGACCCCGGTTCCGCGCCTTGGGTCCCACTCTAGGGGCGCCTTGTCGTCGCAGATTGCTAACGACAGACGCCTCCCTGTTGGGCTGGGGAGCGGTCTTAAGTGGTCGTCCAGCTCAAGGGGAATGGGAGGGTCATCAGCTCGATTGGCATATAACTGCCTCGAGCTGATGGCTGTATTTCTGGCCCTGAAATACTTTCTCCCTCAGTTGAGAGGCTGTCATGTCCTAGTGCGGGTGGACAACACAGCGGCAGTTTCTTATGTAAATCACCAGGGAGGTCTGCGCTCACGCAATCTGAACAAAATAGCGAGGCAGATTTTCCTCTGGGCCCAGGAGAAGTTCTTGTCACTCAGGGCAGTGTACATCCCTGGGCACCAGAATGTGGGAGCAGATTTACTGTCCAGACAGAAACTGCTGACGGGGGAATGGAAACTCCACCCAGAAGTAGTCGATCAGATCTGGACCAGATTTTACAAAGCGGAAGTGGACCTCTTCGCCTCCCATCAGACAGCGCAATGTCCCCTCTACTTCTCTCTGAGTCACCCAGCCCCCCTGGGTCTGGATGCGATGGCGCACACATGGCCCAAAATGCGCCTGTATGCGTTTCCTCCAGTGGCTCTGCTCCCGGGAGTTCTAGCCAGAGTTCGCCAGCAAGGGTCTTGCCTCTTATTGATAGCGCCGCGTTGGCCGAACAGAATGTGGTTCTCGGAGATAATATCTCTCCTCAACGGCTCGCCATGGGCGATTCCGGAGAGGAGGGACCTTCTGTCCCAGGCAGAGGGCACAATATTCCATCCCAGGCCCGACCTGTGGAACCTTCATGTTTGGCCCCTGATGGGTACCAACTGAGGAACACTGGGCTTTCGCCTGCCGTTATTGAGACTATTCTAAGTGCTAGGGCTTCCTCCACTAGAAAGAGTTATGCCAACAAATGGGGTGTTTTTGAAAGGTGGTGTGTTTTACATAATGCAGATCCGGTCAACTGCCAGATTGCTTCAGTTCTGGATTTCCTGCAGGAAAAATTATCAACAGGCACATGCCCCGCCACTCTCAGGGTTTATGTGGCCGCTCTTTCGGCTTGCCACGCCTTGGTTGACGGGGTTCCACTTGGGAGACATCCTTTGCTCGCTCGCTTCATTCGTGGGGCCAGACGACTGAGGCCTCCCGTAAGAACCAAGATCCCTTCATGGGACTTAGCTATAGTCCTAGAGGGTCTGGTTGAGACCCCCTTCGAACCTCTAGAGTCAGCGTCTGACAAACTTCTGACCCTAAAGATGGTTTTTCTTATGGCTATAACCTCTCTAAAAAGAATCGGGGATATGCAGGCTCTGTCAATATCGCCATCCTGCTTAGACTTTGCCCCAGGAATGGTGAAAGTGATTTTGCATCCTCATCCTGATTACCTGCCTAAAGTACCGTTTTCAGCTGTACGTCCGGTCACTCTTGAGGCCTTCTGCCCTCCACCGTTCACAACGCTGGAGCAGGAGAGATCTCACAGACTGTGTCCAGTCCGTGCTCTTCAGGCCTACGTTCACCGTACTAGCCAGTGGCGTAAGTCAGAGCAACTATTTGTTTGTTATGGGGGCAGTAACAGGGATGCTGCCGCTACTAAACAGACCATGTCACATTGGGTCAGGGATGCTATTGCTCTTGCCTATGAGGCGCGCGGCCAAGCTTCGCCAACGGGTCTAAGTGCTCACTCCACCAGAGGAGTCGCCTCCTCTACTGCTTTGGCAAGGGGTGCCCCCTTACAGCATGTTTGTGATGCGGCAGGCTGGTCCTCTCCGCACACATTCATAAGGTTTTATAGTTTAGATGTTCATGCCACTCCGGGCTCTCATGTCCTTGAGTCGACATCACAAGCTAATGTCTAGGGCTTTCTTGCGTTCTTGTGAGCTCACCTACACAACCGTAAGGAGTCCAGACACCTTCAAGCACGGCGGCGTGGGTATTCTCGTTCCCAATGCGCTAAGCAGCGCAGCATCGATTGTAGCTTTTGAAAGGGAACGTTCCGGGTTACTTGACTGTAACCCTGTTCCCTGAAAAAGCGGAACGAGATGCTTCGCTACTTTGCCGTGCTGATGATGTCCCAGGACTGCTCTTCAGACAAAATATCCTGACGATGCACCTGCGGCTCATCTATTTATAGCCTCGCGGGTGCACGCGAGTGTGCGCGCGACGATGACGTCACCGACCGAGGCTATATTACTTCCGGTCGATTCTATCGACGTGTTTACACACTATATTCACAGCGGGTCACGATTAAAGACGTTCCCAATGCGCGAAGCAGCGCAGCATCTCGTTCCGCTTTTTCAGGGAACAGGGTTACAGTCAAGTAACCCGGAACGTTTTGGTGTCATAACATAATTGTGCACGGAGGGCATTACAACTTTATTAATTTATAATCTGCCCATATTGTGTGTGAAAACTATTAAAAGTTTTGGCTGTTTTGCTGCCTCTAGTGTTCATTTCTGTTGGAAACTGCAGTGATATGTACTTATTGGTACGTGTTTTGCAAAAATATTGCCACAGGTACATTTTTCCAATGAGTGTTGCAGCAGAACACTCACGAACACGATGATGAAGGCAAATGTTACCTTTAATAAATCCACAGGAAGATAAATCACTCGAAGAGAACGACTTACAACAAATATATCACAGACGAGATCAAACAGCAAATGAGGAATCAAACTGTTCCAGCCAATAACCGACAAGAAGGATTTGGGGGATTAGTGAGGGGATGAGGAGGAGGGAGGGTCTAGCTAGCCTCCATTTTGTTTGACAATACTTTAAACGTCAACAAGAAGTGACATCACCCGACATCGCTTAGACTTAGAGCAAATTTAAGGACACACTTCTGAACGTCCTGGTTGCGTATGCAACCCACCGTTCCCTGAAGGAGGGAACGGAGGACGTAGTCGACGTCGACTGAATTGGGATCTCGCTAGAGAGCCTGTCTTCTTCGAGTACTATTGAACGAGCCAATGTAATTGGCGTGCGTGATTCGCATCACACACTCCGCCCCCGCGGCGCGGGTATAAATACGGAAGTTGATGCACGCACTAGTTGCTTTTTCGCTGAGGAGCCGAGTGTAACCCGGGGTCAGCGGTGGTCCAGCGGTAGTGGCAAGGGGACTACGTCCTCCGTTCCCTCCTTCAGGGAACGGTGGGTTGCATACGCAACCAGGACGTTCCCTTTCAGTCGATAACGTCGGACGTAGTCGACGTCGACTGAATTGGGATCACCCTTTGAACACGCCACTAACGCTGCCACCTTCCAGTGCCTAAACCAAAGCCTCCTGATGCCCCCGCAAATTTAAGGCGGGGAAGGACAGGGCTTAGGCCAGGGAAGTCACTGCTGTTCCTACAGGACCACTGGGAAAGCGTTCCCCGTACATTGGAAGGAAGGGACGCTGCGGAAGCCACGTCCAACCCAGAGGGAGGTAACGTGGAAAATACACATCTGAACTGGGCGGAAACCGGGCAGTCTAACATATGGAATGACACGGGGGTGGCTCCAGCCTAAGACGGGGGGAGACACACCGGACAGTGACGGCAGAGAGACTCTGCTGAGGGAAGACACGGGCTCACCGCAGGGAGCCGTATCGTGGAAGAATACACATATGGGGTCGCCGAAGGGACCGCAACATATGGACCCAGCCTAACACAGGTTCCACACTGCTTACGAGTGGTAGGCCTAACACCAGACGTTCCGCACGTCCGACGTCGGAGGGGTGTGGAGGAACTCAACAGGGTTAAATTTTAAGGGAACTCAACTGGAGTAGAAAGGCGCACGTATCCAGTCCATAGGAGGGGAATGGCGCAGCAAGCCGACACTTGAACCGGGCTCACGGTGAAACTGGCTTCATGAGAAGGGAGCCCACGGGAAGCAGCGGTTCAACTAGGTGTCGTCCAGCCCCCAACTCTAGAATCTGTTTTAGCAAAGCATATCGTCAACGCCCAGGCGGAGCACTTTACACTCATCATAGAGGAGCTCAACACCTAAGTGGACATGTTGCATCTCGGATCTTTACCGAAATGAAGGCAAGCACTAAGTGCAACTTTGCATGGAAACAGCCTTCCCTCTCTGCTGAATTCCAACAGATATTTGTAGAGCTGGTCTGAGGTCTATGACTTGCATTCTGTACACGTCCAAGCGAACGGACAGAGAAGCCAGGGCTGGATCTGCCTCCTCCAGGGCAGCGCTTGCAGGCTCACCACCTGCTCCTATTACGGGAGAGGTAGGAACCTTGGGCACAATCCGAGCCGGGGTCTCAGCTTGTGAGAGTTAGCCGGCCCAGACTCCAGGCACAATACGTTGACCGAAAGCGAGCAAGTCCCTACCCTCTAGTAGAGACCACGCGAGCAGGAGAACTGATATAACAGATTTTTTAACTCACTGCCTGCAGTGGCTCAGGGGCGGTCTCTGCAGTGCAGTCGCACCAGGGACAAGGCCCAAGAGGATAAAGAGGGACACAAGGATTTACAAGACCTTGCTCCTCAGGAACCTGACGATCAGAACGTGCTTCTGCATACTTCTGCAACACGATGAGCGTCGTTTAAACACCGAGGCAACATCATTTTGAGGGTGAAGGAAAACAGCCTACTGCAACCCATTTTGCAGGAAAGAGAGCACTGAAGCTTTCAGGATCTCCTCTGGAGAGAAGACGCACTCAACGACTAGGTTCGACTTCTAAAGGCGTAAGCACGCTACCCAATTCTAGGGGGTGCTCGCAGAAGTGATGGTATCTATCACATGTTCTTGTGATAGCCACCTGAACCTCCGCGTTCAGATATAAGACCGCCCGGAATCTCCGGGGGCAGAACGCGTGTGCCATCGTGCCCCGTCCCCGAAAGAGTTTTCAGGGGAAGTCAGGAAGGCTGTTGATGGGAACCAGGTCTAGTTGGGCCAATATGGGGCAACTATGAAGACCTGTTCCTCCCCTGACTTGGCACGTAGGTGCAAGCGACGGGCGCAAAAGACAGGAGCATTGCTCAACACAACATGTGAAGATCACTGGGCTTCAGGAGCATTTTCTGCTCAGCACTTGGGTGTGACAAGTTCACTGAGCTTCAGGAGCATTCCTGCTCAACACCTGAGTGTGATAAACTCACCAAGCTTCAGGAGCATTTCTGCTCAACACTTGAGTGCAAAGAACTTCACTGAGCGACAGGAGCATTTCTGCTCAGCACTTGAGTGTGACAAGTTCACTGAGCTTCAGGAGCATTCCTGCTCAACACCTGAGTGTGATAAACTCACTGAGCTTCAGGAGCATTTCTGCTCAACACTTGAGTGCGAAGAACTTCACTGAGCACCAGGAGCATTTCTGCTCAGCACTGCGTGTGACCAATTCACTGAGCTACATGTGATGAACTCACTGAGCTACAGGAGCATTGCTGCTCAACACCTGAGTGCGATGAACTTCACTGAGTTTCAGGAGCAATTCTGCTCAACATGAAGAGTGATGATTTCACTGACTTGAGCAGGCGCAAGGCGACCATGAGTCGCAGTCACTTTTAGAAGGCTCACTGGGGTTAAACGCATGTCTGCGGGCCCCTGGGGCAGCTGAGACCCAGTGTTTGTCCAAGGGTAGTCCGCTCGGTTTACACGAACACTGGCGGAAAAATGAAACCGGGGGGGGGGCAACTGAGCGGCCCCGGAATGGTCATGACCCAGCCGGACCCAGGGGATGGAGTCTCCACTTGCCCTGGCTATAACTGTCGTGAGGCTCGATGGCGGCACGATTGAGTAAGCGGGAGGAGTGGAACAAGGCGCCCTCAGAAGCGTCTGACTCCAAGGAGGAGGTGACGGGTGAGTTGTGACATGCAGGGGAAGCTTGCGCAACGGTCGCAATGTCTAACAACTCGAGGCACGAATGCCCGTGTAGTCGGGGGTCGCCCAGGCCCCCGTTAAAACACGCCCTTTGTACATGGCCCCTCTGTTGAAGAGGGTTTGGCAGCAGACCGGGATGAACTATAGTCACACAGGGTGAGCTGCTCTGCCACTGTCACCTCGGGACTCGATCATGAAGCTAGCGCTGAAGCTGTCACATATGGAGGAAGCCAATGGCTGCAACTACCATATACCCCAGGAGCCTCTGAAAGTTCTTCCAGTGGGACCCTTTCTCACTTCAAACACCAGCTGAACACATTCTCATTGGAAAAACGTGTTAGACCGAGTCCATCTCCAAAACTGAAAAAGAGATACTAAGCCCGTGGGCGAGATTACTCTCTTCCAGTTGACCTGAAGACCCAACGGGCTCTGGAGCACTCGAAGGGAAGGACACTGTACTGATACTCCACCCTTACACGCAACCCAAAGGATGGCCTGCGGTGCGGAAGGTAGAGATCTGTTTTTAAGCACATGTCTTTCAGGTCGGAGCTGCAGACCAATCTTGGGCCAAGATGGTCACGACCCACCACCTAGTAGCACGAAGAACGAGTTTACAACTGGCCTTCGTACCAGCTGGAGGAGCGGCTATATCAAATCCTTCGCCAGCAGGATAAGATAAGCACGCACAAGTCAGGAGCACTGTTCAACGCTCGGTGTGATGAATATCACTGAATTTTCAGGAGCACGTCTGCTCAACACCTAATGTGATGACTATCACTGACTTGAGCGGGGTAGCCGAGCCTGAGGTGGGGCAGCAAAGTAGAGAGAGTGGTGTTAGTGTGCTGTGCAACACTTACCTGTCCCCACAAGCGGCAGGGGGTGCGTGAGAAGGCGGATGACCGGGTCCTCGAACGCACCAAGCTGCCTGCTGGCGACCAAGGGGGAGCTGAGGGGTGTAAGGCTATACAGGGTCACACCCACCAGACTGGCCCTCTTGAGACCCAGGAACAGATGAAATTGCTCTCTCTTTGAAGTGTGGGTACCGCTTGCTCCGCTTTTTTTTTCTTTTTTTTAGGGAGCCAGCGGCGGAACAGACACACACACAAACAAAGGCTCCACACAAACTGGGCGGCCCGCTCCGGAATGCTTTCGCTGTCGCTTCCCACCTGGCTTGGCAGCGCATGGAGCGGGCTGGGCGTCCCTACTGCGGCCGGCTCCATGCTGAGGCCTGGGTGGAGGCTGCTGCGGAGGGCCAGCAGGAGCGGCGGCCGGGGAACGCCCACGGCGACGAGCAGGCAGAGGAGCTGCCACCGGCGGCGGGTGGAGGCAGCAGCTGGCCACCGGGGCAGGATGTGCCGGATGACCTCCGTCTGCGCTTGAGCGGCAGAGAACTGTTGGATGCAGTTCTCCACTGCGTCGCCGACCAGCCCAACCTGGGAAATTGGGGAGACCAGGAACCGAACCTTGTCCACATCCGCCATACCAACCAGGCTGAGCCAACGAAGGCGCTACTGGACCACCAAGGTGGACATCGCCAGACCGATCACGCACGCTACGACACCCGTACCCCGGAGGGTGAGGTCGGATGCAGTGCGGTGCTCACCTATGAGCGCACGGTCTGGATTACCCTCGTGCATGCCATGGGTGCCCTAGCCTGCAGCAACGCCATGGCACGCAAGAGGAAGCGGCTTGCCCACAGGCTTTGTAAGCTCTGCCCGTCGGAACGGACAAAACCTCACAGGCCTTAGGGGGGAGACGAGGATCCCCCCAAAAGGCAGCGGCCGCCGGACACAGGTGCACCTGTGTCGACAGACCACTCCAATGGAGGGACACCTCGCAACCCTTCACCGTTCCTCCATCAAGGGTAATGAGGGGGAAAAGCTATTCAGGCAGTTTCTGGCAGAGAAAGATGCTGTTCACCACCTGATAAGCTCTCCATGCATTTCGGGAAAGAAAGGCACTGGGGCGGCGAGCTGAGAACCAGCGGGACCCGCCCCAAGATACCAAACTCCAGATTCCAACCGAGACTGAACGGGACACGGTGGAGGTTCCACTCGAGCCCGGCAGCCTCGGTGGCCCGTTTCAGCATAGCTGATAATTCTGGATCCGGCTCGGGCAACCTTGAACTCCCGGAGGGAGACAATGCAGCCGAGTCATCATCTCTAGAAGTCAGCTCACCCTCCGATGCTGCAATCGGCGTCCTGTCCTCCAGGGGAGCCCCGAGTGAAACCGCTGGCCCACCCATTACAGATGGACCAGCAGACAACACAGGAGGCTCCAGTGGTTGCAGTGGAAGGGAGGAGTGAGGAGCCCACAGGGAATGGTTACCGGGCGGGACATCCAACACTATCCTCCGGTCCCCCATCCCACACGAGGGTGGGGCATGGTAATGGGGACTCGCTCTCCGTGAACGAAGGCGAGTCTCGCCCTCAACACTGCGACAGTCATGTTCCCACAGTGAAAACACGAGCTGTCCACAAAAGCTGTCTCAGCGTGCTGTAAGCCCAAACACGTGACACAACAGTTGTGACCATCAGAGAGAGACAGGGAACGACCGCACCCAGAAACGCACGGGCGGAATGACATCTTGAAAAAGACGCAAACGCACCCGTGTTGCTCTTTCAGAAAATAGGACCGTCACCAGTGCCGGAGCACACAGGGGAATGACCGCGGCAACACTGAACAGAGAACTGAAACAGTGAAGCACTCACTTTTCCGCCCTCTAACCAGCCATCAACACACACAAACATTTAGAAATTTGTTGCTGTTAAAACAGCAGTTGAGAGCTCAAAGCTCGCGATCACCGCTGCACTCGCGCTGTAGAACACCAGCACTGGGAGAGTCTTCCTGAAAAACACCGACACACTCGCTCGTTGTAGACAACAGCACTCTCAGAGACATCAAACGATCGGCTCCGAAGCGAAAGGCAACTAGTGCGTGCATCCACTTCCGTATTTATACCCGTGCCGCGGTGGCGGAGTGTGTGATGCGAATCACGCACGCCAATTACATTGGCTCGTTCAATAGTACTCGAAGAAGACAGGCTCTCTAGCGAGATCCCAATTCAGTCGACGTCGACTACGTCCGACGTTATCGACTGAAAGGGAACTAAATGACAACTAATCAGAAACCATGACAACTGACTGAACAGTGGTTAAGGTGCAAACTGAAAACAAATCCAAACTAAGTAAAAGTGCGTCACCCAGGCATTAAACGTGAGTAAATGCAATTAATTTATACATGCCAAGACTTTACAGTAAAGTCAATCTCAACAGCATATGAAAGTAAAAAAATAGTTTGCCATCTCAGTTAAAATAAAACGGCTACTGTAAGCTTCCTCCTCTTTATAAACCAGTATCCATTTAATACAGTAAGGCAGGATGCATGATTCATTTATAGATAGAGCTTCATATTGATTCTATTTTTGGCAGTGCGGTTTGAACTAGCATTATATGTCTAGAGATGACATTGAGTGTATAACCGCTATTCATTTGTGTTTCTGCACCGGCTCTTTTGACTTCATTAAAAAGCACTAACCAGACCGCTGAGCCGCCGCCAATGTCCTTAGTAATGATTGCAATAAAAATGTACACTACCCCTGAAATTAATCCTTTATAAATAAAGCAAAAGGAATCAATGAGTTATCTAAAGCAAAGGCAGATAGCGCAAGTGTGGTACTGCAGATGTTGAAGACATACTGGAATAGAGAGGACACACAATCGTAAAGCCCAGAATGTAAATAAAGATATGGACACAGGTTAAGATTAGAGAGGTTTCTGGAGCTGTGCTGATAAAATCCTCTCTGTGTGTTGAACTCTAATACGTGTGAAGTTGTATACATGAAAGTACAAGGTAAGACAGAGGGAAAGGCCAAATCCATTATATTGAAGCAGCAACGCACTTGCGCGCACACACACAGGCCGTTGTGGGTTATCTCTGACCGTTGTGTCCTTGTAAACACAAAGCAATTATGCTGAAGACACAATAGAAACATTTAAGCAATGGTTCAATCCTTACTCTCTTCCACTCTGAGGAGGAGGGAAAAGCTCAGAGATAGGGAATGTTATGACAGCCTAAATCCAATAATGAGTTAGAAACATTACAGATACCTGGACACTTATAGTCCTTTAACTGAAAGGTCATCCAAGAGGAGCAATAGGAGAAAGTGAGATGAAAATGAGGACACATACGTAGCTAACCCATGTCAGTTTTGAATGTGGTTTAATCTGTACAAAAGTACTCATCTAAAGCACTATATATATATATATATATATATATATATATATATATATATATATATACACACACACACACTTCTTTTTGGCAACAGATCAGTTTGACAGTTCTTTTGTGTGTTTCTGCACTGAACTATGAGCCTTGCTTGTCAAATCTATGCTTTATATTTTCAAAGTTAAGGCATTAAACACCCAAGAGCATTATAAAGCTTTCAACTTCTCCCTGTGTCTTCCCTTTCATTGATTTGCACGCTGTTGTTTCTCAAAAAAAAAATTTTACATTAATTCACTGGCCTACTTGATCAATGAATTGCTTTGGTTGTTTTATTTTTCCTGCATGGGTTTGTTAAAAGGACAGCAGTACAATGCAAAGCTCAGATTATTTGTGCTGGGAAGACGGTCCACCCCATGTTGAGCCTTATTTGTGTTTCATGACACAATGTCTAAGAGGACTGGCAATATAATACATAGTCAAAATCTTGCAAATCTGACAGTGTAACCGAAGTAGGGTGCATTCAATCGCTGAACTATCCTCAAAATAAGGAACACCACTATATAAACAAATCTCAGTCAACAATTCTTTTAGAAAGTTGACGGTTTTGACAAATAATGTTTATGCATTCACACGCACACACTTTCCATTGTCTTACAGGATGAATATGTGGTCCTCGCTGTCTTTCTTGCAGTTTCTTTGTTCTGCCTAGGGTATAAGGGACAGCTCTTTTTAAATCTTTTTTTTTTTTTTTTAACAGAAGATCTTGCTTTGAAGTCAGGCGATGATGATTCCCTTACCAGCTGTTATGGTTTCCAAGATCCACCTTTTTAACATTTCTGCTGGAACCTGAAAGCAAATAACCAGCATTCTCATTCGACAGCTGAGCTTTTAGGATAAAGTAACACTTCCAGCACCCATTTCTGGCTCCATCTGACATGTGAAGTATGAGGCTCTCACATTAAGGAGCACAGAAAAAGCTCTTAATACTTAGCCTCAAATAATGGCAATGTACAACAACTCATTTGTGTAAACCACACGCTGGCAGCTGAGAAAAATCCCCAGCAAAATTACTCAATCCTTTGACTGATTTTGAATACATACTTTGATTACATTCAGAGGTGTTGCCAAGGAGGTCTATACCTGGAGATAGAGGTTGGACCTGATGCAGGACTGGCATGTGCATCCAGTTGCACAACAAGGATTTTCTGAGCCAAACTCCTGAAGCATAAATGCCATGTGTGACTAATTCCTCAGTTTGGGTGTTGCCTTCAACTGACAATGCTCGAAACAACTTTCACATTAATAAATACATTAGGCTTGACCACCAACATTTACTCATCAGCGACATGCATGTCTGATAAGACTCTCAGCTCCTCTTGCAAATATTTTGTATACTGTATGTAAGTGGATGTTGCTGCCCCAAGATTTGTTGTGAACCACTCACCATTAATGTGCTTGGAGGTAGCTTTTTACTTTAAAGTTCATGTAAAAGGAGTGAAAACCTAAAGACTTATTTTCAACAAAACACAGACTAGAAGACCATAAGCAAGACTCGCCACATACCCACTGGTGCATGTAGACGCTGGAGGCAAAGCATGGAACAAGAACAATGAATAAGACTATATCAAAACAAAATCCAAGAAATTAACAAAGGGACCTTTGCAAAAATAAAAATATACAGACTTCCACGTGCCTGCGGGAAATGTATCTCGTGTTCATGAGAAACTTTCACATGAGCTGCTGCGCCCGAGAAACTTTAGCGTGCTCACAAGAAACTTTAGCGTGCTCACGAGAAACTTTAGGGTGCTCACAAGAAACTTTAGCGTGCTCACGAGAAACTTTAGCATGCGCACGAGAAAACTATCGCGTGCTCACGAGAAACTATTGCGATATGTTTCTCGTGCGCACGCAATAGTTTCGCATGAGCACGCGATAGTTTCTCGTGCGCACCCACTACTTTCTCGTGAGCATGCTAAATTTTTTCATGAGCACGCGATAGTTCCCTTTCAAGGGAACTCGAGCTGCGTTGAGACGCGGTGGGAACGCCCTGCGTGATTGCGTCGTGAAGCAAGTGTATAATCAGTCCAATGGAGAGATGAGACATCATAGGCGGCTGACGTCATCAACCAGGAAACTATAAAGCACCCCTGAAAACAGACAGCAACAGCTTCTGCGCCTTCAGCAAGCGATCTGTGTATTCTGTCCTTGTCATATTTATTGTTGTCTGTCAAGTTGCAATATATATATATATATATATATATATATTTTGGCAAAAGAGAGCAAGCAGCTTTGTGTTGTTCCCTGCCCACGTTATATCACGGGTGGGGACACACACATCAGTTTTTTGTTTCTGGGAGTGGAGCATACCAACAGTCAGTTCTCGAGGGGGCTGACTGTGGGCATTGCGAGAAACTGTCGGTGAGGACGCTCCGCTCCCGCCGGGCGTTCTTCGAGGTGGACGGTTCGGTTTGCGCTCCACGCGCGGGTCCCGCTGTTGCCGAGGCACGGCGGCGACTCGCATTTTGGGGTTCGCAAACGGATCTGACAGCGGGGGTTGGGACGGGCCCCGCCCTATCTCAGCTATCACCTGACAGATCTAGTGTGGCGATTTCCAGTTCCGAGGAATTGGTATCGTTACTAGTGTTTTGTTAAGAAAAAGAGAACAAAACAAATAAGTATATTAACCCTCTGGGGACGGATCGGGCGGTACCGCCCAAAATGACATACTTTTACAAATGTGTAATTATCTTAAAAACTATTAATGATAGAGAGGTGCGGTCTTTTTTGCCGTCTTCCTCAGATTCCACTGTAAACACAAATGAGAGCGCACAGAGATATGAGAGAGAGACAGAATAATTATAATATATATATATATATACACATACGATTATAGCATTATTTATTGTTTTAGCACTTTTATGATGGCAAGCAGTAAACGATTTACGGTGGAACAAGCTCTGGAAGAATAACTGGAGAGTGACGAGGAGAAAGCATTGCTTAGAAAATTCTAAGCATTCCTAAGAAAAACGCTGGGACTATTTGTTATAAAGTTAAAATTTTCATTGTTCTTTACACATTTTATTTAACAATTACACATGTCTGTCAAGCAAAGGCTTTGACAAATATATTTTTTGTTCAAAAACTGTTCACTATTGTTGTGTGATGTGTAATTTACAGAAAAATAAATGCCAAAAATAAAATTTCCGTTTTTGAAATTCTCTAGTTTATGGTACATTTTCACTCATACTTCCTTTATAAACATATTACATGTGTGCTTATGTTAGCTTAGGGTCTTCTGAATCCATAGATACCAAACACATAGTGTTCCATCTCCATTACATATAGTTTATAAGCCCAAATGTAAAAATAGAGATAACGGACCAAAACGAGCTTAGTCCCCAGAGGGTTAAGAAAGAGGCAGATGTTTGAGTTTTCAATAAATAAATACATAAGTCAGCTCATAACCCTGTTGAATAAAGAGGAGCTTTTAAAAGGAGGTTTTATCTAGTGCTGTTGCTAGTTAAATATTTACTGGACAGCTGAACATTATGAGAGTGAAAATAAAAAGAGTTTATTAAATGAAATATATTTAAAAAAAAACAGGAAAACTCTGTATCTCAGCCTCCTCGTCGGGGACTGACGTATTTTCCCTATCTCCACACTGAGGTGTCGAGATCGTGGAATACACCGGTTTCTATGTAATGTGTTTAATGCCCAAACATCTAATATAGTATTGTTATGGACATTAAGTATCATGGTATGACAGTGCCTCGGGTTAAAGAGACGCTTGCGAGCTTTCTCTCTCCCGAGTCGCCATCGTCATTTTTAACCCTGACGTTACCCACCAGCCATCTTAAATAATAAATACATTTTGTTAGGCAGCGCTAGTGGGTAAAGTATATAAGGACATGGATAATTGTGAGGATGTCAGTTCTGACGCTAAGTTTTTCTGATATTAAAATAAAGAAAAATAAAGATAAAAATATGTATGTTCTTCTGGACTCTCCGCTTTCAAAAATCAAAGAAATAAACCATTCAGCGGCGTTCCAGAGGTTTCTTCCTCACCAATCTAATGTTCCTGAGACTGCTGGGTGGGAGCAGTTTTGACCTACTAAGCTCCTCATAGCACAGAGTGCAAACAGAGCGTCGCCATTTGGGCTCCTCCACAATCAAGGGGGACCTGGGTGGCGGTCGCAGTCTAGCCAGTAAGAGATATGCAAGATCTGAGCACTGTTTTATCTCTAAATAGCTTGGACAAAGAAGAAGCCCTGACGCCGAGGCTATAAGGCTTCTAAGGATGGTCCCCTCCGGGGTAGGAACGGTTTTGAGAAATCGTTTCTCCTCGGCGCCCTCTGGGGTGCGACTCTTTTAGAAAGGTCGCAGCACTGCCAGTTTGGTTTTCCTGCTGGTTCGCCGGTCAGGGCACCAAGGGTTCAGTGTCCCCAAACGATCCTCCGAGGAGGTTCGTAGAGCAGTCGGTTCGGTTTCCCTGCCGATTCACCGTTTCAGGGTGTCGAGGTGCCTGCTTTTTCCAACGATCCTCTGAGGAGGGTCGTAGGAACTAAGCTAGTTAGAGTTAGGCAAGATCTGAGGACTGTCGTCATCTCTAATAAAGCTTAGACAAAAAAAAAAAAACGAGGCTATCAGGCTTCTGAGGGCTCCTCCATGGCAGGGACAGTTTTGAGAAATCGTTTCTCCTCGGCGCCCTCTGGGGTGCGACTCTCTGAGGAGGGACGCAGCGCTGCCAGTTCGGTTGTTCCCTGCCGGTTCGCCGCTTTAGGGCACCGTAGTGACTGTTCAACCAAATCCAGAGGCCAGTCTTGAGAGACTGGTTCCCCTAGTAGAATTTCTGGCAGCGTGGAAACTACTGGCACATATTTCTCAGTGGGTCCTGCACACTATAGAAAAGGGTTTCAGAATTCAGTTCGGTTCTCCTCCGCCCAGATTATATTTTATCGCGTATTATATTATATCGCCGATTGGTTGATCCTAGCTCAATCTGAGCATATGGCAGTTCGGCATCGAGATGTCGTTCTGTCTCATTTAAAGATGTCGGGGTTGCCCCTCAACGCCAAGAAGAGTGTGCTCCTGCCAGCTCAGAGGACCACTTTTCTAGCTGTAATATGGGATTCGACAACGATGCGGGTATGATTGTCTCCAGCATGTATTTCTGCGATTCTCACGGCCGTAAATGGGGTTTATCTAGGCCAGTCACTCAGACTGGTGGGTCTCATGGCAGCTGCGTCCAACGTAATTACTTTTGGCCTTCTGTACATGAGACCCCTGAAGTGGTGGCTCAGGACCAAGGGGTTTCCTCCGAGGGGAAATCCGTTTTCGCATGATCAAGGTCACGCGGCTATGCCTCGGTCATGTGGAAGAACCTTGGTTCATGTGGAAGAACCATGACGAGAAGACTAAATATGCATTGATATGAAAACTGCCTGGTGCAGAGAACGCCTTCTGAATCTTGTTTCTGCCCTCTTGGTACAGTACTTGATTTCTGTAATGAATGTTTCTTTGCTGGGTTATCTCTGAGGAGAGATCCTTAATTTCATCTTCTCCGTGGTACATGAGGCTGAGGCCTGCACGTACTTGGATTGGCACCTTGTATGGTGATAGTTTTTCTTCACCCCAGGTCGGGTTGTATTTCTAGGTCCCTACTAAATGTGTGGGTAATTTGTGCTGCAGGCCTTCTGTCCTTCACCTTTAATACCCCAGATCAGAAAAAAACGTAATCAGTTATGCCCTTTCCGGGCTTTGGATGCGTATGTCCACAGAGCTGCTCAGTGGCGTATATCAGAACAATTATTTGTCTGCTTTGGGTCACCTAAGATAGGTTATCCTGCATCTAAACAGATGATGAGCAAGTGGGTAGTTGAGGCTATCTCATTTGCTTATGGAGCGGCCGGACAGCCTTCAACTTTGGCTGTCCAGGCTCATTCTATGAGGGGTATGGCTGCCTCTGTGGCATTAATCTCGGGAGTTTCCCTTCATGGCATTTGTGATGCGGCAGGCTGGTCCTCACCGCTTACATTTGTTAGATTTTATGACTTGGATCTTGGCTCCAGTCCAGGGTCTAGGCTGCTTGCTTCTTAGTGTATGCTTTGACTTCACACAGAACGGGCATTTGTCATTATGGCGTAGTGGGTGTGGGGTTCCCACCGCGTCTCGACGCAGCTCGAGTTCCCTTGAAAGGGAACGTCTCAGGTTATGTATGTAACCCTGGTTCCCTGAGAGGGAACGAGATGCTGCATCGACCTGCCATACTACCTGCATGCCCTGATCGACTTGCTTCAGGCTTATCAGAAGCTGTCGCAGTCTGTTTACAGGTGTGCTTTATACAGGTCCTTCTAAAAAAATTAGCATATTGTGATAAAGTTAATTATTTTCCATAATGTAATGATAAAAATTGAACTTTCATATATTTTAGATTCATTGCACACAAACTGAAATATTTCAGGTCTTTTATTGTTTTAATACTGATGATTTTGGCATACAGCTCATGAAAACCCAAAATTCCTATCTCAAAAAATTAGCATATCATGAAAAGGGTCTCTAAACGAGCTATTAACCTAATCATCTGAATCAACTAATTAACTCTAATCACCTGCAAAAGATTCCTGAGGCTTTTAAAAACTCCCAGCCTGTTTCATTACTCAAAACCACAATCATGGGTAAGACTGCCGACCTGACTGCTGTCCAGAAGGCCATCATTGACACCCTCAAGCAAGAGGGTAAGACACAGAAAGAAATTTCTGAACAAATAGGCTGTTCCCAGAGTGCTGTATCAAGGCACCTCAGTGGGAAGTCTGTGGGAAGGAAAAAGTGTGGCAAAAAACGCTGCACAACGAGAAGAGGTGACTGGACCCTGAGGAAGATTGTGTAGAAGGACCGATTCCAGACCTTGGGGGACCTGCGGAAGTAGTGGACTGAGTCTAGAGTAGAAACATCCAGAGCCACCGTGCACAGGCGTGTGCAGGAAATGGGCTACAGGTGCCGCATTCCCCAGGTCAAGCCACTTTTGAACCAGAAACAGCGGCAGAAGCGTCTGACCTGGGCTACAGAGAAGCAGCACTGGACTGTTGCTCAGTGGTCCAAAGTACTTTTTTCGGATGAAAGCAAATTTTGCATGTCATTCGGAAATCAAAGTGCCAGAGTCTGGAGGAAGACTAGGGAGAACGAAATGCCAAAATGCCTGAAGTCCAGTGTCAAGTACCCACAGTCAGTGATGGTCTGGGGTGCCATGTCAGCTGCTGGTGTTGGTCCACTGTGTTTTATCAAGGGCAGAGTCAATGCAGCTAGCTATCAGGAGATTTTGGAGCACTTCATGCTTCCATCTGCTGAAAAGCTTTATGGAGATGAAGATTTCATTTTTCAGCACGACCTGGCACCTGCTCACACTGCCAAAACCACTGGTAAATGGTTTACTGACCATGGTATTACTGTGCTCAATTGGCCTGCCAACTCTCCTGACCTGAACCCCATAGAGAATATGTGGGATATTGTGAAGAGAAATTTGAGAGACGCACGCCCCAACACACTGGATGAGCTTAAGGCCGCTATCGAAGCATCCTTGGCCTCCATAACACCTCAGCAGTGCCACAGGCTGATTGCCTCCATGCCACACCGCACTGAAGCAGTCATTTCTGCAAAAGGATTCCCGACCAAGTATTGAGTGCATAACTGAATATAATTATTTAAAGGTTGACTTTTTTTGTATTAAAACACTTCTTTTATTGGTCGGATGAAATAAGCAAATTTTTTGAGATAGGAATTTTGGGTTTTCATGAGCTGTATGCCAACATCATCAGTATTAAAACAATAAAAGACCTGAAATATTTCAGTTGGTGTGCAATGAATCTAAAATATATATAAGTTTAATTTTTATCATTACATTATGGAAAATAATGAACTTTATCACAATATGCTAATTTTTTGAGAAGGACCTGTAGTTTCCTGGTCGATGACGTCACCCGCCTATGACGTCTCGTCTCTCCATTGGACTGATTATAAACTTGCTTCACGACGCAATCACGCAGGGCGTTCCCACCCCGTCTCGATGCAGCATCTCGTTCCCTCTCAGGGAACCAGGGTTACATACGTAATCTGAGACGTTTCTTGTGGCATGCAAGGGTTTCTCGAGAGCACAAGATACATTTCCAGCGAGTACGTGAAAGACTGTATATTTTAATTTTTGCAAAGGTCCCTTTAGGGGCTCTGTACTAACAAGACCATGATAAAAAGTTCCAAATCTGTTAAAGTATTCTCTTGAGGATGGCAAAACTCTCAAATTCGATCCATTTTAAAAACCTTTACAAATTTGACCTTCAACTTGTAGAACTCTTGGGAATACATTTGGAAAAAACAAAGATTCCGCTTGACAACAACTTTGTAATTATTACATTTAAATCCACTCTGACAACCTCTATCAATTGTAACAAAATTGCACTTTTGTTTGACAGAAAGATTTTTTATTATTTCTGTCCATTTATAAGGACTGACTGATCTTCATGGTGATGGTGCTTGATATTTTCTGCAGACTTCTTTTGATTTACACTTGCATTAGCACTATACTGTACATGTTGCTCCTTAGAAGAACTGTTTCTCTTTATGGCAAACATTCCCTCTAATGATGCTGAATGGAATGAATGCAACCGGGTCAGTCCAGAAATCGTCCCGGGTTATGTATGTAACCCTAGTTCCCCGAAGGGACGGACGCTGCGTGTAATCGCAGTGGGAACGCCCCCCAGCTTAACGCGTCTGAAGCATGAATGAAATCAGTCAAAGGAGAAATGGGGGCGTCACAGCAAGTGACTTCATTGACCAGGAAGCTATAAATATCCCCTGAATACACAAGCCGCCAGCTTCTAATGTTACTGAAGCAAGCGACCCAAGGGGATGCCGGGAGTATGGCAGGACACGCCGAGTCCGTCCCTTCGGGGAACTAGGGTTACATACGTAACCCGGGACGTTCCCCTTCAGGGACTACCGCTGCGTGTAATCGCAGTGGGAACGCAATACCCACATCCCCATACGAACAGGTCCCCGTCGTGTGTGACTAGGAGACACAAGCCGAAGAGAAAGTTCATTCTCATGGAAAAAGGTATGTCGCACTCAAAAATTCAAGATGGCCACCATTTCTGTCAGAGCTCAATTTAATGTGTTAAGGAAGGTTTTGTTTAATAGAGTGAATGTCATTACACAACCAGGGCACACTGGTGACTCCACTCCTGTTTAACTCAGCATGGGGTTCAGTGTCAGCTGATCTAGTTTTCAAAAATAGGTGGCTATAATCAATATTTCCGGCTTAGTTAAACTTGCCAGGGATATAAATTCCCTTCTGGCATAACTCGCAGGTTCGTTGGAGTACACAAGCCTCTCCACCATGGCAAGGTGCAGTCCACAGAGAGGAAGGGCCAATTATTTACACTACAGTGTAAGTAGACTGCACCTTGCAAGCTTATTGTAGTATAATACTATTTAAATGTTACACTACAGTGTAAGTAACTGGCCCTTCCTCTCTGTGGACTGCACCTTGCCATGGTGGAGAGGCTTTTGTACTCCAATGAACCTGAGAGTACGAATTCGGTGGGGAATTTATATCCCTGGCAAGTTTAACTAAGCCGGGCAGATCAAAGAAGAGGAGGCAGACAAAGCAGACATTATGACTATTTGAAAGAAATGGTGGCCATCTTGAAAATGGTCGCCATCCTGAATTTTTGAGTGGCACATACCTTTTTCCAAAAGAGTGTTCCTTGAAGAGTATTTCTGCCTAATTTTATGCTTGCATAACCATTTAAACAAATTGAAATAATTAATATTCGACAGGAACGGTGGCCATCTTTAAAAATGGCGGTGAAGGGGTCTGTGGGCTGGACGGAACCAGCGGTGTAGGGGTCGCTGGGTTGGATGGCGCCAGCAGTGAAAAAGTCTCTAGGCTGGACGGCGCCAGCGGGGAAGGCTCTGTGCTGGGCGGGACCAGCGGTGAAGGCTCTGTGCTGGGCGGGACCAGCGGTGAAGGCTCTGTGCTGGGCGGGACCAGCGGCGAAGAGGGCCTCGGCTCTGGCTTGACGTGGCTGACGTGAAGCTCTGGCCGGACGTGGCTGACGTGAAGCTCTGGCCGGACGTGGCTGACGTGAAGCTCTGGCCGGACGTGGCTGACGTGAAGCTCTGGCCGGACGTGGCTGACGTGAAGCTCTGGCCGGACGTGGCTGACGTGAAGCTCTGGCCGGACGTGGCTGACGTGAAGCTCTGGCCGGACGTGGCTGACGTGAAGCTCTGGCCGGACGTGGCTGACGTGAAGCTCTGGCCGGACGTGGCTGACGTGAAGCTCTGGCCGGACGTGGCTGACGTGAAGCTCTGGCCGGACGTGGCTGACGTGAAGCTCTGGCCGGACGTGGCTGACGTGAAGCTCTGGCCGGACGTGGCTGACGTGAAGCTCTGGCCGGACGTGGCTGACGTGAAGCTCTGGCCGGACGTGGCTGACGTGAAGCTCTGGCCGGACGTGGCTGACGTGAAGCTCTGGCCGGACGAGGATGACGTGAAGCTCTGGCCGGACGAGGATGACGTGAAGCTCTGGCCGGACGTGGATGACGTGAAGCTCTGGCCGGACGTGGATGACGTGAAGCTCTGGCCGGACGTGGATGACGTGAAGCTCTGGCCGGACGTGGATGACGTGAAGCTCTGGCCGGACGTGGATGACGTGAAGCTCTGGCCGGACGTGGATGACGTGAAGCTCTGGCCGGACGTGGATGACGTGAAGCTCTGGCCGGACGTGGATGACGTGAAGCTCTGGCCGGACGTGGATGACGTGAAGCTCTGACGTGAAGCTCTGGCTGGACGTGGCTGACGTGAAGCTCTGGCTGGACGTGGCTGACGTGAAGCTCTGGCTGGACGTGGCTGACGTGAAGCTCTGGCTGGACGTGGCTGACGTGAAGCTCTGATGGTGACATGGTGTGCCACGGGATGAAGCTGTCCAGACATCTAGAGAGGGCCTCTCTCCAATCCAGACCAGCGATGTCTGGGAGTTCCCGTCGATTTACCTCCTGGGCCCCAAGCCGGCAACAAGCCTTTATCACCTCGTCGCTCAGAGAGGAAGAAGCAACTAGGGGAACGAACCCCCATGTGTATTGGAACAGATCGCGGCTCTCCATCGCCAAAGCCTTGATCTGTCTAACAAGCTCCCAGCTCATCTTGTTTGTTTGGTCGGTCGTTCTGTCACGGTGTGTGTATGGCAGGAACCACAAGGAGACGAGGATTTCCAGAAACAATCACTTTTACTTCTAAACAAAACAATAAACAGATTCAGGCAGGGAATACACTCAGGTAACATAGACAACGACCAACCAAGACTAACTGAACAGAAGGATACTAAATACAGATACAAATCAAACATAACAAGGTGAAGACAGGTGACACGGATGAAGATAACGATGAACAGGCTGGTAATTGAGGGAGTGAGTACAGGTGTGGAAACAAGAGGGATTCTGGGTAGTGTAGTGAAGACCAAGACAGACAGGTGCAGACGAAGACTGTGACACTTGTATACCAAAGTGAACGATTTGTTTACTAATCTGCTGCACCACTTTGTATGGGTAAGGCTGTGCCACCCTCATCCTTATGCGGCCCATGGTAAATTAATACCACATTGCACTGATATTCAAGTCAACACTCCGCAGTAAAAAATATCCTTTTGAGTATAGCCACCTGTAGATAACTTGAGTGCTGTAATCAGTTAAAGTGAATGGAAAATATTGACTGTAGTGATGGTCTCACTGGGAAATATGCATGCTTGAAGAACAAGGCCTTAGACATGAAAGCCCTCAGAGTGCATGTATACGTATTCCCAGGTAACAGAGTTTAAGGCATGCATAATGCATATCCAATTGAAGTAAAATCATGTGGTCTGTTGTGTATTTTACTTATGAAGAGGCAGCACACACATTCACTCACTAACTTAAACACACACACACAAACACCAGGATATAATATCAAATCAAACCAATATCTTGCTGTGCCAACACAATATATTAATAAAAGACTATACGAGCCTGAACAAAATAAGGGGGCCTGAGAGACTGAAATCACACAGGTAAACAAGGGACAGATAGATTAAATTCCCTCAAAGTAAAATGAGTTGTGTTCTTTTCTCACCCTGCCTCTCTCCGCCTCCATACCTTCCTTTATATATTATCCATCTATCTTTTGTGATTAAATCGCTTAGCCTCTTGCTTTCCTTTCTGTCACTCCCTCTCTTTAACTTGATTAGCCTTTAGTTCAGCAGAGACCATAAAGTGGGGAAAATACTGTATTTTTTCTGCGACGTCGCAGCCGGAACAGACACAAGTATGGCAATGATAATCTCAGGTACTGTTTATGTGCTTTATTTAATGTTAAAAGCATGTAATGTGACTTTAAACATCAGTTAGTGCTCCCAGCTTTGTGGCCGTAAAAGCAACAATGGATAATTCACCTCACACCTCAGATCTTGAAATTAAACAAATGGAAACAAGAACGTTCAAACTGTGAACAAACAAATGTATTCTTTGGCTAAGATTGTTTTAGTAACTCAGTGTGTTAATAATTTTTAAATGGTGTAATATTTGTGAATTTGACTATGTAGCCTACTAATCCTTTTTCTTGCAAGTGCTGTCAAGGTTAATCTGGTGCCGTGCACTTGCCGCGAGGCCAGGCAAATTGCTTGTCGCTAGAATCTTATCACGTCTGGTTAGGACACCGAAAGTGCTTAAAGGCCCACTGAAGTGCCTTGAATCCATAGACAGTAAAAGAAATGGACACAGTGACCCCCTTGATTTCAACGGAGAAAAGTGAAGCCCATTAGAAGCACTCACTTCCTGATGGCTGAGCGTACTGCGCAGGCTCAAACTGAGCCTGACGACGTAGATGTGACGTGAGCTACCTGTCTGACAGTTGTAAATCTTCAAGTAGCTGTGCCAAGACAAATCTGAATCACCTAATCTTGCAGAGACGGAGGTGCGTTTGTGCCAAATATTGTGTCCCGTTGCTTTCATGGACTCTCTATGGGCTTCTGCCTTGACTTTATGCCTCCATGTCCCCCCAATTGCCTCATAGACAGTAAAAGATTGCTTGCGAGTTTCCCGTCCTGTCTATACGGTAATTTCTCTACTGTGCGACAGAGAGTCGCGTGGTTATGACACAATCGTTAGCCCATTTTTACAAAAATGGCTTCTACGGGGCCATAGCGTAAGATACAAAGTAATTGAGCCTTTTATACATTGTCCTGTTTCTTTAGAAATAAATAATGGACAAATTAAGTCTTTGGACGCCCCAGGTGTAAAGTTATTCGCTGTCAAAGTGACGCCATTGTATTTATAACATTAAAGGGTACCCCGACTACTGCGGCAGGTTGGCCTTATAAGATTAACGTGGGTATCAGCTATAAAAAGCTGATAAAAAAAAAACACTCCAAATGTTTTTGTTTTTATTTTTAAAAAAAGCCGAAAATCCGTTCACTCGTAGGCCGCTATAGTTATTTACGTCTCAATGCATTCTGGGTAGTGACGTGTATAGGTTTTAGCCGGTTGTAGCCTAGACGCTATAGCCGCTATAGCAGCTTCGTTTATTGTTTTTCCAACTTACCGGCTAGCTAGCTAAGTTTTGACAGTAGCGAGATGAACACGTCTGCCGTTCAGCCTTTTCAGTTTGAACCCGAGTGCACTGTAGGATTAAATCAGGAGAATAACGACGTGCATTTATGTTTGTGCGGCAACTGCTTGCCAATTCCAAGTGAGAATGACAGCATTTGCTGTAACGAACTCCGCTTTTTGTCACTTTTTTTGGAATATATTCTCATCAGAATCACAATCAGCTTTATTGGCCAGGTTTGCGGGGTAATCAGGATGCTCTCTGTTTTTCATGCGCTTCATGAGGCACACACGCACACTAGTGCACACACACACATGCAAGGTCTCTCGCTCTCTCCCTCTCGGCCGTGCACGCGCTACACGGTTTGTAGCACAGTTTTGAGCTCTTGATTGCCCGAGCTAGATTCCGGGAGATTTTAACTAATTTGCGGGTATCAGGGAGCCGCTATCAATATGCAATATGCGGGAGACTCCCGGATGTCTGCAGTTGCCGCACAAACACCATATGTTTTGCTAAACTCTCGCTTCCTCAACTCTCGGATAATCTTAATTTTCACCTATCGTCTTCCGCGTTATTCTCCTGATTTAATCCTACAGTGCGCTCAGGTTCAAACTGAAAAGGCTGAGCGGCAGACGTGTTCATCTCGCTACTGTCAAAACTTAGCTAGCTAGCCGGTAGGTTGGAAAAACAATAAGGCTACAACCAGCTACAACCTATGCACGTCACTACCAAGAATGCATTGAGACGTAAATAACTATGGCGGCCTACGAGTGAACGGATTTTCGGCTTTTTTTTAGAAAAAACAAAAACATTTGGAGTGTTTTTGTATCACCTTTTTATAGCTGAAGGCCAACATGCCGCACTAGTCGGGGTACCCTTTAAGGCTAAAATATTCATACTATGAGCTTAAAAACTTAAATTTTGGTTTCAGGGGGCCTTTAAATAGTGTTTAATGAAATTGTTTATTGAAATGTTTATTGGTAGGCTACTTTTATTTCAATATTTTTTTTTTAATTCAAATTAACTAATTAGATTTGTTTCTCAGAATATGCAATAAGAAAACACAATGTAAGGCAACGTCAATGCAGTGCATGATGGTCAGAAACAAACCCAAAGAGACACTGCCCATCTGTAGAATCGGATTTGACCCACAGCTTATGTCAAAAAAAATGAGGAAGGAGCTGAACTGGTTTGAGAGGGTGTGGCAATGAGCTGAGGCTCAGCCATATGCTGTTAACAAACCTCTGCATCTTAGAATCACAGACTGTCAGAGTGTCTCACAGCCTCCCCAACACATGCTGCTGTGTCGCTGTCATATGGGAATATGTCAAGCTTTATCGCAACAACATAGAAACCTCTATGACATGGGTGTCAATGTGGTGACAGCGCACATGCACTTATGTCAACATAATAATAGCGATATGATTGTTACAGATTTGTATGACAGCTAGTGCCTTCAGAATAGGTGATTTGTGGCATTCTTTGAATTACTTTTAAAGATTTGTGCATCATGTAAAATATTTTATGGGAAAGAATGACTGTTCTCAAAGGCTATATTTTTACATTAGAAAACAAACTACATGTTTGGAGGTCTGCCATGCATGACCAATTGATGATGTTTTTATTATTATTTTTGTCTATTCGGGTGGATATGTCATGTCTCTGTTAGCTGGTTTCCCAGTCTGACCAAGTTGGTGTTCAGGAGGGAGACTAACCACCTTAGGCTGGTTTAGGCGTTTTATAATAACAGATCTTTTATAAAATTCATAAATTCTCACTGGATGAGCCACATGCAAAGCAGTTTTACAATAGCCTATTAACACAGTCAATTTTGCTTCATGTCAAACAACCTTCATTTATCATGGCAAAATCAAAGTAAAAATTGGTTTACTACTCTTAATTTCTCAATAAACAAGCACAAGTTACAAACTTATCAAACAAATGCTTGTTTTCGTATGCTTCCTATACTAAATAAATCTGTAATTTTATGTTGCTTTCAAAAATAAATGTTTATGTATCTTATAAGCTAGTTCAGGGTTACAACGCACATCATTTACAACCAAAGGAAATAAGAAGCGGGCTGAAGCAGAAGATGTGTCAGTCAATAAAAGGACAATATTCAAACAAAATTATAATAATTATTTGTTGGCTAACAACTTAAAGCTTTTTTCCTCCATGAGGATCTGATCCTCACGCTATTGAGAAATAATACTGCAATATCTACTGCTAGAAAGAGATCTGTGAATAAACACCTCCTCAAGGAAGTAGAGAGCAGAAGAGAAAATGTCTCGTTCCCTGAGTAGGGAACGGAGACGTTCCGTCGGAAGACGACCAATGGGGTTTAGAGCAGTGGTTCCCAAACCTGTCCTGGCGACCCACCAACACTGCATGTTTTCTCTGTCTCCCTAATCAAACACACCTGATTCAACTCATCAGCTCATTAACCCATGTGATTATGAGCTGATGAGTTGAATCAGGTGTGTTTGATTAGGGAGACAGAGAAAACGTGCAGTGTTGGTGGGTCGCCAGGACAGGTTTTGGAACCACTGACTTAGAGAATACACATATGACCTGGAGGGATGCATATGGAGAACACTGGGGTGTCCAGCCTCAGGTGGAATATTTCAACCCCAGGGGTGGCAAGGTGGCTTGCCAAGGGAAAGACACATGCTCAGAGAGGCTTACAGTGGAAATACACATGTGGGGGTCGCTCGGAGGAGGGACCATACACACGGGAGGCACCTAGCCGACGCGCAGGCAATAGACACTGGCGCCGACGTCAGGAGCTCTGGAGGAACTCAGGGCTTTCGGAGAAGCTCACCTGAGGAGATATCGCACGTATCCAGTCCGTGGAGGTGGCGGGAGAGTTGCGACATACGGCGAGAGCGTAGACCACCCTGACGGTTGATGTACGCTACAGTGGCGGTATTGTCTGAACGGACTAGTACGTGTTGATTCTTGAGCTCGGCCCGGAAGCGGCGCAGAGCAAGACGTACAGCCAGCAACTCGAGGCAATTGACGTGCAGAAGGCGCTGGGGTCCTGTCCAGGAGCCCTCGGCAGCACGTCCATTGCACATGGCGCCCCAGCCCGAGGTGGAGGCATCTGTCGTTACGACAACATGCCGAGAAGCTCGTTCTAGGGGCAATCCGGCCCGTAGAAAACTGAGGTTCGACCACGGGGTGAAGGTCTGACGGCAGGTCGGAGTAACTGGTACTCGGAGGGTGCCGTGTTGCCATGCCCACCTCGGGACTCTGTTGCGAAGCCAAAGCTGAAGCGGTCTCATATGAAGCAATCCGGGCGGCGTTGCCGCGGCTGCAGATGCCATATGCCCCAGGAGCCTCTGAAAAGGTTTCAGTGGAACCGCACTCTTGCCCTCGAACTGTCTCAGGCAAGTCAGCAGTGACTGCGTGCGCTCGCTCGTAAGCTGCGCCTTTTACATGGCGACCGAGTCGATTTCCATACCGAGAAAAAGAGATCCTCTGCACAGGGCAAAGTTTGCTCTTTTCCCAGTTTACCCGAAGGCCCAGACGGGCTAGGTGCCGGAGCACTAGGTCCCTGTGTTTGCAAACCTGGTCTCGAGAGTGAGCTAGGATCAGCCAGTCGTCGAGATAGTTCAGGATGTGAACCCCGTGTTCCCATAGGGGAACAAGGGCTGCCTCGACGACCTTCGTAAAGACGGGAGGAGACAGGGCTAGCCCAAATGGGAGAACCGCGTACTGATATGCCTTCCCCTTGAAAGCAAACCGTAGGAACGGTCTGTGTCGAGGGAGAATGGAGACATGAAAGTAGACGTCCTTCAGGTCGATTGCTGCAAACCAATCCAGGGGCCGCACACATTCGAAAATGCTCTAGCCAGGCTCCCAAGAACTGTACCAGAGGGGTCATACGAACCACAGACTTCCCACCGGTGGTGCAGCAAGGCGGAATGACTGGCCCAGACGTGGACGGCATAGCGGCCCGGTGTGGGGGCACAGTCAATAACCGCGCCCTGACAGAGGAGACCAGGGAAGGATGAACGTTCCACGGGGGTCTGCTCTGCCAGAGGGCTGGCGACAGAGGCGGATGAGAGCAGCACGGTCCGGAGACGGGGCTCACTGTCAACCGGCTCTGGGACAGAGGAGGACGAGGGGTGCACAGCTCGGGGGCCGCGCACCGTGTCGTACGAGAACTCTGTGTGCTCAGGGATGAACATGTCACATCTTCCTTTAACCACATCAGGGTGCTGCCCACCCGGGGGTGAGCAGCGGGGAGTGGAAAACAAAGGATTCTCCCCCGGCCCTCCACCGGGGGAAGGAGTGGTCCTGCTACCATCTCCTGAGAAGTGTTCAAGTTCAAGTTCATTTATTTGTATAGCACATTTAAACAGCCGCTTAGACAGACCAAAGTGCTTTACAGAACACACAAATAAGAAAAGTAAAAACAGCAAAAACAACCCCTAAAACACATAAAAAGCAGCAGAGCTACGAAAAGCCTTATCAGAGATTCAAATATAAAATCGTAGAAAAAAAAAAAAAAAAAAAAAAAAAGAAAAAAAAAGATCAATAAGCTAAAGAGAACAGGTAGGTTTTTACCAAAGACTTAAAGATAGAAAGGGTGGGGGCCGTTCGGATCTCTAGAGGCAGGGTGTTCCACAGACGAGGCCCTGCCACTGCAAAGGCACGCTCCCCTCTACGCTTAAGTCTGACCCGAGGGACAACCAGCAGAGCCTGGTCGTGTGACCTTAGGCTTCTGGACGGAGTATAGGGATGAATGAGTTCGGATAGATAGGCTGGAGCTAAGTTGTGTAAAGATTTAAAAACAAATAGGAGGATTTTAAAATCTATTCTCTGCCGGACTGGCAGCCAGTGTAACGATTTAAGAATCGGAGAGATATGGTCGTATTTGCGACAGTTAAGGATAAGTCTGGCCGCTGCATTTTGGACCAACTGAAGACGGGCAATTTGAGAAACTGATATCCCACAGTAAAGTGAGTTGCAATAGTCTAGCCGACACGTGATGAAGGCATGAACCGCATTTTATTGGCCATTTTAAAAAGTGACCATCATCCCTGAGCAGCCCGTCTCAAAAGCGCCGCTTGGCCCGGCGTTTAGCGGGGGGCATGGCAGGAGAGGGCTGTGGCGTCCCCCTCCGGCCTCCAGAGCCAGCCCGCCCGTTCACGCGGCGGGAGGGCGCCTTCGGCGGTAGGCAGACTGAGGGATCTGAGCGGACGGCGAGGCCGTCGGGGCAGAATATGCCTCAGTCTGCTCATGGGCGGTTGAGAACTGTTGTACAGCCCTGAACCGCACCGCCGAAGAGCTGACCTGGGATATGAGGGTGTCGGGCAGACGGGACCGCCGGACATCCTGCACATCGGACAGGTTAAGCCACAGGCTTGAATGGTGTACATCACCTGACCCAGGGAGCGTGCGGCCACTTTCGTCGCTCAGGGAGCAAGGTCAGTGGCGGCGCGCAGCTCAATGAAGAACCCTGGGTCAGTCCTGCCCTCCTCCAAGGCATGGCCTTCATCTCAGGATCTGACTCGACAAATGCCATAAGCACACCCAAAAGTGGCAGCACTGTCAAATCTTCACTTCCTGAAGATTCTTGCCCGCCCTGTGATGCTGCGATGGACAACAGATCCGATTCTGGAACGTCAAAGGAAACCCGCGGGGGGTCCGAAGACGGGCCCGCGGGCGTCACGTGATCGTTCACGGGTTGTGTCAATGAAGAGGGGGGCGTGGGGCACGGACGGATAGTCGGCGCCTTGTTCCACACCAACATCCTCAGGTCACCCTGGCCACCAGCCGAAGTAGCACCTCACGTGGAGAGTGTTAGACCGGGGTGTGGATGAGGGCACTCTCTCTCAAACGAGATCATTGAGACTTCTAACTTCTAAAACTTCTAAAAGATGGTAGTTTCAGCCAATAAAATGCAAAAATGCAAGTTAAGCATTTATACCATGTAAAATAACATAAAGGGAATTTAGAAAACTCAATGAAACCTGATGCATTCAATATTTTCAGATTCTCCTAACTATTAAAATAATCTTGAAATTGTTGTAAAGTAAAACTACTTTGTTTTGTAAATTTAAATTATTCCGATAAAAACGCAACAACAACAACAACAACAACAACAACCACAAACCATTAACATTTTAGCAATACTTTTTAATTTGAAGTTCTTTATTCAGACGTATGTGTTTGAGTTGGGACAACATTTGGGAAATTCTGTTGGTCTAACATGGGCTTTTATGAAGTTTAAATTAATTAGCATGTCTTATACTCATAAGGTCCCATAAACTGGAAAATATGCAGTTGCTTATTTACATTGTAAAAGACTATTTTTGCTACAATTTTTTTTCTTCTTCTTTCTGTGTTTTGTGGCTTGGCTAAATGGTTTAACCAATATACAGTAGGCTGCCAAGCTGCCACCCTGTAACTTCTCAATAGATTTATCTTCACCGAACTGTTTTAATGCCATTGTGTTCAGATTCTTTTTTGCCACACTGGGGAAAACTTAAAAAGGTTGGCATGAGCCAAAGAGTTCCATAACTGTTCACTATACCTCACTCCAACCTCTCTTAGTCACAGCACACACAAAGGTAATAAGACTTCAGAGAATAGCTTATAGGGACCATTTTTCACTGTCGATTGGTCTCTGTCCTCATGTACTTGCGCACATCCATACTCAAAAACTAATAGAACTGCCTCTACAGTAACCCCATACATCCATCGAGTGCTGCTATAAGTGTGCATACGTGTGCACTGGTGTACTCAAGGGATTTTGCACAAACCTTTCTGTTGCATTTCAACTGAGATTCTAGATGCGTGAAAAAAATGGAGAGACCGAGACACTTGATTATCTGTATTATAGGAAAACATCCCTAGCCACCCTCAAATTTGATTGTTCGCCCCAGGTCCCACCTCAAAACTCTAAACTATGTATCCCACATCAACTGGACATTCAATAAAAACAGATATAACCTCCTAGGGTTAAACCAGATTCTGAAAGTAGTGTAAATTATCAGTGGTAGCTTGAGGTCAGATTTGCTTCAATGGGGGCTTTCAGTTCAGATTAGAACAGGGACACAGAACATGTTCCTGCTTTTAAAAAAAGTTACAGATACAGACTGATGGAAAATAATTCATGGGTCTCGTCAATTGGAAATGCATTTTAAACTATATTCCCTCTCAAAAAACAGTCAGACACAATGCAGAGTTCCAGACTGCGACCATTTTTTGAGAATGTGCGAGTTAAAATTTTATGTGGTCGCATTTGTGCGAATGCATGGTCATGTAGGTCTACTCAGTTAAATTCACGCATGTGCAACAGTTTGGGCATGAGCGATGCTCAATTCACAAATGAATCACTCTTTTGAGTCGATTCTGTTCAAAGACTTCATCAAACAAGTTGGCAGATCTGTCTAAATCGGTTCGCAAATCAGTTTTAATGATCTGCTCAGTTTCCTGCACGCACTGAATCTTCTTAAGCGCTTTCAATTCACACTCGACTCGGAGTCGTAACAGGAAGATTTAAGAACATCAAGAGCGTTGGATGAAGTGGCCATGGACCTACAGTTTAGTCTAGTGAAAGCAAATCTCCAAATGCATCATATTTTTTGTCATCGATGAAGATCTTTATTAGTTGAACATCTTCGTATGCTGTTTGTGAATGAATGATTCCACAGGACGATACATTCAATTTCATTTCATTCAGGTAATACATTTTACAACCAAACAGATTATTACGCCACAATATCACTATTTCAAAGTATGACATTAACCGTTTTTTGGAAATATAGCCTACATTAATTTATAGGCTACATTAAATAAGCTACCATTGTCCACAGTTTATGAAATGAACACCCGCCATCCCGCGGTAATGTGTGTGTATTGCGTAGTGGTGTGCAAACTGGACTTGAAAAATGCCTTTGCCTGCCTTAGGCACAGTTAAACAATTTTAAACATGCTTGCAGAAATATACATTTTATTACATTTTGGAGAACAGACAGAAGAAGGTCCGTCGATGTGCATTTGATCGTTGTTTGTGTTCAGAAGTTCAGTAGCGGTCAAGAGAGCGAGCACATGTGAAGAGTGGAGGGCTCTAGAGGACACCATGCCTCTGGTTGAATGAGCCCTCACAGCCAAAGGTGAAGGCAGATTGCGCACCTGGTAGGCCAAGGAAATAGCATGGACTATCCAGTTGCTGATGGTCTGTTTGGAGGCGGGAAGACCCTTCTTGGGCGACCCAAAACACGCCAGCAACTGGTCTGACTTCCGCCATGAAGAGGACCTCTGAATGTAAATTTTTAGAGCTCTGACAGGGCAGAGCAGATGAAGTCTCTCCTCATCCGCCGTCACGTGAGGTGGAGGATGAAAAGCCTGCAGAACCGTAGGCCGTGCTGCATTAGGTGGCACCTTAGGCAGCCTAGGATGTAGGATGGCTTTAATGTCGCCTGGCAAACTCCAGGCACCCGTTAGATATAGAGAGCGCCTGGAGATCTCCTGCCCTCCTCAGAGAAGTAATGGCCAACAGAAAAAAACCCTTCAGGGAAAGGTTCTTGGCCTCAGCCGACTCCAATGGTTCGAAGGGGGCCTCAGCCAGCCCTTCGAGAACCACTGCCAGGTCCCATGTGGGAACCCTGGAACGAGCCGCAGGTCTCATCCTCCAAGCCCCACGGAGGAAACGTACGACCAACTGCTGTCTCCCCAAAGGCCCATCACCCAGAGGAGCGTGGAAAGCCGCAATGGCAGCCATGTACACCTTAGGTGTGGACGGGGTAAGACCAGCTGAAAAGCGATCATGGAGGAGCTCCAGAACTGAAGCCACTGGGCAGTTAACTGGATCCATCTCACGCCCTCTACACCAATTGGTAAAGACATTCCACTTTAAGCCGTACAATTTCCTCATGGAGGGAGCTCTAGAGCTGAGTATGGTCTCCACTACTCCAGCTGATAGGCCGGCCTCTAGGTACTGTGCCCCCTCAGTGGCCAGACCCACAGCTTCCATAGCTCGGACCGAGGGTGAAATATTGAGCCCTCTGCCTGTGTCAGCAGGTCCCTCCTGAGGGGAATCTCCCACGGAGGGCCTTCTAGGAGCGATACAATGTCTGAGAACCATACACGGGCCGGCCACAACGGGGCTACCAGCAGTAGACTGATCCCGTCGCGACGGACCCTCTCTAGAACTCCCGGGAGCAGAGCGATCGGGGGAAATGCATACAGACGCAGCCTCGGCCACGTCTGCACAATGGCATCCAACCCCAGCAGGGCTGGATGAGTGAGGGAAAACCACAGTGGACAGTGGGTCGTCTCTCGAGACGCGAATAGGTCCACTTCCACTGGTCCGAACCTTTGAGATATTGACTCCATCACCTCGGGGTGGAGTCTCCATTCCCCGGGCCTCAGCCCCTGTCTCGACAGGATGTCTGCTCCCTGATTTTGACTCCCTGGGATGTATGTTGCTCTTAGAGATAACAGCTTCCCCTGGGACCACAGGAGGATCTGATGCGCCAGTCTGCATAGAGGGCGAGACCTCAGACCCCCCTGATGGTTTATATAGGCCTCAACCGACATATTGTCTGACCTCACACGGACATGATGACCTTTGAGGTCCTGCAGGAAGCTCCTCAGAGCTCGGAGTACCGCCAACATCTCCAGGCAGTTTATGTGCCAGGAGGGATGATGGTCCTGCCATAGGCCTGTCGTAAAGCGGCCGTCCATGACCGTGCCCCAGCCCGTGAGGGAGGCGTCTGTCGAAACGTTTTTTCCGGCGTTTGAAGGCGCGAAGGCATCTGCCCGTAACCCTGATCATGCGGAACGGGTTCCCCCTCGGGGAGAACCCCTTGGTTTTCAACCACCACTGGAGGGCCCTCATGTGCAGCAGGCCAAATGGAATAATGTTGGACGCTGCTGCCATGAGCCCCAACACTCTTTGAAAATGTTTCACAGTAATGGCTTGGCCTAGCTTTATCCTGGACACTGTGGCCAGAATGGACTCGATTGGTGCAGGAGACAATCGTGACCGAGTCCCACACCACTCCCAGGAACGTGGTTCTCTGGGCTGGTGTCAACACGGTCTTTTTCTTGTTGAGTCTCAACCCCAGGCTTTGAATGTGGGCGAGGACGACATCTCGATGCCGAACCGCCAGCTCTTGTGACTGGGCCAGAATCAGCCAGTCGTCGATATAATTGAGCACCCTGATGCCCTGGAGCCTCAGCGGTGCTAGAGCTGCATCCATACATTTGGTAAATGTGCGTGTGGAGAGAGCTAGGCGGAACGGAAGAACCCGATATTGGAACGCTTCGCCCCCGAAAGCAAACCTCAGGAACTTCCTGTGAGATGGAAGGATGGATATGTGGAAGTATAGGTCCTTTAGATCTATCATGACAAACCAATCCTCGGATTGAATTTGACTCACGATTTTGGGAATAGTGAGCATCTTGAACCTGAATCTCCTCAGAGAAGGATTCAAGTGTCTGAGATCTATTATTGGACGCAACCCCCCATCCTTTTTGGGAGCTATAAAGTAGCTATAAAACCCGGACTCCCTGTCCGGTGGAGGAATACGTTCTATAGCCTCCTTTACCAGCAGGGAGTTTACTTCCTGTTCCAATACCCGATCCTGCACTGGGTCGACTGCAGTCCAGACCACCCCGTTGAACCTTGGTGGGCGTAAACCGAACTGCAGCCTGTACCCCTTTTGAATGGTGCGCAGGGCCCAAGGCGAAATATTCGTGAGATTTTTCCATGCATCTAAATATTTTACCAAAAGAACCAGGCTCTCAGCATTCGCTGAAAATCGATGTCTCCCGAAGCGCACTTGACGCTGGATACAAACATCGATTTTCTGAGGGCTCCGCGGAAGAGCAATTCTCGCTCGTCCCTCCACGGGTTTCGATACCCTGAAGCGGAGGACCGGCAGGGAAGAATCGAAAAACGTTTTTTGATGTGCAGAAGGAACACTGCATGGCCGCAAGCCTGCGTTCGCTGCTTATCATTTTAATTCCTCAGAAATAAATGTAGCCATAAACACTGTATAAGTGAAACACGGTCTGAATGGTAGGCTGAATTAAAATATTTAACTTCCGATATTCAAAAGTCAGAAATATTTCATCATTTTAATTTCTTAAAATTAAATGCAGCCATAATTACCAGACAATACTGTTTTGTGCTAGGCTATACGGTCTCGTAATCCACACGCTGCCTCGGCAACGCGAGATTCGAGTCGTTCACAATATATTTGGCTTCCAACCCAAGAAGAAAGTCAACAGGTGCGAGGCTGAAACATCCGACAGGGGCACGGATATACGCGTCGAGATATTTCTCAATGAACACAGCCAGCACCCTCGGCAAACACGAGATCCGAGCAACTAGATTCTGTATTGCAATGTAGACATTTGATCTACGCGCTGCCTCGACAAACGCGAGATCCAACTCACAGAATCTTATTGCAGAGTAGACCCGTAATCAACGCGCTGCCTCGGCAAACGCGAGAACCGAGCCACTATAGATTCTATATTGCAACAGACCCATTTGCGAGCCCCATGAACAGTGTTGCCGCGCCGCCTCAGCAGACGTGGGTCCCGCACCACGGGGCTCGCGAGCCTGACCACCCTCCTCCTTTTTTTTTTTTTTTTTTTGTTAATGGACAGGCGGGAGCGCAGCACACGGATTGGAAGTTTTTCCCAATCCTCGCAAGCAGGCCCCTCGAGAGCTGCCAGCGCGTGCTGCACTCCCAAACAATGTGTAGGCCTACACAAACAATGTGTGTCCCCACCCGTGATATAACGAGGGCAGGGATGCACACACCGAGTGAAACTTGGGCTCGCCATAATATATATATATATATATATATATATATATATATATATAGTTGTAATGCTTTGTGACAGACAACACCAAATAAGACAGACAAGTCAAACAGAGAGCGCTTTGCTGAAGAACAAAAAGCAGACATCTCATGTGTGCCGGCGTCCTTTATAGCTTCCGCTTGTATGCCGTCACTCATTACGTCATGATGCAACACCAATCTGAGATTGGCTTAGTTTCATTCATGCTTCAGAGACGCTAAGCTGAGGGGCGTTCCCCCCAAAGTGTCATTCGACGCAGTCCGAGTTCCCTCAAAAGGGAACGTCCTGGTTGCGTATGCAACCCACCGTTCCCTGAAGGAGGGAACGGAGGACGTAGTCGACGTCGACTGAATTGGGATCTCGCTAGAGAGCCTGTCTTCTTCGAGTACTATTGAACGAGCCAATGTAATTGGCGTGCGTGATTCGCATCACACACTCCGCCCCCGCGGCGCGGGTATAAATACGGAAGTGGATGCACGCACTAGTTGCTTTTTCGCTGAGGAGCCGAGAGTAACCCGGGGTCAGCGGTGGTCCAGCGGTAGTGGCAAGGGGACTACGTCCTCCGTTCCCTCCTTCAGGGAACGGTGGGTTGCATACGCAACCAGGACGTTCCCTTTCAGTCGATAACGTCGGACGTAGTCGACGTCGACTGAATTGGGATCACCCTTTGAACACGCCACTAACGCTGCCACAGTTCCAGTGCCTAAACCAAAGCCTCCTGATGCCCCCGCAAATTTGCGGGGAAGGACAGGGCTTAGGCCAGGGAAGTCACTGCTGTTCCTACAGGACCACTGGGAAAGCGTTCCCCGTACATTGGAAGGAAGGGACGCTGCGGAAGCCACGTCCAACCCAGAGGGAGGTAACGTGGAAAATACACATCTGAACTGGGCGGAAACCGGGCAGTCTAACCTATGGAATGACACTGGGGTGGCTCCAGCCTAAGACGGGGGGAGACACACCGGACAGTGACGGCAGAGAGACTCTGCCGAGGGAAGACACGGGCTCACCGCAGGGAGCCGTATCGTGGAAGAATACACATATGGGGTCGCCGAAGGGACCGCAACATATGGACCCAGCCTAACACAGGTTCCACACTGCTTACGAGTGGTAGGCCTAACACCAGACGTTCCGCACGTCCGACGTCGGAGGGGTGTGGAGGAACTCAACAGGGTTAAATTTTAAGGGAACTCAACTGGAGTAGAAAGGCGCACGTATCCAGTCCATAGGAGGGGAATGGCGCAGCAAGCCGACACTTGAACCGGGCTCACGGTGAAACTGGCTTCATGAGAAGGGAGCCCACGGGAAGCAGCGGTTCAACTAGGTGTCGTCCAGCCCCCAACTCTAGAATCTGTTTTAGCAAAGCATATCGTCAACGCCCAGGCGGAGCACTTTACACTCATCATAGAGGAACTCAACACCTAAGTGGACATGTTGCATCTCGGATCTTTACCGAAATGAAGGCAAGCACTAAGTGCAACTTTGCATGGAAACAGCCTTCCCTCTCTGCTGAATTCCAACAGATATTTGTAGAGCTGGTCTGAGGTCTATGACTTGCATTCTGTACACGTCCAAGCGAACGGACAGAGAAGCCAGGGCTGGATCTGCCTCCTCCAGGGCAGCGCTTGCAGGCTCACCACCTGCTCCTATTACGGGAGAGGTAGGAACCTTGGGCACAATCCGAGCCGGGGTCTCAGCTTGTGAGAGTTAGCCGGCCCAGACTCCAGGCACAATACGTTGACCGAAAGCGAGCAAGTCCCTACCCTCTAGTAGAGACCACGCGAGCAGGAGAACTGATATAACAGATTTTTTAACTCACTGCCTGCAGTGGCTCAGGGGCGGTCTCTGCAGTGCAGTCGCACCAGGGACAAGGCCCAAGAGGATAAAGAGGGACACAAGGATTTACAAGACCTTGCTCCTCAGGAGCCTGACGATCAGAACGTGCTTCTGCATACTTCTGCAACACGATGAGCGTCGTTTAAACACCGAGGCAACATCATTTCGAGGGTGAAGGAAAACAGCCTACTGCAACCCATTTTGCAGGAAAGAGAGCACTGAAGTGATCGAAAGCTTTCAGGATCTCCTCTGGAGAGAAGACGCACTCAACGACTAGGTTCCACTTCTAAAGGCGTAAGCACGCTACCCAATTCTAGGGGGTGCTCGCAGAAGTGATGGTATCTATCACATGTTCTTGTGATAGCCACCTGAAACTCCGCGTTCAGATATAAGACCGCCCGGAATCTCCAGGGCAGAACGCGTGTGCCATCGTGCCCCGTCCCCGAAAGAGTTTTCAGGGGAAGTCAGGAAGGCTGTTTATGGCAACCAGGTCTAGTTGGGCCAATAAGGGGCAACTATGAAGACCTGTTCCTCTCCTGACTTGGCACGTAGGTGCAAGCGACGGGCGCAAAAGACAGGAGCATTGCTCAACACAACATGTGAAGATCACTGGGCTTCATGAGCATTTTCTGCTCAGCACTTGGGTGTGACAAGTTCACTGAGCTTCAGGAGCATTCCTGCTCAACACTTGAGTGCGAATAACTTCACTGAGCGACAGGAGCATTTCTGCTCAGCACTTGAGTGTGACAAGTTCAGTGAGCTTCAGGAGCATTCCTGCTCAACACCTGAGTGTGATAAACTCACTGAGCTTCAGGAGCATTTCTGCTCAACACTTGAGTGCGAAGAACTTCACTGAGCACCAGGAGCATTTCTGCTCAGCACTGCGTGTGACCAATTCACTGAGCTACATGTGATGAACTCACTGAGCTACAGGAGCATTGCTGCTCAACACCTAAGTGCGATGAACTTCACTGAGTTTCAGGAGCAATTCTGCTCAACATGAAGAGTGATGATTTCACTGACTTGAGCAGGCGCAAGGCGACCATGAGTCGCAGTCACTTTTAGAAGGCTCACTGGGGTTAAACGCATTTCTGCGGGCCCCTGGGGCAGCTGAGACCCAGTGTTTGTCCAAGGGTAGTCCGCTCGGTTTACACAAACACTGGCGGAAAAATGAAACCGGGGGGGGGGCAACTGAGCGGCCCTGGAATGGTCATGACCCAGCCGGACCCAGGGGATGAAGTCTCCACTTGCCCTGGCTATAACTGTCGTGAGGCTCGATGGCGGCACGATTGAGTAAGCGGGAGGAGTGGAACAAGGCGCCCTCAGAAGCGTCTGACTCCAAGGAGGAGGTGACGGGTGAGTTGTGACATGCAGGGGAAGCTTGCGCAACGGTCGCAATGTCTAACAACTCGAGGCACGAATGCCCGTGTAGTCGGGGGTCGCCCAGGCCCCCGTTAAAACACGCCCTTTGTACATGGCCCCTCTGTTGTAGAGGGTTTGGCAGCAGACCGGGATGAACTATAGTCACACAGGGTGAGCTGCTCTGCCACTGTCACCTCGGGACTCGATCATGAAGCTAGCGCTGAAGCTGTCACATATGGAGGAAGCCAATGGCTGCAACTACCATATACCCCAGGAGCCTCTGAAAGTTCTTCCAGTGGGACCCTTTCTCACTTCAAACACCAGCTGAACACATTCTCATTGGAGAAACGTGTTAGACCGAGTCCATCTCCAAAACTGAAAAAGAGATACTAAGCCCGTGGGCGAGATTACTCTCTTCCAGTTGACCTGAAGACCCAACGGGCTCTGGAGCACTCGAAGGGAAGGACACTGTACTGATACTCCACCCTTCGCCAGCAGGATAAGATAAGCACGCACAAGTCAGGAGCACTGCTCAACGCTCGGTGTGATGAATATCACTGAATTTTCAGGAGCACGTCTGCTCAACACCTAATGTGATGACTATCACTGACTTGAGCGGGGTAGCCGAGCCTGAGGTGGGGCAGCAAAGTAGAGAGAGTGGTGTTAGTGTGCTGTGCAACACTTACCTGTCCCCACAAGCAGCAGGGGGCGCGTGAGAAGGCGGATGACCGGGTCCTCGAACGCACCAAGCTGCCTGCTGGCAACCAAGGGGGAGCTGAGGGGTGTAAGGCTATACAGGGTCACACCCGCCAGACTGGCCCTCTTGAGACCCAGGAACAGATGAAATTGCTCTCTCTTTGAAGTGTGGGTACCGCTTGCTCCGCTTTTTTTTTTTTTTTTTTTTAGGGAGCCAGCGGCGGAACAGACACACACACAAACAAAGGCTCCACCCGGCCCTCACCCAGGGGGAGGGAGTGATCGTGCCACTCCAAGAGCATCTCATCCATTCCTGGGCGGCCCGCTCCGGAATGCTTTCGCTGTCGCTTCCCACCTGGCTTGGCAGCGCATGGAGCGGCAGAGAACTGTTGGATGCAGTTCTCCACTGCGTCGCCGACCAGCCCAACCTGGGAAATTGGGGAGACCAGGAACCGAACCTTGTCCGCATCCGCCATACCAACCAGGCTGAGCCAACGAAGGCGCTACTGGACCACCAAGGTGGACATCGCCAGACCGATCACGCACGCTACGACACCCGTACCCCGGAGGGTGAGGTCGGATGCAGTGCGGTGCTCACCTATGAGCGCACGGTCTGGATTACCCTCGTGCATGCCATGGATGCCCTAGCCTGCAGCAACGCCATGGCACGCAAGAGGAAGCGGCTTGCCCACAGGCTTTGTAAGCTCTGCCCGTCGGAACGGACAAAACCTCACAGGCCTTAGGGGGGAGACGAGGATCCCCCCAAAAGGCAGCGGCGGCCGGACAAAGGGGCACCTGTGTCGACAGACCACTCCAATGGAGGGACACCTCGCAACCCTTCACCGTTCCTCCATCAAGGGTAATGAGGGGGAAAAGCTATTCAGGCAGTTTCTGGCAGAGAAAGATGCTGTTCACCACCTGATAAGCTCTCCATGCATTTCGGGAAAGAAAGGCACTGGGGCGGCGAGCTGAGAACCAGCGCGGCCCGCCCCAAGATACCAAACTCCAGATTCCAACCGAGACTGAACGGGACACGGTGGAGGTTCCACTCGAGCCCGGCAGCCTCGGCGGCCCGTTTCAGCATAGCTGATAATTCTGGATCCGGCTCGGGCAACATTGAACTCCCGGAGGGAGACAATGCAGCCGAGTCATCATCTCTAGAAGTCAGCTCACCCTCCGAGTCTGCAATCGGCGTCCTGTCCTCCAGGGGAGCCCCGAGTGAAACCGCTGGCCCACCCATTACAGATGGACCAGCAGACAACACAGGAGGCTCCAGTGGTTGCAGTGGAAGGGAGGAGTGAGGAGCCCACAGGGAATGGTTACCGGGCGGGACATCCAACACTATCCTCCGGTCACCCATCCCACACAGCACCCGAGGGTGGGGCATGGTAATGGGGACTCGCTCTCCGCGAACGAAGGCGAGTCTCGCCCTCAACACTGCTACAGTCATGTTCCCACAGTGAAAACACGAGCTGTCCACAAAAGCTGTCTCAGCGTGCTGTAAGCCCAAACACGTGACACAACAGTTGTGACCATCAGAGAGAGACAGGGAACGACCGCACCCAGAAACGCACGGGCGGAATGACATCTTGAAAAAGACGCAAACGCACCCGTGTTGCTCTTTCAGAAAATAGGACCGTCACCAGTGCCGGAGCACACAGGGGAATGACCGCGGCAACACTGAACAGAGAACTGAAACAGTGAAGCACTCACTTTTCCGCCCTCTAACCAGCCATCAACACACACAAACATTTAGAAATTTGTTGCTGTTAAAACAGCAGTTGAGAGCTCAAAGCTCGCGATCACCGCTGCACTCGCGCTGTAGAACACCAGCACTGGGAGAGTCTTCCTGAAGAACACCGACACACTCGCTCGTTGTAGACAACAGCACTCTCAGAGACATCAAACGATCGGCTCCGAAGCGAAAGGCAACTAGTGCGTGCATCCACTTCCGTATTTATACCCGCGCCGCGTGGGCGGAGTGTGTGATGCGAATCACGCACGCCAATTACATTGGCTCGTTCAATAGTACTCGAAGAAGACAGGCTCTCTAGCGAGATCCCAATTCAGTCGACGTCGACTACGTCCGACGTTATCGACTGAAAGGGAACTACTTATTACTCTTACTCAAGTAACTATTAAGATTATTACTTTTACTTTGAGTAAATATTTCTATAAGTACTTGAACTTTTACTTGAGTACAGTTTTTGGATACTCTACCCACCTCTGCTGATGGTGAAAAGCGCCAATTAGGAATTCAGGAATTAAGGCATATAAAAATGAAAAGATCATGCATGTTTTTTTTAATAGTTTTTGATTTGATAGTTAAAAGATTAAAATATTTAGCTGACATGAGGTCTTACTCTTGTGTCACGGTCAGTCTTTTTACATTAGTGCAAAACTAGGGTATGCAGATTAAGACCATTCATCAGCAAGCATTGATTAATCCCATGACATGTAGCAAAAAAAAAAGAAAAAAAGGTGCGACCAAATCATATGCTGGTGCGACCAACTGAGATAGTTGGTAGCACCAGTGCAACCAGTGGAAAAGTTAGTCTGGAGCCCTGCAATGCAACGGCAATAGACATCTGTGTGATGCATTTATACATACTCCAACTTTTAAAAAGGATTAAAAAAAAACACTATGCCACTAATTTCTACGTATGGTGTTTTGAAAGTTTGAAGATTCTTCAAATACAAAAGCATGTCACTATTTTTTGCTCATGCCTTTACCTTAATTTGCTTTAGCTCCGTTTTCTTAATCGAACCCTTATCTTGCAGCATGTGGGTGTAAGAAAAAGATATTATCAATAAAGTGCATTATTATTATCACCATCATTATTATTATCCCACCCACAAAGTGTGAAAGTATCAGTGAATCGCAGTCATTTCTAAGTCCAAAATTCCTCAGTGAAGCTCTATTATTATTATTATAAAGAACAAGTGGCAGTAAAACCTGGAGGAGAAAACAAAGAGGTGTGATTAGGGAATTACGACCGCTTCTACAGTTCATCCTAAAGACTCTTGATAGTAGCTTTCTCAGTGGGCAGTAAAAAGGTGAATTACAGCCACATTATGATTTTTGCCTTCAATACAATAAAGGCCCAATCAGAGGACAAGTCATTGACTAATTGCATTTAATGTTATCTTCATTCCCACATAATTTAAAAATGCAAGCATCTTACAATTTTCTCCTACGTTGTGTTGAGGGTCATTTTGTCATCCTCATTCCAAGGGTCAATTTTAAAATTCAAATTAAGCCAAAATGGAAAAGGCATGTTATTAATCATAACGAGAGCCTGAGAGAATGTAGTTTTAAATTGAACTGTATTAGTGTGCCATTTTGTGGCGCTAGCGGCACCAAAACGAAATTGCAAAAAGGAACAAACCAGACATTTGTTCAAGGTCATTGTAGTTAAGTTTTGAGATGACACAACGTCCATGTATTCATTCTCTTTACAATCAACACCTCTGGAAACTATAATGACTATTGAAAAAGCAAATTTGTTTTTAAATATGAATGGAAAGAGAATCTCATCAATCTCAGCCATATTGTGAAAACGATGCCATGACAATACGGCAAAAGTACAACAATACTCCCAACTTCCTGTCATTACACGACTTATCAATTCCTTATCTGACCTTTGTCAACGAATCAGTTAAAAATACAATACTGAGATATTTCCAATAATTCCAATCTTTCTCAATAAAAGGCTTAACTCATTTTCATAGAGCCAGCATACAGATATGAAGGCCCACCACTGAGACAGCGAAACGAAATATGCCAACGGAAATGGAGTCAGATCTACTTGGGGAGTAATCCAATCTTCACTCTGTACGAGTCGTCCATACATTTGACTTCCAAATACATATTTAAAGCTTTCCTGCCTTATGGAACCCTATTACCGCCACCCTCCTGCCAGCCTTAATAACACTGTTAAACAATGAGAGATGAGAAAGACAGGAATGGAGACCGGGGAAGGCTGGGTAATTCTTTGGGTAAATTCCCTCCATACTTCGGGCTAGATTGAGTTTAATCCCTTGTGGGTATATATAAGGGGGAAACAAATATATATATTCTTTTTTTTTTTTTTTTTGTGCTAACACTCAGGGTGCAATGTATGATCAGCATTGATGCCGAATGCACTCACATTATATTTTTATTCAGTATCTCAGAGGGGTTGGTTACGCTGTCTTGATCCAGAATGCTGGAGTCAGGGATTTTCTCCAAAAATGTTATGGAGTGAATTTTAATACTAAAGTGTGGATCATTATTTGCTAGGAAGCTGTAATGCCTCATACACACACATATATGAGACAATGCATAATATACGTGACCTCTGTTTAGCAGTTGGTCAGCTCTCATGGGAGGCTTTCTACCCCTATTCCCTCACTTGGAACGGTTAAGGATTAAAAAGACAGCTAAAAAGAAGCATTTTCTACTGAGAAAGAGATATTCGACTTTTATACAATCCTTTATCACATAAATTCAACCACATTGCATAGCCTCACCGCGATAACTTCAACAAATTAAAGTCATGGTCCAAAGGAAACATTCCAGTTTTTCTGTGACAGATAAACTACCCAGGGAAAGAATTACACCGAATTCTGGGAGATGTTGCATTCTGCTCTTCCCAAATCACATGAGATTGTGTCTTGCTTTTCTACACAGACCCATCCAAGCACAGGGTATTGCAGAGAAATACAGCTTCAACAGATAAACAGGTTTAGAATAGCTCTTGCTTTTTATGTCCAGATGGGAATATCAGTCACTGTTTTGTTTTTGGTTTAAAGTTAACATGAAATAAGCATCTGAATTTTACTAGCACAATATGGTGCATTTCCAAGTCAAACAGGGTATTCAGTGAGAATCGAATGTAGAGGATTAAAAAAATCGAAGTAACATTTCTAGACATTGTACAGTGTACAAAAAATAAAAAAGCTGCCGTCAATGTAACAAACAAACAACACTAAAATAATGCTATAAAAATTTACTAAATAACATCAAATGTTACATAAACAACAATGTAGATACCTGATAACAAAAATAAGGAGAAAATTATTACACAACTTTAAAAAAAATGCAGGCATTGTCTTATTCTCACTTTAAATAGTCTGTAACTTTGTCTTAATAAAACTACTTTAACAACAGTTTACCTGTCTTGTTAAATATAATATGTTGTTTTATTGTACATGAAATCGTAAATCATATTTAGAAAAAAATATTTTCATGGTGTTTTACAGTAAAAACTTTATATATATATATATATATATATATATATATATATATATATATATAAAATACTTATATGGTTAGGTATCTTGCAGATACCAACTTTTTACTGTAGTTTTTTCAGGTAAATTACAAACATTTATTAAGATTGTATATAGGAAATTGATTTGACTGTTAAAACTGTCCCAATGAGACCATGAACTTTAATTAAGAAAATTAATAGGATCCTTTTTGATTTATGTCGACTTTAAACCAAATCTCTACAGTAGCCTTCCATTTATTATTTAGGTGGACAGAAAACTGATGGACAAATACACCAAATTTTCCTTGATGCTAGACTTGTCCAATCTGGTGTCCCCATGAAAAAGAAGACAAAGTGAGAGTGAAATAAATGAAGAAGTGAAAAGGAGGACACTTTATCCAGATAAACAAGAATAACATTGCAGCCAATGACCCTCTGGCCTAACATCCACACTACGACCATTTCCGTGTTCACTTTCCTGTCTCCTGGGAAACAAGTACCTGCCGACAGTTAGTAATAGCTTCTCCCTCTCCTATCTCTAAGCTTAAGGGATGGAGTGAAGGTTTGTAAGTGGGTGATGAAAGAAAGAGAAAAAGAGACAGTATTGCCGATAAGAGGAGGGTTTCGCTGATGTGTGTGGTGATGGATCACTCCGAACGGTAGAGTTGGCAGGTGGGGTCGCTACATTTGAACAGAGGACACTTGATCCATCAAACTCTCTTTCTCATTCTCTCTCTCCCTCTTTCTGTCTCATTTATTAACCGTCCCGATCTCACTCACCCTCTTTGTATTGGTAGAGTGATTTGAACACGCTGCCTGGTCACCAAGAACAGTTTTTGAAATTACTGTCTGTTCGTGAAATTGAGATGAAAGACAAGGCTGGAACACACACAAACAAACACACAGGTCACACTGAAGGACGAGTTTTTCTCATATCGACACTCTTGACAGACACTTTCATGGCACTATTTGAAATCAATATGCACTATAATATGGATTGTGTCTGGCTACTATACCTTGAACACTTGAGGTATTATTCTTCACACGGGGGAAACAGAAAGGGGCTCTAACTGTCAACCAGACGGTAGAGCCAATTATAGCCTTGCTAATTACTGCCATTAAACCCTTCTCGTTGTTAACCTATCATAAAAAAAAAACATTTCCCTAACAGGAAAGCACCCCCCTGACATGCAATAAAACACTATAAAACTGTCATATATGTCAGTGTGAGGTATGGTGAGTGATTGATTTCTTATTGATTGGCTGCTGATGGTTAAATCAATCACCATTTAGTCATACTATTATATACAGTATAAATATGATTTTTGTATCTACACACACGACTGCTTTAATTGCCATCATCATGTAAGGTTATTTTCACCCTTGATATGAAGGTGATCACACTGACACATCTTGAACTGCTGTACATGCATAAACCATGAGTGATCTCAGATCTGATCTGCCTTATTCTCAGTGGACTGAGAAGTTACTCAGAATTCCCTTTCATTTGGAGTTGTAAAGGTTCGGGCAACATTTACTCATTCTAAAGGTGTGGAGAACTTCCGCCAAATTTAATTTGATTATCGAAGTCATATTAATGAAATATTGATTCATTATTTTGAAAATTTCTCATTACAACTTATAATCTTGTAATCAAATGTGGCAGAAATCCACTTTCTGTTCTTATCATTCCAGACCATTAAATTTTTTTTTTCAATTAACATAAGGGGATATTTTGCAGATTATTATCCCTTATTCCATTAAAGTAGTGTTATCGTGTTAAGCTTGTTTGCCTATGTATTCATAGATGCCATCTACGTCACTAGAAATAGAACGCCGCCATATTGACGACCGATCTCGCCCGGTATGGCCGCCCAAACTGCCCATCTGAATGAGAGAGAAAGACAGAGATACATGGATAAAATTTACATTTTAAGCTCCGATCCTTATTTGTTACCCCCAGTTTTCTTTTGTCCTTTATTATCTGCCCCAGACAATTTGCCTTTCGATATTTATATTTATCTTGTGCATAACCCCTCCCCATATACTGTAATTCCTCAAATAAAAACCGGTAGTCAATTAAACGCCGGGCCTCTGATAGTGGCCGGGGGCGGGGTCAACACAGACAAATAAAGGCTGGTCTCAAATTAAGGCCGGGGAAAATTTTGTGTTGATAGGTAATCTGCTGTGCCTTTCATATAATTACATAACGTAACATGCTCATTTTCCACTAGATATTTTCCTCTACATCTCATCATCAATGTCGGCCCGCTCTGACGCGACATAACTGCCAGATTCAAACGTCCCGGGTTACGTATGTAACCCTAGTTCCCCGAAGGGACGGACGCTGCGTGAAATCGCAGTGGGAACGCCCTCAGCGTGACGCGTCTGAAGCATGAATGAAATCAGTCAATGGAGAGAATGAGCGTACGGCGAGTGACGTCATCGACCAGGAAGCTATAAATATCCCCTGAGTACACAATACGCCAGCTTAAAAGTTACTGAAGCAGCGACCCAAGGGGATGCAGAGAGTATGGTAGGACACGCAGCGTCCGTCCCTTCGGGGAACTAGGGTTACATACGTAACCCGGGACGTTCCCCTTCAGGGACTACCGCTGCGTGAAATCGCAGTGGGAACGCAATACCCACATCCCCATACGACCAAATCCCCGTCGTGTGTCATTAGGAGACACAAACCGACGAGAGAACCTGAACCCCGGGAGTGGAGCTAAGATCGAGGGAATAAAATCTAACGAAAGTGTGCGGTGAGGACCAGCCTGCCGCATCACAAACGTCCTGAAGAGAAGCTCCTGAAAGAAGAGCTGTAGAAGCAGCCATACTCCGGGTGGAATGAGCCCTTACAGCCAAAGGTGAAGGCTGATGGGCCGAACCATAAGCAAGTGGGATGGCCTCGACCACCCACTTGCTCATCCTTTTTCTAGATGCAGGACACCCTTTCTTAGGTGACCCAAACAGACGAACAGTTGTTCCGATCTCCTCCACAGGGCAGCTCTGTGGACGTAAGCATCAAAACCCAAACTGGGCACAGCAAATTAATTTTCTCCTGGTCTGACGTCAGAAAAGGCGGAGGACAGAAAACCTGCAGAACTATAGGTCTAACTGAAACAGTTGGAACCTTAGGAACATAACCTGGTCTCGGAAAGAGAAAGGCCTTAACCAACCAGGAGCAAATTCCAGGCACGAGGGAGCCACCGAAAGTGCTTGAATATCTCCAATTCTTTTTTGAGATGAGATAGCGAGAAGAAGGATAGTCTTTAGAGTAAGAAACTTTTCCGAAACTTCCTCGATGGGCTCGAAAGGAGCAAGGGAGAGACCTTCTAAGATGATGGCCAGATCCCAAGCTGGTTCCCTCGTGCGAACTGCAGGCCTCAGCCTCAAGGTGACACGAAGGAAGCGAGACATAAGTGGGTGTTTCCCGAGGGAACCTCCACTTGAAGGGGTGTGGTAAGCAGCTAAGGCCGCCACATACACCTTCAGTGTGGAGTGGGATAACCCTGTGGAGAGACGGTCCTGCAGGAAATCCAGGACTGTACCAACCGGGAAATTAACTGGGTCCTGCTGGCGCTCTCCACACCAAGAGGTGAAAAGTTTCCACCTCGCGGCATATAACTTCCTCGTGGAGGGAGCTCTGGATCGGAGGATGGTCTCAACGACCTCAGCCGAGAGACCAGAATCTATGAGCTGGGCCCCCTCAGAGGCCAAGCCCACAGCCTCCATAGCTCTAGACGGGGGTGAAGGATCGACCCACTCGTCTGAGAGAGCAGATCTCTCCTGATCGGTATCTCTAGGGGAGAGCCGTAGGGGACACACATTAGGTCCGCAAACCATACCCGGGCCGACCAGAACGGGGCTATTAGCAGGAGACTGAGCCCGTCCCGGCGAACCCTCTCCAGAACTCCTGGGAGCAGAGCGATCCCGGGAAAAGCGTACAAGCGTGACCTTGGCCACGGATGTACCATCGCATCCAACCCCAGCAGGGCTGGATGGCTGAGAGAGAACCACAGCGGGCAGTGTGATGTTTCTCGAGAAGCAAATAGGTCTACCTCGGCAAGACCGAAATGTTTCCATAGGAGTTCCACCACCTCGGGGTGAAGACTCCATTCCCCGGGCCTCGGCCCCTGTCTTGACAGGATGTCTGCCCCCTGATTTAAATACCCCGGGAGATAAAAGCTCTCAGAGAAAGAATTTTCCCCTGGGACCATAGAAGGATCTGACGTGCCAGTTTGTAAAGCGGGCGAGAACGCAAACCCCCCTGATGGTTGATATAAGAAACCACCGATGTGTTGTCTGTCTGGACAAGAACATGGTGGCCCCTTAGGTCTGGGAGGAAGTGTTTCAGAGCCTGAAACACCGCCAACATCTCTAGGCAGTTTAAGTGCCACAGACGATGATGGTCCTCCCACAGACCCTGAGCCGGGCGACCATCCATGATCGCCCCCCAACCCGTGAGAGAGGCATCTGTCATTAGCATAACGCGACGACAAGGAGCTCCTAACACAGGGCCTTGGGACAGAAACCAAGGGTCTTTCCACGATTTCAGGGCGTGATGACACCGTCGCAAACTCACGATCATGCGAAGCGGATTTCCCCTCGGGGAGAATCCCTTGGTCCTGAGCCACCACTGTAACAGTCTCATGTGCAAGAGGCCAAGAGGTATCACGTTGGACGCAGCTGCCATGAGACCTAGCAGTCTCTGGAACTGTTTTACAGTGGATGACTGGCCTAGCTTGACCTGATCTACTGCAGCGAGAATCAAAGCAATACGAGCAGGTGACAATCGTGCCTGCATCGTCGTTGAATCCCACACTACACCTAGAAAAGTGGTTCTCTGTAATGGAGAAAGAACACTCTTTTTGGCGTTGAGCCTCAGCCCCAGTCACTTGATATGAGCAAGAACGACATCTCGGTGCCGAACCGCCTGTTGTTCCGATTGAGCTAGAATCAAGCAATCGTCTATATAGTACAGAAAGCGGATGCCCTGTAACCTCAGCGGGGCTATAGCAGCATCCGTACACTTCGTGAATGTTCGGGGTGACAGTGCTAGGCCGAACGGAAGAACCCGATATTGGTACGCTTCGCCCCCGAAAGCGAACCTCAGGAACTTCCTGTGTTGAGGGAGGATAGATACATGGAAGTAAACGTCCTTTAGATCTATCATGACAAACCAGTCCTCGGGTCTGATTTGAACATCCCCAGTGACAGACACAGCGCCCTGTAACGTACTGGCAGGGAACAGCTGGTCTGGGCACTCCACAACCCTCCTCGGAGGGGGCGAGCGTCCCTCGGGAAATCGCTCGCCGAGTCTCTCTACGCCCTGTGAAGGCAGGGTTAGTAGAGCAGACCCCTGAGGGCATCGGAAAAGACAGGGCACCGTGTTCTTGTGCAGTGAACTCAGGTCTTTCACGATAGGGACCACCCTCAGAACCCTGACGTTCAGCACGTCAGGATTTTTTTTTTTTCGATGAAGTAGTATCCTAACTCCCTGCTGGGTGGGGGACCCAATCCGCCAGGAATTCTACTAAGGGAACCAGCCTCTCGAGGCTGGCCTCCGGATGAACATCCCGAGTGACAGACACAGCGCCCTGTAACATACTGGCAGGAAACAGCTGGTCTGAGCACTCCACAACCCTCCTTGGAGGGGGCGAGCGTCCCTCGGGAAATCGCTCGCCGAGTCTCTCTACGCCCTGTATAGGCAGGGTTAGTAGAACAGACCCCTGAGGGCATCGAGAAAGACAGGGCACCGTGTTTTTGTGCGGTGAACTCAAGTTTGTCCCTATGGGGACCACCCTCAGAGTCCTGACGTTCAGCCCGTCAGGACTTTTTCGACGCGGCCTTTCTGGCGACAATGACTGTCCTCAGATCAGTCCTGCCCCGAGAAGGCCGCGCCGGAGAGCGCCCCGCCTCGTCCCTCCAGTTTCTCTGCAGGGGGGCACGAGACGTGACACTCCGCTTCTGCTGTGCTCTTTTGGAAGACGAACTTGACGAAAGACTTTGCTCTGGTTGAACATTCTGCGTGACAGACACAGTACCCTGTAACGGCGCACCGGCAGGGAACGACTGGTCTGAACACACTAGAACCCTCCTTAGAGGCGGCGAGCGTCCCTCGGGAAAGCACTCGCCAGACCCTTCTACGCCCTGTTTCGGCAGGGTTAGTAGGACGGGCCCCTGAGGGCGCCGGGAGAGACAGGGCACCCTTAAGGGAGGTGAACGCAAGTCTCTCTCGGCGGGGACCCCCCTCAGATTTCCTTTGAGCAGGTCGGCCTGAAAAGCCTGCATAAAAGTCATCGTATGCAAACATGCAGCCGCCTGCCGAGCCACCGAGTAAGCCTTCCCCACCAGCACAGAGGTATATATATATTTATTTATTTATTTTTTGGTGGAAGAGCCGGTGCTTTAAGTGAAGACGATGAAGCAGGAGAGAGATAGCTCGCGAGCGTCTCCTCCGCCTACAGTATCGTCACATAACCAGCAGATTTAGCACCAACAATGTTACCATAAGCATTGGACTGATTTGTGTAAATTCTGCTTGAAACCGGTCTAACCCAGGTCTTTGAAACCTCAGCATGAAGATCTGGGAAGAACGGTAAGCACCGGCTAGAAGGTTGAGGTCGTGCAGACAGAAATCTATCATCTAGATTGCTTTTAATTCTAGAAACCTGTCTATCAGCTGGCCACTCGATACTGTTATTTTTTTTTTTTTTTTAGCTTTTCAACAGCCCGAGATAATACATCCATCAAACCTTCTTCATTTGCAGTATAATGTGATAAACTAGTTTTCTCTGATGCAAAACTTTCGACATCCAGCTCCTCAGAACTGGAAAATCTCAATTCAACATCATCATGTGCCTCCACCCGGGCAGAAGTAACCGCCGCAGCGCGTGCTTCCAGAGCCGGGTGAGAGGCACTAGATCTCGTCGGAGATAGCTGAGATAGGGCGGAGCCCGTCTCAACGTCGCCAGCGAGATCCATCTGCGAGCCCCAAGACAAGCGCCGCCGCTCTGCCTCAACAGAAGCGGGACCCGAGCCTCGGGGAGCTCGCAGCAAATCACTCTCCTCGAAGAGCGATCGCCGCGAGCGCAGAGTTCTAAAGAGAAAACGCTCGCAATGCTGACAATCGACTCCCTCGAGAGCCGACTGGGCATTGCTGCACTCCCAAACAAGCCACACTTAGCTCGTGTGAATCCCCACCCGTGATGTACCGAGTACAGGGGGGAACACACTTCTTATACTGCTCGCTCATATTGGTTTTTTTATATAAAATATATATAGTGAAAACTCCTGACAAAACAGACAAACACAATCGACAGATTCAGATTCAAACTAAAGCTGGCGTATTGTGTACTCAGGGGATATTTATAGCTTCCTGGTAGATGACGTCACTCGCCGTACGCTCATTCTCTCCATTGACTGATTTCATTCATGCTTCAGACGCGTCACGCTGAGGGCGTTCCCACTGCGATTTCACGCAGCGGTAGTCCCTGAAGGGGAACTGTGCTTTCACGCTAAGCTAAAGACGGACTTTCAGCGCTTGTCATACCGTATGTCACAACTATTCAGTGTTTTTAACCACATCATGTTTATTTTAAGTTTCAGACATTTAAATACATATAATTTATAGAAGAACAATACATTTATAGTTTGTAAAATACACAATAGTGTCTATGGAAGCATCAATAACAATTCATTCAAATATATTTGCCGAGGTGTTTTATTCATATCACAGTGCAAGTAACTATTAAGTTTACTCGTTCTTCTCCCAGTTCCCCTTCAGGGACTACCGCTGCGTGTAATCGCAGTGGGAACGCCCCCCAGCGTAACGCGTCTGAAGCATGAATGAAATCAGTCAAAGGAGAAAATGGAGCGTCCATTGACCAGGAAGCTATAAATATCCCCTGAATACACAAGCCGCCAGCTTCTGTCACTTCAGCAGCGCTCTGTGTGTGTGAACTGAAATCTCGATTGTGTTTGTCTGTTCTGTCAGGAGTTTATCACTATATATATATATATATATATATATATATAAAAACCAAAGAATATGAGCGAGCAGTATAAGAAGTGTGTTTACATCACGGGTGGGGATTCACACCAGCTATGTGTGGCTTTTTTGGGAGTTCAGCATGCCCAGTCGGCTCTCGAGGGAGTCGATTGTGAGCATTGCGAGCGTTTTCCTCTGAGAACTCTGCGCTCGCGGCAATCGCTCTTCGAGGAGAGCGGTATGCTGCGAGCATCCCGAGGCTCGGGTCCGCTACTGTTGGGGCAGGATGGGGGCGTTTGTCTTGGGGCTCGCAGATGGATCTCACCGGCGACGTTGAGACGGGCCCCGCCCTATCTCAGCTTTCTCCGGCGGGATCCAGTGCCTCTCACCCGGCTCTGGAAGCACGCGCTGCGGCGGTCACATGATGGCCCGGGTGGAGGCACATGATGATGTTGATTTAAGATTGTCCAGTTCTGAGGAGCTGGATATCGAAAGCTTTGCATCTGAGGAAACTAGTTTGCCACATTATACTGCAAATGATGAAGGTTTGATGGATGTGTTATCTCGGGCTGTTGAAAAGCTTAGTATCGATTGGCCAGCTGATAGACAGCAGTCTAGAAATAAAAGTAAACTAGACGATAGATTTCTGTCTGCATCACCTCAACCTTCTCGCCGGTGCCTACCGTTCTTCCCAGACCTTCATGCTGAGGTTTCAAAGACCTGGGTTAGACCTGCTTCGTCGTCTTCACTTAAAGCACCGGCTCTTCCATCGAAACCACTAAAAAATACCTCTGTGCTGGTGGGCAAGGCTTACTCGGCGGCTGGGCAGGCGGCTGCTTGTCTACATACGATGGCTATTATGCAGGCTTATCAGGCCGACCTGCTAAAAGATGCGTGTGAGGGGTGGGAAATTTCCGCTGATATGATTAACGAAATCAGGCAGACTGCCGATCTCACTCTTCGTGCTACCAGAGAGACCGCAAAATCTATCGGTCGGTCTATGGCAGCAATGGTGGCCACAGAAAGGCACTTATGGTTGAGTCAGACCTCCATGAAAGAAAAAGACAAATCTCTCCTTTTAAATGCTCCTGTTTCGCCTGCGGGCCTCTTCGGTGATGCTCTTCTTTCTGTCACGGAGAGGTTCCAGGAAGAGAAAAAAACAGGCAGCTGCTTTTCATAAATACATCCCTCTTAAAGTGCGTGTCACTGGGCCTGCTGAACGTGGGCAGTCCCAGCCGTTGAGTTCTTCCTCCAAAAGAGCACAGCTCGCCCCCTCTGAGGAGGGTTGTGAAGTGCTCAGTCCAGCTGTTTCCTGCCAGTATGTTACAGGGCGCTGCGTCTGTCACTCGGGATGTTCATCCAGAGACCAGCCTCGAGAGGCTGGTTCCCTTAGTAGAGTTCCATGCGGAATGGGAAATGCTTCCCAATGTTTCTCAGTGGGTCCTGAATATCATAAAGAACGGGTACGCTATTCAGTTCAGAACGCGTCCACCTCGGTTCAGAGGGGTTCTGCCTACTGTGGTGTGCCCCGAGCAGGCTCTGGTATTAGAACAGGAGGTAAAAACTCTGTTGCAGAAAGAGGCTATAGAACGGATTCCTCCACCCAGCAGGGAGTTAGGATATTACAGATATTACGATTACTTCATCGTTCCGAAAAAAGATGGAGGGCTGCGTCCCATTCTAGATCTGCGTCTCTTAAATCGCACTGTTGGGAAGCTCAAATTCAAAATGCTCACTCTCAAGCAGATCGTGTCACAAATCAGATTCGAGGACTGGTTTGTCACGATAGATCTAAAGGACGCCTACTTCCATGTTTCTATCCTCCCTCAACACAGGAAGTTCCTGAGGTTCGCTTTCGGGGGCGAAGCGTACCAATATCGGGTTCTTCCGTTTGGCCTAGCACTGTCATCCCGCACGTTCACGAAGTGTATGGATGCAGCTATAGCTCCGCTCCGGCTGCAGGGCATCCGTATTCTGAACTATATAGACGATTGGTTAATTCTAGCTCAGTCGGAACAGCAGGCGGTTCGGCATCGAGATGCTGATGATGTTCTTGCTCACATCAAAAGATTGGGGTTGAGGCTCAACGCCAAGAAAAGTGTTCTTTCTCCATTACAGAGAACCACCTTTCTCGGTGTAGTATGGGATTCGACGACGATGCAGGCACGATTGTCACCTGCTCGTGTTGCTTCGATTCTCGCCGCAGTATATCAGGTCAAGCTAGGCCACTCCTCCAGTGTAAAACAGTTCCAGAGACTGTTAGGTCTCATGGCGGCTGCGTCCAAAGTGATACCCTTTGGCCTCCTGCACATGAGACCATTACAGTGGTGGCTCAGAACCAAGGGTTTCTCCCCGAGGGGAGATCCTTTTCGCATGATAATGAGTTCGGGACGGTGTCATCGCGCCCTGGCTATGTGGAAAGATCCTTGCTTTCTGTCCCAAGGACCTGTGTTGGGAGCTCCTTGTCGTCGTGTTTTGCTAACGACAGATGCCTCTCTCACGGCTTGGGGAGCGATCATGAGTGGTCGCCCAGCTCGGGGTCTGTGGAAGGACCATCACCGTCTATGGCACATAAATTGTCTAGAGAAGTTGTCAGTATTTCAGGCTCTGAAACACTTCCTCCCAGACCTAAGGGGCCCCCACGTCCTTGTCCGAACAGACAACACGTCTCATATATCAACCATCAGGGGGGTCTGCGTTCTCGCCGCTGTACAAACTGGCACGTCAGATCCTTCTATGGTCCCAGGGGAAAATTCTTTCTCTGAGAGCTATTTATCTCCCGGGGTATTTAAATCAGGGGGCAGACATCCTGTCGAGGCAGGGGCCGAGGCCCGGGGAATGGAGTCTTCACCCCGAGGTGGTGGAGCTCCTATGGGAGCATTTCGGTCTTGCCGAGGTAGACCTATTTGCTTCCCGAGAGACATCTCACTGTCCACTGTGGTTCTCTCTCAGCCAACCAGCCCCCTGGGGTTGGACGCGATGGTACATCCATGGCCGAGGTCACGCTTGTACGCTTTTCCCCCGATCGCTCTGCTCCCGGGTGTTCTGGAGAGGGTTCGCCGGGACGGGCTCAGTCTTCTGTTAATAGCCCCGTTCTGGCCGGCCCGAGTATGGTTTGCGGACCTAGTGTCTCTCCTCGACGGCTCTCCCCTAGAGATACCGATCAGGAGAGATCTACTCTCTCAGGCGAGTGGGTCGATCCTTCACCCCCGCCCAGAACTACGGAGGCTGTGGGCTTGGCCTCTGAGGGGGCCCAGCTCTTAGACTCTGGTCTCTCGACTGAGGTCGTTGAGACCATCCTCCAATCCAGAGCTCCCGCCACGAGGAAGTTATATGCCGCGAGGTGGAAACTTTTCACCTCTTGGTGCAGAGAGCGCCAGCAGGACCCAGTTAACTGCCCACTTGGTTCAGTGCTGGATTTCCTGCAGGACCGTCTCTCCACAGGGTTATCCCACTCCACACTGAAGGTGTACGTGGCGGCCTTAGCTGCTTACCACGCTCCTTCAAGCGGAGGTTCTCTCGGGAGACACCCACTTGTATCTCGCTTCCTTCGTGGCACCCTGAGGCTGAGGCCTGCAGTTCGCAGGAGGGTACCATCTTGGGATCTGGCCATTGTCTTAGAGGGTCTCTCCCTAGCTCCCTTCGAGCCCATCGAGGAAGTTTCGGAAAAGTTCCTTACACTTAAGACTATCCTTCTTCTCGCTATCTCGTCTCTAAAAATAATTGGAGATATTCAAGCACTCTCGGTGGCTCCCTCGTGCCTGGAATTTGCTCCTGGTTCGGTTAAGGCTTTTCTCTGTCCTAGACCAGGGTATGTTCCTAAGGTGCCAACCACTTCCGTTAGACCTATAGTACTGCAGGCCTTCTGTCCTCCGCCTTTTTTGACGTCAGACCAGGCGAAATTGAATTTGCTGTGTCCCGTTAGGGCTTTAGATGCTTATGTCCACAGAGCTGCCCTGTGGAGGAAATCGGAACAGTTGTTCGTCTGTTTTGGGTCACCTAAGAAGGGGTGTCCTACATCTAAGCAAAGGATGAGCAAGTGGGTGGTCGAGGCCATCTCACTCACTTACGTTTCGGCCGGTCAGCCTTCACCTTTGGCTGTAAGGGCCCATTCTACCAGGAGTATGGCTGCCTCTACAGCTCTTCTTTCAGGGGCTTCTCTTCAGGACGTTTGTTATGCGGGATGCTGGTCCTCACCGCACACTTTCGTCAGGTTTTATTCACTCGATTTTAGCTCCACTCCTGGGGCCCAGGTTCTCTCTTCGGCTTTTGTCTCCTAGTCACACACGACAGGGACCTGTTCGTATGGGGATGTGGGTATTGCGTTCCCACTGCGATTACACGCAGCGGTAGTCCCTGAAGGGGAACGTCCCGGGTTACGTATGTAACCCTAGTTCCCCGAAGGGACGGACGCTGCGTGTCCTGCCATACTCCCGGCATCCCCTTGGGTCGCTTGCTTCAGTAACATTAGAAGCTGGCGGCTTGTGTATTCAGGGGATATTTATAGCTTCCTGGTCAATGACGTCACTTGCTGTGACGCTCCATTTTCTCCTTTGACTGATTTCATTCATGCTTCAGACGCGTTACGCTGGGGGGCGTTCCCACTGCGATTACACGCAGCGTCCGTCCCTTCGGGGAACTAGGGTTACATACGTAACCCGGGACGTTCACCGGCCACTTACTTTTATGTATTTCGTGAGAAACTGATGAATTCACGTGCTGTAATAAATCCAACAGACAGGAATTTCTAAACTGCGGCCCAAACAAACATCTCACGTTACAGAGATCAAGATCATTTATAACGTTAAAGGTTTTTAAACGACACAACAAACTCTCTTACATGTATTTGAGAATCGGAGTTTGGTAGTTTAAGCAAGTTTGTTAATATTTAGAAAAAAAGTGCTACATCTGTCATAGGCTACAGCGCTATTTTGGCTGTGGTGAATCACGTGCTTGCCAAGCATGACGCATCACCATGAGAACAGGGCGGGCGGGGGATTGCAATGCAGTCTCAACATAGTGATGCCTGTCAGCCATCGCGTTAGATGATTGCATCGTCTATCGGTCCAAACCTATTATTTATGAAAAAGATGGAATTAGAAATAAAGGCCTGCCTCTAATAAAAGCCTGCTTCAAATAAAAGCCGGTTACCTTCTGCAGTTCAGGTAAATAAAGGCCCCGGTTTTTATTTGAGGAATTACGGTAAGTTAGTGCGGATCGCTTGAAGGCTTTCAAGAGTACAGAGGCGTATCAGCTGTTGCTGGATATGGGTAAAAGACGTAAAAGTGCGGCACCTGGCCACCAAGGATTTATATTTAATCAAGGGAAATGTTGGTATTATAAAAAAAAATTAAAATGTATGATTTTGGTGGTAGTTTGTTCTGACTAGATAGCTAAGTGGCTCACGGCTAACGTTAGCTGTCATTAATCTGGATTAGGCCTGTCGCGATAGTCAATAAATCAATTAATTGCACGATAAAAAAAGAGCTCGATAATTTTTCCGGCCGCGATAATTTCTATTTCCATGCTTTGTTTTCCTCGTCCCTCGTCTCTCTCTCTCTCTCTCTCTCTCTCTCTCTCTCTCTCTCTCTCTCTCTCTCTCTCTCTCTCTCTCTCTCTCTACCAAAGATACTGGATGACAACTCTGTTTAAGACATAACCGACATATTTTAGGTGAAAACGGACAATTAAACATAATGTTGTGTGTATTTGTCCATTCAGACAAGAAACAGAGCTCAATTCATTACTCGCGGGCTGTATAGGGCTCTATGGCTGCATGCATCGGGTCAGGTGTGTGCGCACAGAAAGATGAGACATGATACAATATGAGACATTCATACAATATGAGACATTTCTTCTGTCCTTTTCTTTTGGTCTAGAATAAAATACCATTTCGCGGTTCCTCTTTCGGCTGTTTTTGCAGCAAACTTCACAACATATTGCAGGCATTACTGAGACTGTCGGTCGTCAAGATGGCGGCGCAAATCTACAGTGACGTCATGTGAACCGATCGAATATATAGCCCTTTGTTTCACTTGTTCTCTGTCAGTCGTTGAATGGACATTCCCTGGTTTAGTGTGTTTCCTCCTGTTCCCCCTCAGTCGCTCACGTTCGACGTAGGCGACATGTCGACTGATTGGGGATCGTGTCAGTGAGCCATCTTCGAGTACTGTTAAAACGAGCCAATGGAGATTGGCGTGCGTGAAACGCATCACATGCTCCGCGTGGGTATAATTACGGAAGTGGATGCACACACTAGTTGTTTTTTCGCTTCAGAGCCGATCATCGATGTCTCTGAAGAGTGTTGTTGATTCACAACGAGCGAGTGTGTCCGTGTTCTTCTGGAAAGACTCTCCTGGTGCTCCTAATAAGTTAGTGATCATTATCACACCTAGGTGTGTAGCAGAAATGCTCCTGATTAATAAGTGATAATTATAACAACTGGCTGTTGAGCAGAAATGCTCCTAATGATTTAGTGATACCATCACACCTAGGTGTTGAGAAGAAATGCTCCTAATAAGTTAGTGATAATAAAAGACTCTGGCCAGCAGACCCCTCCTCTCATCAGCCTCCCTGACTCATTCCTCTGAGCTACCAGGGATGGGGCATGATAGCACCCGCGTTCAGACTGGAGAAATACAGGTTGGGTTCTGAAAGAGAACGGGACGCGGAGGTTTAGGGTACTACCGCAAGATTATTTGCCGTAGAGACCATCACTTCGGCGTAAGCACCCTCCCAAAACGAGTTATTCTACCCTTAGAAGTGGAACCTGTTCATTGAGTGAGGAGATCCCGAAGGTGTTCGATCACTTCAGTGCTTTCTTCCTGCAAGATGGGTTGGAGTAAGGCTGTCTCTCCACCCTCCAAAGGATGTTGCCTCTGTTTTGACACTCATCATGATGCAGTGGATACAAAGGAAATACGTCTTGATCGTCAGGTCCCTAAAGGGGAGCAAGGAGACTGAATCTGCCTTGCACCCCCACCTCCTATACCTAGAGGACAGGGACTTGCATGCATTTTCGGTCAACAAATCGTGCCTGGAATTCGGGCCGACTAACTTACCTCTCCCTACCTCTCCCTACAGGACCAGGTGGTGAACCTGCAAGCGCTGCCCTGGAGGAGGCAGACCCAGCCCTGGCTTTTCTCTGTCCATCTGCGTCATCGTGGTTATTTGTACAAAATACAAGGCCTGGACCTTAGACCAGCTCTGTCTGTTTGGAGACCAGCAGAAGGGAAGGCTATTTCCAAGCAGGGGTTGGCCCACTACAGGTGGTTGCCTTCATCTTGATGAACTCCAAGATGAACGTGCTCACCTGGGTGGTGAGCTCCTCCAAAGTGAGTGTACTGTTCCCTCCTAGGCGTTGACACAGAATGCCCTGCTGAACAGATGACAAATAGAGTTGGGGGCTGGGCAACACCTTCACATTCACTAAACTAGCTTACGTGTCGAACCGCTGCTTCCAGTGGGCTCCCTTTGTTTGAAGCCAGTTCCCTGTAAGCCCGGTTCGAAGTGGCAGCTTGCTGCGCCATTCCCCTCCTATGGACCAGATATGTGTGCAATTCTTGCTCCAGTGAGTTCCCCTTACTAGCGAACCCTGTCGAGTTCCTCCATACCCTTCGACAACGAACGTGGTGGAATGTCCGAAGCCAGGCCTATCACTCGTATGCACTGGTGGAACCTGTGTTAGGCTGGGTCCATATGTTGTGATCCCTACGGCAATCCCATATGTGTATTCTACCACGGTACGGTTCCCAGCGGCGAGCCAGTGTCTTCCCTCATCAGAGCCACCTCTGCCGTCACTGTCTGGTTGAGTCTCCCCCCGTCATAGGCTGGAGACACCTCAGTGACATTCCATATGTTGTACTGCCCGGTCCTATGTGTATTCTCCACGATACCTCCCTTCGGGCAGGATATGGCTTCCGCAGCATATTCCTTTCTAACAAAAGAGAACGTTTTCCCAGTGGTCCTGTGGAACAGCAGTGAATTCCTCGGCCTAAGCCCTGTCCCATCTCAGCCTCAAAGAACGGGGGGGAGGGGGGGGGGGACCAGAAGGCTTCTGTCTAGGCGCTGGAAGGTGGCAGTACTAGTGGTGTTTTTTTATTGGTATACCCAATCAGTCGACTACGTCGAACGTGAGCTACTGAAAGGGAACGAGTTAATACGTTAACCTGTGTGGTACCATTATATCATGCATCCCTACTCATCATCCACTTTTACTGTATGGAAAAATGCAACTTTGATATCCACAGAAAATCATACACGACTGGAACAACATGAGGATGAGTAAATAATGCCAGAATATTCCTTTTGGGTAATATAACACTTGAAGTACAAGAAATAAAAGTAAATCGCTTCTAAAACAAAAAAAAACAAAAAAACTGTGACTGCAGATAAAGGTAAGCAGGGCTCCTTACGCCTCACTGAGAATAAATCACACACATTTAGGTTTGCAGCCAGCGGTCCAGATAACTCACTGATTGTCTTTATTACTCTCCTGCAATCCTTTCTTCTGCCCTGATAACATGATTACAAGGAAGAATGGAAGGGTGGTTGGGTGGGGAGGATGAAATCTGCATACATTTGCGCACTCACACACACTTTAACATAGACATCGTGGCTCGAAGCAATCAAATGCTGGGCTGCATACAGCGCCGGTGCATGTTTTATTCATTTTCCTTCTAAAGTATCCCGAAACTCTCTCTCTCTCTCTCTCTCTCTCTCTCTCTCTCTCTCTCTCTCTCTCTCTCTCTCTCTCTCTCTCCCGCTCTCTCTCTCTTTCTCTCTCTTTCTTCTTTCAAACTCAAAACTGTACATTGACAGGGACATGTCTTCAACACACACAAAAGAAACTTCAAAAAATGAATCCACTATCTTAACCACAAGCCTGGTACAAAAAAACAAACACGTCCACCGACCCGGATCACTGGGCTCATGCGGTGCGAGACTTTGAATTCTCACTTTTCATTTATGGTCCAGAAGAAATCAAATGTCAAATGAAATGAATGGAAACCATTGTCATATTTGCTGAGCCCCATGATAGTGCCGCACCAGATACAGATAATTGAAAATCAAAGCAAATTATGAAAATAAAGACAGCTGTCACATGATTTTCTGCAATAAATCACAATCTCCCTTAGCAATTAATGTCTATTATCAGATGTTTTAAGATAATAATAATAATAATAATAATAATAATAATAATATTAAAGGTTGTATCAGTGATTTCAGGCCCAAAAATAAATGTCTAATCTTTCCTAACCATCCGCTAGCTGCCCGCCCCATAAGCATGCCGTCCAAAACCCGCGTCTCTGTTGGTAGCTTAGGCTCTGAGATCTGCACACAAAAACAAATGGGTACAACCACCACTCAAAACCAAAATAAAGTGTTCCAACCAATCACTGACAGGGGCGGGTGTTGTGAGGTTTTGCGCTCGTGCACGGCTGGACGCGAAATTGGAGCAACACCCGCCCCTGTCAGTGATTGGTTGGAACACAAACACCCATTTGTTTTTGTGTGCAGATCTCAGAGCCTAGGCTACCTACAGAGACGCGGTTTTTGGACGGCATGCTTATGGGGCGGGCAGCTAGCGGATCGTTAGGAAAGATTAGACCTTTATTTTTGGGCCAGAAATCACTGATACAACCTTTAATACCTGACTTAACTATAAAATTGCAACAAAAAAAGGTTCAGCTTGAATGCTGCTAAAAACACACAAAACACATCTAAGATGCAAAAGAGCCTTACGAATAATTGTATACCAATAGATTCAAATCTGACCTATCTTTTGCTGAAAGCTACAGAAAAGAGAAGCAAATGGATCGCTGCAATTTGCAGAAACAACTGGAATTCAGGCAGCAAAACATGAATTTTCAGTTGCCATTTTTGGAAGATATGTTGAATTTTGATGTAAAAATATACCATAGGTTATTATTGTATATTTTATATATTCTAAGGAATTTTGGATGTCATCCCTGCACTACTCTATTACATATCTATCACATATCTGTGTCCATCAACACCCCACTTCCAACGATCCAATCAATTCCTGAAGGACAAAATCAAGTCCCACCCTTCATTTTTCTCATTCCAGAAGCTCCAGTTTTACCCAGATATATGTCACAATAGAGAAGAAAATACAATCATACCTTAAGTTTAATTTTTTTCCTCCAATTCTTCAATCATCTTTATCTTTTATTTTTATTTATTTTTTATCATTATCAGTCGGGTGCATGTAACGAAAGATGCAATCATTTCAGTCAGGGACCCATGGATTCAGGAACTAGTAGGATCAACACCTTCTGTGTTTTTCCAAATGCTAGTAATCCCCAGACACCTTGTTTGAATAGAGCCAACACACCCTCCCTTGAGGTGACATTACAACAGTTTCAGGGACAGACATTACATTATAGTAGCTAGTCCTTCTGCTTGGTTGAGCACATTCTTGAGCCGTGAAACTCAATTAATAACAGCATATCCACATGTTCAGCTGGGAATGTCTACTAAATTTGAAGGGACAAGAAAAGAGTTTAAAAATAAGATCCAACTGTGAATTGGATACATAAATTAAAAGAAGTCATAATGGCTATAGCAGCATACAGTAGAATGTGGCTAACACTATCAACAAACAAAATTCAATATATATTATTTTATATTATTTTTGATACACATACACACACACACACACACACACACACACACACACACACACACACACACACACACACACACACACACACACACACACACACACACACACCACACACAGGTTCTTTTAAGATTTTCAACAACACTACAGTACATATTTTCAAAAAGAATAGTCAAACAGGTGATCGTCAATATACTGTGTTGTTTGCCAGGCATTCTAAGAAATGTATGGGTAGCCTACGTGAGTGTGTTTCAAGGTCTATGCCGAGGAAGCAGCATAAATACCCATGTTTGATTCAGATTGTGAACATTAAGCGATGGTTTTGATGGGCTTAGGGAAAAAGGCAGCATAGGCAACACAAAAAAGTGAACACACACACACACATACACTTCAAAATAAATGTGCCTCCTCCCGCTAGACGACAGTTGGCAGAGCACTGGTGTGTGTGTGTGTGTGTGTGTGTGTGTGTGTGTGTGTGTGTGTGTGTGTGTGTGCGTGTGTGTGTGTGTGTGTGTGTGTGTGTGTGTGTGTGTGTGTGTGTGTGTGTGTGTGTGTGTGTGTGTGTGTGTGTGTGTGTTTAAGAGGCATCTAATGGTCATCTGGGTTTATTAATATTATGAATGCATTATTCTACAGTAGTAATACCAATTAAGAGAGATATAATATTCACATGTAAATATACATGGTGTTTCAAAAGTGTCTGTATGATTGCTTGGGCAAGGTGGTGGCCAAGGATGTAAAGCAAGTTTTTCAGTGAAAAACAACATAAATATCCGTCTACTTACACAATGATATTGTATGCTTTCAGAAGACTTTTAAAATATAGTATATGAGTTGATGGACTTCTTTAATGATGATTTATGTGGTATTATATCCTTTCTGGAGCTTGACAGTCTCAGTCCCCATCTGCTTTCACTCTATGGAGAAAAAAAAGAGCAATACCACACTAGGCTACTAAAAAATCTGAAAATATATTTAGTTTTATCAATTCAACATTTTAAATGATAAATGATTTTTGCTTCTTATTCAGTTTAATTAATTAAAACGAGCTAAAGTAACCGAACAGTTCCATTGACTTCCATGGAAAATTAAAAAATACTATGGACGTCATTTGGGCCCATCAACTGTTTGGTTACCCATTTTCTTCAAAATATCTTCTTTGGTGTTCAGCAGAAGTTGACAGAACTTGTTGAGAGAACTTTATTCAAGTGTGCTATACTTCTTTTAAACTAAAAATATGAAAGTATACTTTCAGTCTATACTTTTTATGTACAGTACTTCTCAGAAATATACATAATCTACTTCTCAGATATATACTTGCACTTAAGTATATTTGACTTATACTGACAGAAAAGTCTAAATATATTTGGCATTACTTGTACTCAATCTTTTGATTGAGCCATCGAGATGTACTTAAAAGTATAATTAAGTATTCTAAGTATACTTGTCCTGTAGTACTTTTTTATTTGAGAAGCCTTAAATAGGCCTACCTTTTTCATATAGGCTAGTTTTGCATAGCCTACTGTCTTACATACTTTCATTGTTTAAAAATATTGATTTATAAAGAAAACAGATATATATGTTGCTAATTTTAAGTATTTTAAGTATTTTAAGTATTGACTTTAATTTTAAGTAAGTTTCCCTTTTTACCTTTGGGTTTTTTTGGGAGAGTTTTTATTTTCTTATGAGGGTTTAAGTCAGGGATTGTCGCTTTTTTCCTTGATATAAAGTGGGCCTGTTAAGCCCTTTCAGAGAAAAGTGAGTTGCCTCAAAATTAACTTGCAACTTGAACTTCAAATGTATTGTACTCCGTTCTCTCCTTCAGCATGACATGCCATGCTTAAGGAGGTGGAGGTGCACAATGCTGGTGGAGAATCTTGAGATTGAAGGGTACCAGTGTCTTTAAAAAAATTTAGATAAATTCAAAATATCATTGGCAGTAATCTGGGGCAGCAAGGGTTTTTTTTGTTTGTTTTTTGTACTTATTACTACAGCCATGGCCGGAGGTTTGCCCACTTTACCAAGCAGGGAATACAGATGGCCTGGGGAAGTCTGGACCCAATTATCCGCATCCCTAGGAAGAGGAAATATGATGAGGTCACCGTGGTACGAATTATGGCGACATTTTTACAGGCCCAAAAACTTGGTCTAAAGTAATCATCTTTCTTGTGCTTTACATGTAGTAGGCTATTATGTAATATGCATCTCACTCCCTTGTTTTAAAGGAACCTGTCCCCTTAAAACCATGCAAGGCGAAGGAGCCATGCAGAGTCGAGTCCTCTCGGGAGGGAATTGGCATTTTGCAGGCATGCATCTGTGAAGCACATCTATGAGCCATAGTTTAAACTCACTCACAGGATCACATATTTATATGTGCACTCCATGTAGACGTGCCAGCTTGCCACTTCTTACATACTGTACCTTAATCCAAGATGCAACAATAACTACATATATGGCAGGGGTCTTCAACCCTGATCCAGGGGACCCACTATCCTGCAGAGTTTAGCTCCAACCTTAATCAAACACCCCTGATCTCTTCAGGATTGCTTGAAAATCACAGGCAGGTGTGCTGAAGCGGGCTGGAACTAAATTTTGTGGAACAGCGGGTCCCCTGGAGCAGGGTTGAAGACCTCCAGTACATGCTGTTTGCAGGACACAAATGTGCAGGCTACAGAACATGCCAATTAAGAGGCATGATCACCCTTCACCCTTTACTGGTCGATGATGATGATGGAGACCCGTTATTGAGCCTACTGATTTTGTAGTGACTCATACTGCCTGAGGAAATTTTGTAGATGATCTTGATCCTTCTAGTGCTACAAGATGGTGATCCTGCAATTCGTACCCTTGCTCTCGCATGCACTTGTTTCTGCAGGATAGTGAGAGAGGAATCCTTTCTGAAGGAAGCACACTTCTGCTGGCTACACAATAAGTTATGTCTCTTTCCTTTTGCCCTCCTCCCATATTTAGGTAAAGCACCTCTGAGCAATAGGTTAAAGTCACTCACTCACAGGATCACGGTGCACTCAACTTTGACATGCCAGCTTTCCGCTTTTTACATTGCAGCAAGGGCAGAGCAAAGCGTTTGGAACTTTGAGCTTGTCAATCTGTGTCCTGCAGATGCCAGCAACACAACACATTAGATGGGCCCTGGAGTGGTCACTTGCCATTATTAAAATTTAAATGCGTGTTGTACATAGATGTTGCCTAATTTATTCTTCTCTATACCAGTATATGACTGTTTCCTCTGTGACTTTTGTGCAGCTGTGGTGCTTTTGAGTGACGATTCTACATTTGTCCTTTATCTGTCTATGTGTGGGCCTAAGTTATGATTCAAGTCAAGGTTCTAGTGCTAAAATTATTTTAATCATAATATAATCTACACTAGACATAGTGTATAATTTTTGTTTTAGGCAATAAGTGTTTCTTTTAATTGCTAAATTTCTTGTTGTGGTGGCACACCACTACTTAAATGAATATTGAGGAATTATTGTATTAAAAAAAGAACATACATGAACCTTTCTCTTCATTTGTCATCAGGTCTGGTAAACTGGAACTCCTTTTCAGAGGACCATAGAAGGACCTACAGAATTCCCTATCTGATCTCCCGTTGCATTCAATGCAATGACCTGTACAAAGACTGTGAAGTATACTGGGGAACTTCAAGGGTTCTACTCTGAAAATTATTTTGCAGGATACTGCAGCATGGACTGTTTTTATGCGGCTGGAGGCACGATCTGATTTTCTATGACAATATTAGTGTCAGAACTTCTAGACCGAGTTTGCATAAACCCTCATTGTGATGTCCTTCAATAAAATATTTTGTGATGAGTGTGCTTGTAGTTAATTTGTCTCAAAGTATCATAAGATGTGTTTGACAGTGGTGCATTTAACTGTTCATTAGTGTTGTCAAAAATTCATTGTCAGCACATCAGGCATACAATACGCCATGAAAAGATGTTTAAAAATATTTATTTAAAAAAAAGTGTTTTAGACAAAGCCCAATTCCACAAGGACAAATTGAAAAAACAATACATTGCAATATGGTTTCTAGCAATACATTATCAATACCTTGGCACTAATGCAGATTGCAACTTGCTTTACTGTATACAGACAAAACGTCTCGGGTTATGACTATAACCCTTGTTCCCGGAGAAGGGAACGAGACACTGCGTCGAGAACTCGATACTTTGGGGACGCTCCCTTAGTGTGCGCCTCTGAAGTAAGAATGAAACTATTCCAATCCTGATTGGCGTTACGTCCTGACGTAACATGTGACGGCATAACCGGAAGTATAAAGGTGACGCTGAAACACACACATACCAGCCTCGCGATGAAGCAACACGCTCTAAGGCCTCGAGGGGCGTGGCAGAGCGACGCAGTGTCTCGTTCCCTTCTCAGGGAACAAAGGTTATAGTCATAACCCTGAGACGTTCCCTTTCGAGGGAACTCAAGACTGCGTTCGAGAACACGACACTTTGGGGAACGAATGCCCACTAGGCCACGCACCGAAAAGGCCTGTCCCGGAGTGAAACTGATTCAGGCACTGAAGCCGAAAAACACGTGTGCGCCAGGTGTACTAGGGAGGTGTAAACTGTAAAACCTAATAAAAGTGTGTGGGGTAGCCCAGCCGGCTGCCTCACAGATCTCCTGGAGGGGCACTCCCGAAAGGAGGGCCCTAGAGGAAGCCACGCCTCTAGTCGAATGAGCCCTAACAGCTAAAGGTGAAGGCAAGTTGCGCATCTTGTAAGCCGAGGTAATAGCCTGAACAATCCAATTACTAATAGTTTGCTTGGATGCCGAGAGCCCCTTCTTAGGTGACCCAAAACACACCAATAATTGGTCCGGCCTCCTCCAAGAAGAGGACCTCTCGGGGTACACGCTCAAAGCTCTGACGGGGCATAGCAAATGAAGCTTCTCTTCTTCTGCCGACACATGAGGTGGAGGATGGAATGCCTGAAGGACCGTGGACCGAGCCGTATTCGTAGAAACCTTAGGCACGTAGCCCGGACTTGGGTGCAAAAAGGCTTTAACTCTGCCAGGGGCAAACTCCAAGCAAGCTGGTGTCACTGCCAGGGCTTGGAGATCTCCCACCCTCTTAAGAGAAGTAATTACATTTTTAGCGTAAGATCCCTAGGCGAAGCCGACTGCAGAGGTTCGAAGGGGGCCAGCGATAACCCTTCGAGAACCACCGCCAGGTCCCAGACAGGAACCCTGGACCTGGTTGACGGTCTCATCCTCCAAGTACCACGGAGAAAACGTATGACCAACTGGTGCCTCCCCAGAGGCCCATCACTTTTTTTACAGTGCGTGGAAAGCCGCAATAGCAGCCACGTACACTTTAAGCGTGGAAGGGGAGAGACCCGCAGAGAAACGATCGTGCAAAAACTCCAGAACTGAAGCCACCGGGCAGTTTACTGGATCTAAATCCTGTTCTCTACACCAAGTGACAAATACATTCCACTTGAGGCCATATAATCTCCTAGTAGACGGAGCCCTAGAGCTAAGTATGGTTTCAACCACCTCAGCTGATAGACCAGCATTTAGGTACTGAACCCCTTCAGAGGCCAGACCCAAAGTTTCCACAGTTCCAGGTGAGGGTGGAAGATTGTGCCCTCCACCTGAGACAACAGATCCCTCCTCAGAGGAATCTGCCATGGCGGAGCTGTCAGGAGTGATATCATGTCTGAAAACCACACTAGGGTCGGCCACATTGGGGCAACCAGAAGTAGACTGATGCCCTCTTGACGGACCCTCTCCAGGACTTCCGGAAGCAGAGCGATCGGGGGAAATGCGTACAGGCGAAGCCTCGGCCATGCATGTACCATAGCATCCAACCCCAGTGGGGCTGGATGTGAGAGGGAGAACCAAAGTGGGCAGTGGGACGTCTCTCGAGACGCAAATAGATCCACTTCCATTGGTCCAAACCTCTCCCATATCAACTTCACCACATCTGGATGAAGTCTCCATTCCCCGGGCCTCAGCCCCTGCCTCGACAGGATGTCTGCTCCCTGATTCTGAACCCCCGGAATATACATTGCTCTGATAGACAGTATTTTCCCCTGGGACCAAAGAATAATCTGATGCGCCAGTCTGCACAGAGGGAGCGATCTGAGTCCCCCTTGTCGGCTCAGATAAGCTACCACTGATGTATTGTCTGATCGTACTAAGGCGTGGTAACCTCTGATGTCTGGAAGGAAGCTCCTCAAAGCCCTGAACACAGCTATCATCTCTAGACAGTTTATGTGCCAAGAATGATGATGGTCCTGCCACAGACCCCTGGCAAAGCGGCCGTCCATGACCGCACCCCAGCCAGTGAGGGAGGCGTCTGTCGAAACGGCTTTCCGGCGACATGAAGCTCCCAACACTGGCCCTTGGGACAGGAACCAAGGTTTCTTCCATATTTGTAGAGAACGTAGGCATCTGCGCGTTACTCTGATCATACGAAACGGATTCCCCTTGGGAGAAAACCCCTTGGCTTTTAGCCGGGGCCTCATATGTAGAAGGCCCAAAGGTAAAATATTGGATGCCGCTGCCATGAGGCCCAGCATTCTTTGAAATTGCTTCACAGTGATGGCCTGACCTAGCTTTACTCCTGAAACCATATTTAGGATGGACTGGACACGTGCGGGAGACATGTGTGCTACCATCGTAATCGAATGCCATACCACACATAGAAACGTTGTTTCCTGAGCTGGTTCCAACACGCTCTTTTTCGTGTTGAGTCTCAACCCCAAATTCTGAATGTGGCCAAGGACGACATCTCGATGCCGAACTGCCATTTCCCTAGACTGAGCCAATATAAGCCAGTCGTCGATATAATTCAGTATACGAATAACCTGGAGTCTGAGAGGAGCCAGAGCTGCATCCATACACTTCGTGAACGTGCGGGGAGAGAGTGCTAGGCCGAACGGAAGAACCCGATATTGATATGCTTCGCCCCCGAAAGCAAACCTTAGGTACCTCCTGTGACATGGAAGGATGGAGACATGAAAATAGGCGTCGTTTAGGTCTATTGTGACAAACCAGTCCTCGGACCTGATTTGGTTCACAATGATGGGAATCGTCAGCATCTTGAACCTGAGCCTCCTCAGAGACTGATTCAAGTACCTCAAGTCCAAAATCGGCCTGAGCCCGCCATCCTTCTTTGGAACTATAAAGTATCGGCTGTAAAACCCTGAATCTCTCTCTGGTAGGGGAACACATTCTATGGCCCCTTTGACCAGTAGAGCCTGTACTTCTTGTTCCATAACCCGAGCCTGTTCTGGAACCACTGTAGTTGGTGGCACCCCTGCAAACCTGGGAGGTTGGTGACCGAACTGCAGTCTGTACCCTTTTTCTATTATATTCAGGACCCATATAGAAATATTTGGAAGAAATACCACTCCAAAAAATTTACTAAGGGAACCAGCCTCTCAAGGCTGGCCTCGCGTGTTTCTCGAGCACTGTTCTCGACCTTCTGAAGCAGCGAACTGGCAGGAAGCGGACGAGAATAATTTTTCGACCATAGGTGGTGCTCTTTTGCAAGCTCTTGGGGCGAGCGCCATGGTGTATGTTCGCTGGAAATTGATGCGACCTGAAGCGTCAGTGACGGCGGGACAACATCTTTTTCCGAAGGGCTCCGCTGGGAAAACAACCTCGGTTGCCTCACAGCGGGGGGGACAGCCCTTAGAGGTCCTATTACTCTGGCTAGGACCTCTTTCCTGAAGCCCTCTTAGCCTGAATGACGGCCCTCAAGTCGCCCTTCTGGCCAACAGATTTAGAATGAGAGCGTTTTCTCTGTTGCCAAGCTCCGGTAGGAGGGGCTCGAGAGGAAACGCTCTCCTTCTGCTCCAGGCGATGAGAGGAGCTGGCTGATGGCTGAGGCTGGCCACTTGGACCAGCCCTCCCATATCTAGACCGGCGGGGGAGGTACTGCTGAAAAGCTGCCGACTGTTTTTTCGCCTCCTGAAACCTGTCGACGACAGTAGATACTGCGTCGCCGAACAGGCCAGAAGGCGATATCGGAGCATCTAACAAAAAGGAACGATCTTTATCTTTCATGCCCGATAAATTTAACCACAAATGCTTCTCCGTGGCCACCAAAGCTGACATGGAGCGGCCAATAGCACAGGCTGTCTCCTTAGTGGCACGGAGAGATAAATCTGCGGCTCTTCTTAGCTCAGCAATATCAGCAGGTGTTGGTCCCTCCCCCTCATCTAGATCTTTGAGAATATCGGCTTGGTACGCCTGCAAAATAGCCATCGAGTGCAGGGACGCACCAGCTCGACCAGCCACCATATACGCCCTGCTCACCAATGCAGAGGTGTCCCTACATGGTTTGCTTGGCAGCGCCGGGGCTTTAAGCGAGGATACCGCTTCAGGAGAAAGATAGCTCACCAAAGCTTCCTCCACACGCGGCAATCTGCCATACCCCGCCTCTCTCTCACCCACAACATTACTATAATCACATGATGTATTATGTGAGATGCGAGACGAGTGGGGCTTTTCCCAGGATCTAACTATCTCTTTATGGAGATCTGAGAAAAAAGGAAAGCCCCGGCGCTGAGGTTGTAAACGGTGCTGCAGGAATCTCTCGTCTAATTTACTCTGACGAGATTCCTCCTGCTTATCTTGTGGCCAGCTGATGTTGAGTCTGGCCACAGCACGCGTTACAACCTCCACCAGTTCCTCATAAGCGGGAACATGAGCTGGCGAGTGTGACTCATGTTCCGCACTCCTGATGCTGAGCACATCCACTTCCTCGGAAGCAGACAGCTCAAGCACCGGGCACTCATCACGGGCAGAAGAAGCCGCAGCGCGGGCTTCTGCACCATGAGCGAGCGTTATAGAATCCGCAGATGACGAACGAGAAAGTGCCTCGGCAGTCTCTTTCTCATCTGCTAGATCCTTCTGCGATCCCCACGATCTAAGCCTCCGCGCCGCCTCAACAGACGCAGGACCTGAACCGCAAGGATCGCGAGCTTGGCCATCTTTAGAAAAAATAGCCAAGCGGGAGCGCAGCACTCTTAGTGGGAGTGCTTCACAGTGTTCAAAGGGCTCACAAGCGGCTCCCTCGAGAGCTGCCTGTGCGTGCTGCACTCCCAAACAATTTACACATAACGGATGCGTGTCTCTACCCGTAATAAATCTAGGACAGGGGTGCACACATCTCGTAAATTGTTCACTCGCCATACTTTCAAAGACAGACAACAATAAATAGGACAGACAGTTTCAACATAGAGCGCTTGCTGAAGAGCGATAGCTGGTATGTGTGTGTTTCAGCGTCACCTTTATACTTCCGGTTATGCCGACACATGTTACGTCAGGACGCAACGCCAATCAGGATTGGAATAGTTTCATTCTTACCTCAGAGGCGCACGCTAAGGGAGCGTCCCCAAAGTGTCGGGTTCTCGACGCAGTGTTGAGTTCACTCGAAAGGGAACAAGCATTTTGAAGATGTCATCTCAGAGGTTTCTGTTCTTGTGCAACTAAGAGTCAGTTTAATTAACTCGAGTATATTCAGTTATGTTGAACTCATGCAAGAGCGATTAAAAAGCATATGGAACTGTTTTTTTTCTTTTTTTTATGAATACAAAATCTGAATAGAACTGTCACGGAGTGAAGAATCACTTGACAAGGCAGGCTTCGTGAAAAGGCCCCGGAGGGTGGATTTATTTACAATTAAACAAAACTGGTGAAAGAAGGTAAGCCGGTGCGTGATGGCTGGTGCTATAAGTGCTCTTCGGTGTTCAATCCCAACGAAAGTGGGTGTCCAAACCGTGTTCCACAACGGTGGGCTGTCAGTCACTCATTGCTTTCTGGGGAGAACAGAGAGAAAGGTTAGACCAGCGGTTTCCTTAGGTTCGAGACTAGCGTCTGCCTGTTTGCTAGGCACGTGCTGCTTATGTGGCTGTGGGCTGATTGGGAGCAGCTGTGACCGATCAGCCGGCGATGAGGAGGTGCAGGTGTTTTGTGTTGGTTGCCAGGGCGACGCTGATTCCTCCGAGGACGCCCGTCACATTCCCCCCCCTAAGCGTCGTTCTGGTCCTGTGAATGAATGGAGAAAGCAGGGGTGAAGTAAGGGGAGGGTGGGGAATGACCCCTGACAGACCTGCATAAGCTGTCCAGATCCGTGAGAGGCCATCGGCGTTCGCGTTGGCGACCCCGGCCCGATGTCGTACCTCAAAGTGGAAGTCCTGGAGCGCTAGGAACCAGCGAGTCACCCTGGCGTTGGTGTCCTTGGCGCGGGCCATCCATTGTAGGGTCGCGTGGTCTGTGACCAGGGTGAACTTGCGGCCTAGGAGGTAGTACCGGAGCTCCAGGACTGCCCACTTGATAGCCAGGGGTTCCTTCTCCACGGATGCGTACTTCCTCTCGGCCGGGGACAACTTCCTGCTGATGTAAATGATCGGATGCTCCTCACCTCCCTGGATTTGGGACAGGACGGCTCCCAGTCCTGTGTCAGAGGCATCCGTCTGCAGCAGAAAGGGGCAGCTGAAGTCGGGAGCACGGAGTACGGGTGAGGACGTAAGCGCTGCTTTGACCTGGGCAAAGGCCTCCTCGACCGATGGGGTCCAGCATACTTTCTCCGGCTGCCCCTTCCTGGTCAGGTCTGTCAGGGGGGCGGCTAAAGAGGAGATGTTGGGGATAAAACATCGGTAATAACCCGCCAACCCCAAGAAGGCTCGTACCTGGGTCTTCGTCCGGGGTCTCGGGGCGGAGTGGACGGCCTCTACTTTTTTTTCCTGCGGCCGTATGAGCCCTCGTCCGACCTGGAAGCCCAGGTACTTGGCCTCGGAGAGGGCTAGGTGGCATTTGCGGGGATTAGCGGTGAGTCCAGCCCGCCGGAGCTCCGAGAGCACCCTCCGCAGATGATCCAAATGTTCCTCCCATGCCTCGGAGTGGATCACCACATCATCTATGTAGGCGGCTGCGTACGCCTGGTGGGGTCGCAGGACGATGTCCATCATTCTCTGGAACGTCGCTGGGGCCCCGTGCAGGCCAAAGGGAAGGGTCCGGTACTGCCAGTGGCCACTGGGAGTCGAGAAGGCAGTCTTCGGCTTAGCAGCTTCAGAGAGCGGTACCTGCCAATAGCCCTTGGTAAGGTCTAGAGTGCTAATGTACCGGGCCCTTCCGAGGCGGTCCAGCAGTTCGTCGACCCGAGGCATAGGGTACCCGTCGAATTCGGAGACTTCGTTCAGGCGGCGGAAGTCGTTACAAAAGCGGAAGGTGCCATCCGGCTTTGGGACCATCACAATGGGGCTGGACCACGGACTCCGGGACGGTTAAATTACCCCCAACTTCAGCATTTGTTGGATCTCTTCCTCAATAGCCTGCCGACGAGCTTCCGGGATGCGGTAGGGCCGTTGCCTGACGATGACTCCTGGGGGTGTCTTGATGTCGTGCTGGATCACGCTGGTCTGCCCGGGCTGGGAAGAGAACACGTCTTGGAACTGACTGACCAGGTGCTGCAGCTCCACCTTCTGGGCAGCTGAGAGATGAGGGTTGACGTCAACAACCACGGGATCGGTGAGACTCAAGGCAGCCAGCTGGTCCCGTGTCCCCACCCTCTTCTTCAGGAGGTTGATATGGTATAGTTGCTCCGCCTGCCGTCGACCCGGTTGCCTCAGCCGGTACGTGACTGGTCCAATCCTTTCCACCACCGTAAATGGCCCTTTCCAGGAGGCCAGGAACTTGCAGGCGGAGCTGGGGACCAGGACCATGACGCGGTCTCCGGGCTGGAATTCCCGTGGTTGTGCTGCCCGGTTGTAGTGGCGTTGCTGCACTTGCTGGTCCTTGCTGAGGTGTTCCCGGACCAATGGCATCACTCGATCGATCCGTTCTCTCATCTGTCGAACGTGTTCGATGATAGTGCGATGAGGGGCCGCCTGCTGCTCCCAGGCTTCCCTGGCGACGTCCAGGAGCCCACGTGGTTGACGGCCGGACAGGAGCTCAAAGGGGGTGAAGCCAGTTGAGGCCTGGGGGACTTCGCGGATCCCAAAGAGCACGTAGGGAATCATGAGATCCCAATCCCGCTTATCCTCCGCCGCCACGCGTCTAAGCATCTGCTTGAGGGTCTGGTTGAACCTCTCTACGAGTCCATCCGTCTGAGGGTGGTAGACTGTGGTCCTAAACTGCTTCACCCGTAGCAGTTTGCAGAGATCCGCCATCAGCCGGGACATGAACGGGGTCCCCAGGTCAGTCAGGATCTCCGAGGGGAGGCCGACTCGGCTGGCCATCAGAAACAGCTCCTGGGCGATGGACTTCGCGGTGGCCTTACGCAGGGGGACTGCTTCTGGGTACCGGGTGGCATAGTCAACGATCACCAGGATGTGCTCGTGTCCCCGGGCAGACTTTGGCAACGGCCCCACTATGTCCATTCCAATCCGTTCGAAGGGCACTTCGATGATCGGCAACGGGATGAGAGGGCTGGGGGGTGGGGTCCTGGGCGACGTGACCTGGCAGGCCGGGCAGGCTTGGCAGAACCGCTTCACTTCGGCCTCTAGGCCCGGCCAGAGGAAGCGGTCGCGGATGCGCTGAGTGGTGTTGGCTGCCCCGAGGTGACCTGCCATGGGATGGGAATGCGCCAGCTCCAGGATGGTTTCGGTCTTGGCTCGGGGTACAACCAGCAATTTCTTCTCCTCCCCCCTCCGCTGAGCGACACAGTAGAGCAGGCCGTTCTCAACGACAAAATGCGGGAGAGGATGGGGCCGTGGGAGGACGTCTTTTCCATCGACGACTCGCACCTGAGCCCAACAGTGCTTGAGCCGATCGTCCTCCCGCTGTTCCTTGGCGAAGGAGCCCCCTCCAGCAGCCTGTTGGTATACATCATAAAACAGATTAGTAGTCTGGGAAGGGGACTCACCATCTCTCCCGCTGTCGGAGGTGAGCAGGGCTGGTCGGTGGCGGGGTCCACGAGGCCGTCTTCGTCTTTGACGGTTCCCCTCTGGGCTGGCAGGCTGAGTAGCGGCGGCGAGCAGTCTGTCGAAGCCGGGCCAATCTCTCCCAAGCAGTACGGCCACCGGCAGGTCCTTCACCAGGCCAGCCAGTTCCAGGGTGTTGGAAGGGTTCCTCATCCCAACCGCTTGTTGATGTGCGCGGGGCAGAGCGCGGAAGAGGCGATCGACCACCACTCGTTCCGCTACCTGAGCTGCGGTGGGGTTCCCTTCCAAGAGCCAGTGATGAGCAATGCGGCTGAGCTCGGCTGCTTGGGCACGGGCTGGCACACCGGGGCTTGAACTCCCATTCCTGAAACTGCTGCGCGGCGCAGATGGATGAGAGGCCGAGCCTCGCCAAAATTCCCCGCTTGACTTCGTTTTAGTCTTCGGCGTCCGCACGGGGAAGTGAGAAATAAGCCCGTTGGGCTTCTCCGGTGAGGAGAGGTGCCAGCGCGCGTGCCCACTCGTCCTCGGGCCATGCTTCATACTGAGCGGTGGTTTCAAAGACCTGCAGGAAGGCTTCCACGTCGTCATCAGCGGTCATCTTCGGCAGCAGTCGGGTTGCTTGAGCGCGAGGATCATGCACCGGAACGCGCTGGGCGGCGGTGGCACGGATGGCGGTGAGTTCTTCCTCCGTCCTGCCCTGGCAAGTGGCGAGATGTTCCACGATTTGTTGCTGGCGGATGCTCACTTCAGCGAGGCGTTGTAACACTTCCTCCATCGCGGGGATGAGCGCGCCGCTTTCCACCACCTGTGGTGCACAGACCAACAAAAAAAAAAGGAAAAAATTAGGAGTTGGGGCGGTGAACTTGTCGGTGATTCTTCATGAATTTGCCTGCATTCTCCACCACGGAGTGAAAAATCACTTGACAAGGCAGGCTTGGTGAAAAGGCCCTGGAGGGTGGATTTATTTACAATTAAACAAAACTGGTGAAAGAAGGTAAGCCGGTGGGCTGTCAGTCACTCGCTGCTTTCTGGGGAGAACAGAGAGAAAGGTTAGACCAGCGCTTTCCTTAGGTTCGAGACTAGCGTCTGCCTGTTTGCTAGGCATGTGCTGCTTATGTGGCTGTGGGATGATTGTGAGCAGCTGTGACCGATCAGCCGGCGATGAGGAGGTGCAGGTGTTTTGTGTTGGTTGCCAGGGCGACGCTGATTCCTCCGAGGACGCCCGTCACAAGAACAAAATGGCATAAAACAGTTATTATACAAAAAAATTGATGTCATACACCGAAGCTATCGCGGTGCTTTTGAGCGATTCAAAAGCATATGGGAACTGTTTTCGTGGTAATTTGTGAGTGGATGTAACTTGAATTGGCCGTAACTTAAAGGGGTGTAACTTGAAGTCTTGCAGTCTGCAAACAGTTTCTATTGGAATTTTCTGGCTATCCATGTGTTTACTGTTATACGGTATAGGGGCTGTTATATAGATATACGGTATATCTTCTGAAAGAGTAGAGAATTGCTGGATCAAAACACAGGTGAAGAAAAAGCAGAGACAAGCGTTAGAACGTTGCTTACGAAAATGTAAAATAACGTGATTTTACATTTTCGTAAGCAATGTTCTATTGCTTGTCTCTGCTTCTCCTTCACATGTATTTTGGAATTTAGTTGATGAACTCGAACTACTCTATATGTGTCCGAAATTCGAAACCGTGCTGGTCCAGCGTAATATCATACAGGTATAAATTCCTTTTTAATTTGTTATTAAATTATTTAATTTAGGTTTAGGTGCTAGTTTCCATGTCAGAATACAAGATACATCTTTAAATTACTACTGGAGCCGCCAGTTTGCTACGTTTCAAATTATTATTATTAAACAGCACAAACTAGTCCGATTTTTTTTGTTTAAAATGTTGCTTTTTTATGAAACCTACCCACATTCAAGTGTTGATAAAAAAAGGATGCATGAAGCTATAATAAAACAAATTTAAAAAATGGAAAGAGTAAAGTACAGTTAAAGGTATTTTGAGTATAAAAAAGATATACCAAATAGGAACATAGTATTATACTTAAAGTGCAAAAATAATATATATAATAGTAAACTATAAGTTTGATGTTATGTTCACTTAAAGAAAACTTTAAGTAGTAAAGTACTAAACTAATAGTTTACTGAGAGTATACTTCAAAGTGTACGTTCATAAATTAAAAAAAATTTGCTTCAAGTATTTGTCTAGTAAACTATGAGTATACCTATAAGTTCACTTGTAGTATAGTTGAACTACAAACAAAACACTTTATGTACTCAAAGTTTACTAGTGTTACACTTAAAAGTATAATTAAAAGTATACTTTTAAAAAGTGGGCCAGTTTAGTCCCTAGTACTCTTGAAATGGTACACTTACAATTATACTTTAAGTGCATTGATATTGGTATACTTACTACATACTTAACTATACTTGAATTTAAGTAGGCTATACTTAATAAAATGAACTTGAAGTATACTTTTTTTTTGTAAAGGTTAACTGGGCAGTGGATCTGCTGTTCCTACAATTCTTTGCAAGGGGCTGCATTAGGACAGTAAATTAATTTTAAAATAAAGTTGGAACTTTAATAAAGTTCTTTGTAAATTAATTTGACTTAATCCAACTAAATTATGTTGATCTACCTAGACTGATTTAATTTGAATGAAATAAAATAAAATCTGTAAAACATTTTGAAAGTTTTGCCAAGCATTAATACATGTTTGGGTCATTAGCGAACCGGATCTATATCTAACACGGCTGGATCTCTACCTGTCACGATAATATAATACTCTCCTGATATTAGAGTAACAATTACAGAAGAATAAAATAAAGCATATTTTGTTACCTTTTGGAGCTTGGAAGAGTTTAGTTTGAGCAGATGTTTTATACCATCATCACTGTCCTCGTCAGAGCTCATTTCCCAGTACATTCAGCATCCAGCTTATATTTTGATCTCAAACATATTCTCAAAACTATTAATTTAAACATCTTCAAAATCAATATTTTGATTGCTGACAGCTTCTTCACCAGATCCACCATTAAGTGACATTGACACTAATATTTGATTGCATTCAGGACTTGCTCTGTGAATTGCTGAGCCATTTCATAGTTTGTAATTTAAATTTCTGATTGGAATTAAAAACTACAAAATCTAATATATTCTCTTCTTTTGGACTCATTGCCGTCAGCTGCTAGAGAACAAATATTGACTCTGTCAGTCCCATGAATATTGTTCACTGTGCTCTGTCCTCTTTAAATGAAGCCATATCTCTTTGTCTCCCACTCACTCACTCTCTCCTTTCAGCCCAATTCCAGCAATCTCCATCCACCTCTTCTGAAGATCTGAGGTGCCCTGCTGTTCACGGCCGGAGGGGCCTGTCCACTGGCTCAAGAGTGTCAGGCCAGCTATGAGAGCTTCCACCTTGGGCACATCACAGATCCTGCTGCCCTGGAGACATCCATGTACATCTAATCACCAAGGCATTTTCCACCATTTCACCTATTCCATCTTTTTCCTCTCTACTTCTTCTCCCCCCTCTCCCTCCATCCTTCCATCCATCGCTCTCATCCTGCAGGAAACATACAAGACTATTAATGTCAAATAGCTATTGGTGAAACATTCTTCTAATGCACCTGCAGAGCAGACTAGCTAAGGGCAAAGACTTGATTAATGTGTGTGTGTGTGTGTGTGTGTGTGTGTGTGTGTGTGTGTGTGTGTGTGTGTGTGTGTGTGTGTGTGTGTGTGTGTGTGTGTGTGTGTGTGTGTGTGTGTGTGTGTGTGTGTGTGTGTGTGTGTGTGTGTGTGTGTGTGTTGAGTGAGACAGCGGGTGGGGGATCAGTTAGAGAGTAAAAGATAAAGGGCAGAACAGAGAGATACAGTGTTACGCTTTGATCGGAAAGGTCATGATTTCAGTTGCATATTTTTAAAGGAGTTGAACCCACCAGAAAGAAAGAAAGAGTGCAAATTTGCTATTTGGAAGTGTATTTATTTTCATCCTTTCCTATTCATTAATGTTTTCTTAGGTCAAATTTCTCATTTCAGCATTTCAGAACAGAGCTCCTCTACACAAAAGGATTCCATATGTACATGAATCTCTAACAGTTCCCTTTTCTCAACACCCTCTTTCTCCTCATCTCTTGTCCTGTCTCTCCTCCCCTTTCTTTTCCAATCTCCTGTCCTTCCCTGCCCTCTCTTTCACTCTCTCTTTTCTTTGCATAGCTACATGACTGGTAATGTCCATTTCTCCTCATCATGTGTCCTTGAGCCTTTCTCCGGTCTTAATTCCTATTACCGCTCAGAATGACCTGATCACTGCCTGCCCATTGTTCCTCTGCTTTCAAATGGCATTTTAATTAAGAGTCTGTCATGCACTGCAGATGAACCTTAGGCTCTGGACACTGGTCAGGCTAACTGGAACAGACTGACCGCAGCTCCGTGGCAGTTCAATTTCATTTTCGTCCTGCAAAATGAGAACAAAGAAAGAACCTTACAGCTTTGAAAACTGCACAAGAAGTGGATTTGAACGACACATGGCAATCAAAAAATATTTTTTTAATTGAATTTCCCCAAAAATTTCAAAACAAAAAGATTTAACAGCATTTTCCAGAAATGTATGGGAGGTCAAAGAGGTCATTTTAGAATATTTTTTAATTTACTAATTTAAATCTACTTTTTATTATAGTGCACAATTATTTAATTGCCATATTTATTCTAAGTACACTCAATAGAACTCTAATTTAATTAAACTGACAGTTGCGTAATAAAACATTAAATATTTAAAGATAAAACTGAAATGTTTTAAAAAACTACTTCTGTTTAGATAGCAATTGAAGGCTGCTTATTGGGACATTTAAACTAGATGTCATAATGAGCATTACTTTATTTAATGCCAAATTAAGTGCATCCAAATTACGTACAAAAGCAAAACTGGCTACTATGTCTCTAATGTGAACTTTACATTTCTATTTTAGTAAGACCTTAAGAAGCAATCCTTTTGTCTATAAGGTTGATCATATTTATTCCAACATTTATGGAAATCTCATGCCTTGTGGTCTAGTATGGTAAATGTCAGGCAACATAAATATCTTATCTAAGTTCACAGGCATGCAGACCGCAAAGAGCAGTTCAATGAGTGCAATGATTAATATATTTCTCAACATGTTTTCCTCAAAGAAAACCAAGTTCACCATTACAGCTAAAATGTAAATGTCGGACATATCATAAGGTAGAACACGCAATATGATGGCTAATGGTAAAAGCTGCCTTTGCTAATGTCTGTCATCCATCCGCTAATAATCACCCATTGACCTTGTGTATGAGTAAGCACTGGTCTGCCTTTTGTGCCAATTAAACTTGGCTAATTATCTGCTTAGCCTTTTAGCCTTCATCTGCAGTTCAATGTTAGCCAGAAGCCACAGCAATTAGCAGCCGGTCAGAACCCGGGGGGGGGGGGGGGGGCATCTATCTATCTATCTCTATCTGTATGTCTGTCCGTCCGTCCACCTGTCTGTCTGTCTATAGCTATCCATCATCCATCCATCCCTCATCTATCTATCTTTTTTGACTTTTCGAACATTTTTGATATTTATATACATTACTTTGAATTTTAAAGCTACAATATGCAATTGTTTTTCCCCACTAGATGTTGCTAACCTCTTACAATAAAGGCTTAGGTTGATGACTGATAATTCCAGCGGAATTATGGAACTTGTCGTCAAGCTGATGGATCTAATAATGTTTATGGACGAGTGAATACATTTATGTTTTTAACATGACCGTGGTATGAAGCAGGACATGATTGCTAATGAGAGACAGATATCAGTGCCACATGCGAGTCCCGATATTTCATTCTACCGAACTACCCGCAAGTGCTGAATTAATACTCACACAGGTCAGTTTATTAGACGAATGAAACTTGTGAGGTAGCGTAGCGCTGTTTCACTTGATCTAGAACACTATCACACTAAACTGTATTTGAGTGTGTTGAAAGTTATTATGTTATTCAATATGTTAGTTTGTTGGCTGTATGAGACTAGCAGTAAGCAAGATCAACATTAGAATTACATACAGATTATATTCTAACATTTCATCATGTTGAACTATATAACATTGATTAGTTTTATGAAGTCGAAGTTTGTCACGGACGTGGAGATCTCGGCATCTCGAAAACGCCACGGTGATATTGATCCTCATTTTAGTTCTTTAGACAAAATTCTTACATATTGTACCTTTACAACATTTTAATTCTACTTCCTTACATTCTAATTTAAATTCCAATGCTACATCTTGTTTTCTGCCTCAATTCAAATTCACTTCAAATTAAGGAGCTGAACTGGCTTTTAAAAGTCATTCTTAATGGTGCCCAACTCTAAGTAATGACTTGTGATCATCTAAGTGATGAATCTGAATCTGAATCTGAAGAAAACAGTAACCCATCAGTTTATGCAAGAAATTTTTTTTTAATACATTACCAAAAAAAAAAAAAATAGTGCATTGACATACTCGCATAATGCATGTGAAAAACATCCACACACACACTTGCCCATGCACATATTCAACTGACGTAAAAGCTTGTTCATTTAGCCATCCACCAACAAAGGTGAGTCTGTCAGTTACCATTGCTAATGAAGCCGAGAGCTGTAGCGTGCACACACTCATACACAACTTTACATAACTTTAACTGATGGCCACTGTTGAATTAACTAACCGTTAAAACCAATAATGTCCCTGTGACAGCACATGGGATGGAAGGACGCAGAGAAGGACTCTGCACTCTGTCAGGAGAGTATAATCAACACTGACAGAGGTATCATTTCACTGGAATATCTCGCCCCCTCTCTCTCTCTCTTTCTTTTTCACTGACTCACTCTCTCATGCATGCATAATATGACTTCATAAAAGATGGGTGACATGAAACAGCACAGGTTTGATTGGCAATTCAGCGACTGTCAGTTCTCCACTACCAGATTCATTTAATGCAGGGAAAGAGGGAAAAATATCCATGCAGATTCTGAACCAATAGCATTTCTTTTTTCATATAGATGATAATATAACATAATTCTATTTACACATACCACAAGGTGTAACTCGGATGGCATTTTGATAACACATTATTTCATCTCTGAATAAAATAATAACTTTTTGTTGCCATTGGCAAATAAGAAAACTTACACAGTCTTCTGCCTAGTTTTTTTTTCATACAATTTAACTTTTATGAAAAAGAATCAGAATTGGAAATGATTAACTGCAGAGAACCCAAATACAGTTTTTATAATGCTCTGGGGGAAAAAAATATTTGGCTTGGATGATAGACTCTTCCTTTACAAGAGTGATGCTTTAAAAGAAGTTTATTTTATATTATTCTCTTTTTGAAGTAAATCTTCTAGTGTAAATGTTTTAATGGGACAGAGCTGATATCAGTTTCTTTCAAATCTATTTTGCCAGAAGAATCAGCAGGGGTACAATGGGGCTATTTAGCATCCCAGGGTAGAAAACGTCTCAGGTTACGTATGTAAACCTGGTTCCCTGATAGGGAACGAGACACTGCGTTTGAGACGCGGTGGGAACGCTCTGCGTGATTACGTCGTGAAGCACGTGTTAAATCAGTCCAATGGAAGCCCGCTACGACATAGGTGACGTCATAGACCAGGAAACTATAAAGCAACCCTGAAATCAGACCGCGATAGCTTCTGAAAAACCTGAAGCAAGTCGATCAGGGCGTGCAGGAAGTATGGCAGGCAAACGCAGCGTCTCGTTCCCTATCAGGGAACCAGGGTTACATACGTAACCTGAGACGTTCCCTTTCAAGGGAACTCGAGCTGCGTTTGAGACGCGGTGGGAGCCCCCCACCCACTACGCCATAGTGACAAATGCCCGTTCTGTGTGAAGTCCTGCGTACTATAAGAACCAAGTCCGAGAACCAAACTCGGGTCGGCCAGTAAGGGGCTACTAGTAGCAGACGAGCCCCTTCTCGGTAAACCCTCTCCAGAACCCCCGGAAGCATAGATATCGGGGGAAAGGCGTACAGCCTCGGCCACACCCGCACCATCGCATCCAGACCGAGATGAGCTGGGTGCGTTAGAGAGAACCACATGGGACAATGGGTTGAATCTGATGATGCAAAAAGGTCTACCTGAGCACGACCGAACTCTTCCTACAGGAGCTCCACCACTTCGGGGTGAAGTCTCCACTCCCCGGGCCTCAGCCCCTGTCTCGACAGAATATCTGCTCCCACATTCTGACGCCCCGGATATATATACCGCCTTGAGCGACAATAACTTCCCCTGGGCCCATAGGAGGATCTGATGGGCCAATTTGCAGAGATGACAAGACTTCAGACCCCCCTGATGGTTGATATAGGAGACCACCGAAGTGTTGTCTGTGCAGACCAACACATGATGGCCTCTCAGGTCTGGCAGGAAATATTTGAGTGCTCGAAATACCGCCATCAACTCCAAACGATTTATGTGCCAGGAACATTGATGGTCCTGCCAAAGACCTTGCGCCGAGCGGCCACTCATGACCGCCCCCCACCCCGTGAGGGAAGCATCCGTCGAAAGCGTGACGCGTCGACAAGGAGCCCCCAACACTGGGGCCTGGGCGAGGAACCAAGGTTTCTTCCACATGACCAAGGCAGACTCATACAATGCTCACAATCAGCCCCCTCGAGGACTGACTGGGCATGCTCCACTCCCAAACAAGCAACACAAAGCTGATGTGTGTCCCCACCCGTGATATAGCGAGGGCAGGGAACAACACACCGTCTATAATCTTGCTTGCTCGCCATTTTATATGATATGGGCTTGACAGACAACAATAAATAGACAAGGACAGTTATACAGAGAGCGCTTGCTGAAGGTACAGAAGCTATCGCGGTCTGATTTCAGGGTCGCTTTATAGTTTCCTGGTCTATGACGTCGCCTATGTCGTAGCGGGCTTCCATTGGACTGATTTTACACGTGCTTCACGACGTAATGACGCAGAGCGTTCCCACCGCGTCTCAAATGCAGCTCGAGTTCCCTTGAAAGGGAACCCAATTGATTTTTTTCCTCTCTAAAATAAAATAGCAACAAATTCAGTAGCAATACAAAGTGAACATTGTACAATTGTCATAATGCATGAGTTGCATTGACAATGTGTTAATTTTGAGGTAATTTTGGAAGCACTTCAACAGGAACAAATACATGTTTTAATCAAGTATAGGTCGAAAAGGAATTTAAATGCTTGTTCAATTTGCTTAAACTTTATTTTGATGGTCGACTTTAGACATTCTACAAATTGTAAGTAACTTTGCAAACATATCAACTAAATCTCAGTATTAATAGACTGTTAGATTAAATGGTTTTCAAACTTTTTTTAACCCCTTTAAACCTTTAAAAAAATCTGGCGTTTGAACACTGCTTGTTCCAACAGTGACAACGGTCAACGGTCTAAAGAAGAAGAATGAAACTCAGAGTGTTGCTGTGAATTTTCATTTTGTCTGTCTGGGTCACTCCCTGTCCCATGGAGGTAACCAGTTCCTGTTTAAAGTAGTTCTATTTTGGAATCTTGCACCTCTGGTTCTTCAGCCTGCTGAAAAGTACTCACTGCTACCACAACAATAACAAGGAGTACATAGTTCCTCTGGTACCCTTTGCTGGCAATGGAAAAACTGTCTTGTCCGTAGAGGACGTGACTGTCGAAACTGCTGAGGGTACTGTGGTGGTGGTATTGTTGATGTAAATTGCTGGGGCGCTGTGTTCAGCTGTGGTGGGTAAAACTGTAGTGAGGCATATCGTGATGGTTGAGCCGCATACTGTGTTGAGACTGGATGTTGCAGGGGCTGTCGTAATGAGATAGAATATGGTTCCAGACTGGGAGACAGTGATGTTGCATGTTGTTGCTGCGGAACAGCATTCTATTGGGATTTAGGATGACGGGGCTGCAATGGATACTGTCGCTGTTCATGTGTGGTGTGACTTGTTCCTCATGTTTGAGTTGGCAGCTCTTTTCTCCACTCTGCTACTGGCTGGTAACTTTGTGAGAAATCCTGCAAAGGCTGGTGAATCGTCGTCATCTTCACTGGAGTCGTATTATCAACTGCAAAACACTGAGGGACAGGTGAGGGCTGTTGAATTGTTTCTTTAATTTGCAGTATTTCCTCGCTTAGGATTTTCAGTTGTGATATCAGGTCAAATTTCATTTGGTGTTTTGGTTCATGGACAGATTCATTTAACTGACATGAACAGCAGCACTACATTTGGATTTCCTTTCGCTTTGTCTTTCAGACTCATGGGAACAAGCGACATTTAATCTCTCCAACAACACTTCATCTGAAAGTGTGGGGTCAGACAGAAATGGCTGGAGGTCACTCTGAATTAAGTCATTCTGTAAGCCAGTCAGGACAGTGTGAAGGAACATGTTTTGGACTAGAGCTGGGTAATATTTTAAGCCGGACTCATCTTCTTGTGAAGCAAACAGGATTTTCTGTCTTAGATCAAGAACACGAATCAGAAATCTTTGTGGTGATTCTTTAGCACGGTGGCCCTCTGAAGTAAGCTGTTTGTATAGTTCTGTGGCATTTTTCTCTTGATAGTGAGAGCAGAGGATTCTTCTTAATGTTGGAAGCGTGAGGTCTGCTTTGCCCTCGAGATAACTACGCAACTGAAGCCCAGGTGTGATCGCTCGAATGACCGAATCCATAATGTCTTGCTGAGGTAGCCCTTATTCAACCTACTCTCTATTTGATGTGCAAGACTGGAGAATGAAAATCAGTCTTACTGACCTGGCTCACCAATGAGACCTGACATTTTTAAGTATTTGTGCCATATGGCTGTTGCGATTTGTCTCTGTGAAGTGTATGGAGCATCCACCAGTGTATGATCAGTTGCTTCTTGTCGTGTTGTTGTACTCTGTGAGTCAGCAGGGCTTAAGTACATGGCAGAATGATCTTTGAGCTACCTTTATCTCTATTTCAGGTGGTCTTAACTCTGTCCTCTGCTCAGTCCCATTTACATCAGTCATTATCATATCACTTAATTGCTCATTGATGCTGAGATGCTCAGCCATGCCTCCATCCTCCAGCTCTTCTACTTATTTTCTTAATAGATGATTACTGATGAGATTTACTAAAGACAGGCGTGTTGCATTTCCAATGACCTCTGAGGAAATTTTAAGAATTGGCAGAGTTCTATGAGTTTTCCTCGTGTTGGTGTGCATAGTCGTTCACCTATTTCTTCTTGAAGGCTCTGAAGTGTATCCATCTCTATCTGCAGTGGCTGACAGTATGTGGAAAGTGGACGTTTACCTTACTGACGTGACTTAGGCTCCCTTTAGTAATCTCTGTACTGTACTGTACACTGTACAAAGTCACGTGTCTAGTATCTGTAAAACTTCATTTTTCCATCTTAAAAATGTATCTTAATTACGTCATATGCTCTCAATGACAAATGCAGGACAATTAGTTAATGCGTTAGAGACATCAAGGCTAGATTATTGTAATGCTATTATGGGTGGTTGCCCTGCACGCTTAATAAACAAACTACAGCTGGTCCAAAACACAGCAGCTAGAGTTCTTACCAGAACCAGGAAGTATGACCATATTAGCCCGGTTCTGTCAAAACTGCATTGGCTCCCTATTAAACATTGAAAACATTTTAAAATATTGCTGATTACTTACAAAGCACTAAATGGTTTAGGTTCCCAGTACTTGAACGAGCTCTTAACGCATTATAGTTTTTTTCTCCATTCTGTCACCTGATGGAGTTTTGGTTCCTAGCCACTGTTGCCTTTTTCGCCTTTCTTCGCCTTTGTCGCCATTGGCTTTTGGCTTGCTTAGTTGGGGACATTTCATTTTATATTTAACAATATTATTACAACATATTATTACAACATTATTTTCCTGTTATCTCTGTAAAGCTGCTTTGAAACAATCTGCATTGTAAAAACCGCATATAAATAAAGGTGACATGACGTGACTTGATAGTTAGTAAGATATCTAAAGTGGACCATCGAAATAAAGTGTTACCAATTAAACAAGTCAATCCAACACAGTTCTTTCAGGTTGCCACAACTTAATATCATCCAGCTTGACCACTTTACTTAAACCATTCGAGTTCAGACTCTGAGAATGATTTTAGTTTTGGTAAAAAAAAACTAGGGAAATGGATTAATAAACATAAAAACATACTATAATTGTAATGAATCACTTGAGTCTGTGGGATCCATGTGCAGCGTGTTTATTTAGAAAAGAAGAGAGGAACGGGCAGAGAAAGGTAATGCAGGTGACGGCAGAATGACGAGAGGGGAAATCCAAGGAAAGTCACCAGGCAATGATCGAGGCGGGTGGCAGAAGACCACTTTTCTGGGTGTCGTTTGGGTTTCGGTTTCGATGCAGGCGCGACTCGCTCCGACCCGCATCGTTTCGATTCTCTCAGCTGTGAAACAAGTAAAGCTAGGCTAGCTACTCACTGTAAAACAGTTTTAGAGACTGTCGGGTCTGATGGCAGCAGCGTCCGACGTTATACCTTGCGGCCTGTTGTACATGAGATCGCTAAAGTGGTGGCTCAGGACCAAGGGATTCTCCCCGAGGGGAAATCCGCTCCGCACGGTCAAAGTCACGCGGCGCTGCCTTCGTGCTCTGGTCATGTGGAAAGAAACTTGGTTCCTATTCAAAGGGCCTGTGTTGGGGGCTCTTTGTCGTCGCGTAACGCTAACGACGGATGCTTCCTTCACAGGGTGGGGGGCGGTCACGAGTGGTCGTCAAGCCCAAGGGCTGTCGCAGGACCATCATCTATCACGGCTTGTAAATTATCTAGAGATGTTGGCAGTGTTCCAGGCTCTGAAACACTTCCTAGCAGACCTGAGAGGTCATTTTGTGTTAGTTCAGTCAGACAACACGTCGGTGGTCTCTTATATAAATCATCAGGGGGGCCTGCGGTTTCGCCGGCTTTACAAGTTGGCCCGTCAGATCCTCCTGTGGTCCCAAGGGAGGTTACTATTTCTGAGAGCAATGTATCTTCCTGGATATTTGAATGTGGTAGCAGACTCCCTGTCGAGACAGGGGCCGAGGCCGGGGGATTGAAGACTCCATCCCGAGGTGGTGGAGCTCCTTTGGTTGAGTTTCGGTCGCGCCGAAGTGGACCTATTCGCTTCCAAGGAGACCACGCATTGTCATCTGTGGTTTGCCATCAGCCATCCAGCCCCTCTGGGGTTGGACGCTATGGTGCAGCCGTGATCGAGGTCACGTCTGTTCGCCTTTCCCCCGATTGCTCTGCTACCTGGAGTTCTGGAGAGGGTTCGCCGGGACGGGGTCAGCCTACTATTAGTAGCCCCGTTCTGGCCGGCCCGAGTATGGTTTGCGGACCTGATTTCTCTCCTGGACGGCTCTCCCTTGGATCTCCCTTTGTATATCGATGAATATCACTGAATTTTCAGGAGCACGTCTGCAGAACACATAATGTGATGGTTATCACTGACTTGAGCGGGATAGCCGAGCCTGAGGTGGGGCAGCAAAGTGGAGAGTGTGGTGTAAGTGTGCTGTGCAACACTTACCTGTCTCCACTAGGAGTAACAAGGTAACCCAGAAGAAGAGCCAGGGGCCAGGGGCCAGGGCCCAGAGGCGGGGACTGCACCTACGATTTTGACGTAGGCGAGTCTCGATCTCAACACCGAGATGGCCTTGTTCCCGCAATGAGAACATGACTCATCCATGAAAGCTGCCTCAGCGTACTGTAGGCCCAAACACGTGATACAGCTTTCATGACCGTCAGAGGGGGACAGCGCCTTACCGCACCCAGAAACGCATGGATGGAATGGCATCTGGAAAAAGACACACTCACACCCATTTTGCTCTTTTAGGAAATGGGACCGTCACCAGTGCCGGAGCATACAGGGAATGACCGGGGCAACATTGAATCAGACTGAAACAGTGAAGCACTCACCTCTTGCCCTCTAACCAGCCGTCAACACACAACAAAACAGAGAAATTTGATGTTAAAACAGCAGTTGAGAGCTGAGAAGCTCACGATCACCGCTGCACCCACGCTGTAGAACACCAAGACTGGGAGGTCTTCCCGCAAGAACACCAACACAGTCGCTTGTTGAAACAACAGCACTCTTCAGAGACATCAATAACGATCGGCAAGAGGGAGATTTGAACTGAAGAAAGACTGAGAGGGGGTACAGCAGAAAAAAACTGGTTGCTTTGATTCACTCCACCCATGGGTAACACTGTGTTTGAGTGTCATTGTGTGTCTGGAGCTGCTGTGCTGTTGGCAACAAACAACCAACTGTTTTGTTATTGTTTGTAAATACTATTGTGTACTGTACATTCGTTTTTTGCGCTTTATTTTTCGTGAAGCATTTTTCTGTTCAGCTTCTGCTATGATAAACAAACAGCCTGCTAGTCAGAGTCGCGCTGACGACTGCCAGTGAATTCGCTGTATAATGTCATTGTTAGTGCACTTGACTCGCTTGCAGGGGGATCGAGGTACGAGACCGACTGAGTTTTGGAGGCGGAGCAATGAAGAAGGGGTGTGTTTGTTTGGGTTGATTTCAAATATCAACATTGGCCAACAGCATATTTCAAAAACTACAGATCCCACCTTTAAGTCTCTCTTTGTTGACTGAAAGGATGAGCTGTGTTTAGCAACAACACACATCCTCTGCAACTAAGCAAGAACAACGATTATATTTCTCCATTTATAACAGAAATTGACCATGACAGAGAACCTACAGAGGGATATGTTTGACGTAGATTGATGGATGTTCTCCTACGCTGTCTGTAGCCCTGCTTAAAGAATTGACTAATTCATAGATGCCGACAATACACAACTCTCTGTGCCTGTAGACTCTGGGTTGTTTCACACAGGTGATGTGTACCAGCAAGGGCAATACAGAAGCATGAATGTGAAAATGCGAAATTCACATTCATGACTAGAAATAACTAGTTCCAGGAAAATGTGAAGCCCATCGGTATGATGCTGCCTTTGCAGCAGATAATGTATGTCTGTATAATAAGCTGTGTTAATTAGGCTCATTATAACAACTTGATACATTAATTAACTGACCAATTAGAGCCACTCAACTAATGCATCTTGGTTAGAGAATAGAACCGCATATACCTCTGAAGAGATATATGTAATATAAAAGCAATCAGTATGGCATTAATCAAGGCTTTGAGAAAGACGTTGCTTATTAATAAAATTCAGAGCGCCATTTATTGCACTGGGGATTTGTGGGTATAGCTTCAGAAAAATGCTCTGTCATACTAAGATTATTTTCAAATCAGCTTATTACTCCAATACTCCAATTCATCATGGCTGCATCCATCACTGTCTGAGACAATAGTGAGTATTCCCCTGCTTAAATGCTGGCAGGACTGAGCTGATGGATCCTCACAGCTACAAAGAAATGCCACGCTGACTTACAGATGAAAATATGTGCTGAGGTCTAAACCCAGTTTAGCTTAGTCATAGTCTGCCATTCCTGAACTCATTAATATGTAGCTACAATTTCATACATCTGTCATGTCTAGGCTTGCCATTATGGCCATTATTGATTTTCTGCAGATGGTATTTCAATTATTCTGGAAAGATTTATGAAAACCACATGTTTTTGTATAACTGGACAAATATCTATAGTGGTGGGGATTTTTCAGAGACTCTTTCTCCAGGTTACATTATCGTACCAGTAGGTGGTGCCAAATACTGTCTATATGAGTGATTAATTGAATCATTCATTAAAACGATTCATGTGCAACAAATGAATGAATTAATCACTCAACTGATTTGTTAAACATGCTGATTTTTTTTCAAGGGAACAAAACAAGTGACTATCTTTATAAATGAGTCATTGAATCATTCAACCATTTTAAATAAAATAAAATAAACTGTTTTATACCTTGGAAACTCATTCACAGAATGGAGAGCTTCAACCAATTGACTGGATTGACTACCATGACTGGAGTAAGCCTTGTATTAATTTACAATCGCACCAAAGGGTTTAGCATACAGTAGCTCTAGATGTGTAGACAGGTACTACCAACTCAACTATCAGTCACGCAGTCAATCAATCACGGCTCAGGCCTGCTGCTTCTAACTGCAGCCATCCGTCATCTCAATATCTTCCTCTTAGACAACAGTGATGGATCATCAGCAGCGCATTCTGTCAGCACTGTAAGCGACAGCCCTCAGTGGGTTGGCCCCATCCCACTGAAGGAGGTATGATATGGGCTTGCAGTGCACAAAAAGATTTAATTGAACCGCTGTTCAGCTACAGTTTAAGGTATCTGACTATAACATGATAATTAATTTGGATAATACAGACTTAAATAGCCTTGGGCAGTTATAAAATAAGACCTATTAAAGTATTTTAACAGAAAGACTTTAAAAATCCCCCTGGCTGGAAAGGTCTCATTTTGATTTATGAAAACTGCTGTAGGTCAACGGTATACTTCAGATCATGCTCTGAACCTCTAGCTCACCAACTTTAAATTAGAGAACGACTTTAACTTGGATTATTGTGCCCTGCAGACCTTTGATCTACTGAAAATTGCACCAGTTAGGGACCAAGAAAGAAATAGCAGAACTAAATTGTGTTTGGTTCCATTAAAGGTTGTTGCGTGTTATTCTTCTTCTGCTAATCTGAAATTGTTTTCTGCAACACTATTCATCAGCACGTGCAACTCAATCTACAAGTGTTGTCCGATTCCTAAACAAACAAAGTGAATCAAAAACATACAGCGCAAACAAGGTAGTCCAATTCCCCAACAAATGACTCTTTTTTTTACAAACTGAATCTTTTTAGTGTATCAACACTTACAGCGAAAGCAGTGTAGTCTCTGATTCCTGAACAATAACTCTTATTAGCTGATTCTTTTTAGTGAATCAAAAATATACAGCTGTAAGACTTACTGTAAATGAGTGTAGTCACTGACTGGTGGTTTATATAACAGTGTAATTAAAGATACACATTGTGCGTTTCATCAGTTGTATTGCTAGAAATAAATTTGTGAATTTTTATTTTGTGAACCCTCTTATACCAGCCGCTGTTCTTAATCCTTCCATCTTCCTTAACATCCAGATTAAAGAGTGATACAAGCCATCTTGTTGTTCCTCTCTCTATGTCTTTTTTTCCTCAACATCCTTGTGTAATCTGACAGTGAAAATGAACCAAATGAAAGTTGTACTTACATCCCTTTAGCCTTTGCTTCGTGTGGGCTGAAGGCACAAATGGATTCGATTTTATTAGCTGTGTTTAAGTGAGCTTTTCTATATCCTTTCGTCCCTAGAGCTCTGCCTGGATCTGATACCATCTGTCAGGAAGACTTATGCCCAACACGCTGCGTGCTTTGCCTGCGAAATGTAAGACATCTGTGATTGAAAAGCAATTTTTATTATAATGATGTGCCTAAGATTAACATTGATCTGTTTACAAGACCTTTATTGAATAAGTGAGCATGACAGTCAGCAAGACAAGGGAGATGCGCTTCAGCCAAAATCAGAGAGGATCCAGAAGTTGTACTTTCATGGAAGGGTCAGTTAAATCATTGACATTCTCCATCCAGGCTTAAATCATTCAAAGTTTTCCCATCTCCATTGGAGGGATTCTCAGGGTATCTGGAATCAATAGTGCTCAATGATTCCTACAGAAGTGCAGTATTATTGAAATTCATTGGGTTTTCCCTACAAGGATCCCAGATTTATTCTATTCAGAGCTAGTACATACAGAACTAAGAGACCAACTAAGTAGGTATAGAATATATCTTGTTTGTAAGCAGACTTCCTGGCAGCATTCATTGCTTCATCTGAAAAACCCATTCTCAGTTGGCATGCTTGACAATAATCCAATTGCTATTGCATTGTATTTTCCATATTGTACTTTACATTCAATTTGTTTGTTATTGTAATTGTGAGCAGTGTGGGGGTGAATTCATAAAACAGTTCTGACACTTTTACATGCAAAAACCTGTGCTTTATTAATGTACTAAACGCGACCCAGTTCCACCATATGCCACTTGGGTGAACCTGATTTCACCAAATGATGTTTTATTAACAAAGTTCAGGAGGAGCACCTTCAGATAATTAACACGAGTGGAGAGCACTCAGCAATCAACGATAAGAGGTGTATATATATTCAGCAGTCTCACCTCAATTCGTTGACAGTTTAGCAGCATCCCTCCACCACCCCTTCCCACTTCTAGTATTAACCATTTACATACGGGGGAAGTACTCTAGGTTTGGGCCAAATTCCGAGCCAAACTTGTGTTTCTCGCTCGTTCTCGCTTCTCACGAGACTTCCTATTTCCAACTTACCGGGACGTTAGTCCCCATGTTGCAAGGTTGGTTTTCTACCTAGGAACGCTGGGGGGAGCTGGGAAAATCACCATCCTCACCAGAACAGGTTATTAAACCATCCAAATGATTTTAAATGGTTTTATTAAGTTGAAATAGTTGCCGAATGCCCCTTTAAGACCCTCTGTGGTGAAAATCAAGTTTTTTACACAGGGTGAAGGCATGGCTAATTTGCATATTGATGGATCCGCGTATACTTAATGAGGCAAGAGAGTAGTTACATTAAAGCTATTTAAAGGGATGAAGAATTTATTTTCACAGGAAAAAAACATTTAAATATGTAATTTTGGTGATCAAAGATTAGTTTTAGGGATACAATTATTGACTACGGGGGGACTTTAAGCTTACAACAAGGGTTAGGTGCCTCTACACCCATCTTATTCACCTATCATTTCTCTCTCATTTTATGGATACATTATGGGTAGTGTCAGGGGCGTCACTAGGATTTTCATTTTAGGGGGGCTAAGCCCCCAATGAGGGTATGATTTTTTTTATATATAAAAAAAGGTAACACTTTAGTTTAGGACCTAATGCTCATTAACCAGTTTCAATACCATGCAAAGGCAGGGTTTTATAATCAGTGTGGTCCCAAATGTGAGGTAGGGCAGATAGGGGGGTTCTGGGTTTACCCGAGAAAATTTTGATTTCTCTGATCTACATATTTTAAGATGTTTTGAAGGCCAAAATAAATTGGATAACAGCTTTAAAACCATGTCAGTGGGCAGCTGACTATTTTTCACTCCTCATCAGCATCACACCCTTTTTCTCTTTGTTTTTATCTTGCCATGTCTCTTCCCCTCCTAAAGCTGAACTTTGACTGATATAGGCTTTTCATTTTTGTCTGTCAGTAAAGAAAGTAAACATAGGGTCAACTGATAGGTTGATTTTGCCTATGAATCATTTTCTCTGACACGTTTATTTACTGAAAGCTACTAAAGCTAGGTATTAAATGCATTCACAATATGTAGGCTAAACATTCATTATTGATCTTATGCCTAATACAGGGCCGTAGACAGGGCTTTATAATCAAAGAGGTCCTAAATTTGGGGTTGGTAGGGGGTTCAATTTTTTATTTCTCTGATCTGTGCATTTCAAGACGTTTTTAAGATTAAAAAAAGGATAAGAAATAGCTTTAAAACCATGTTAGTGGGCAGTATATTATTTGTCAATACCTGCTCTCTCCTCATCTCCATCACTCTTTCTATTTTTCTTAGTCTCTCATCCCTTTCTCTTCCCCTCCTAAAGCTGAGCTTTTTTAATTTACTAAAGGCTACAATTTGTATTATATTCTCAATATGTACACATTCATTATTAATCTTGTGCCTAACATGATGAAAATGGCTTTGTTAATGTTTCTTGTCCCCTCACAATGACAGTAAACTAATTATTACATTACATAAGTCACATACTTTTTGAATTGAAAAAAGGTAACGTTACATGGGCATATTTTCCGCTCAAAATGACGAAATTAGACAAAACTATATTAGTTTGCCTGATTATTTTTTGTCATTCGTTTAACATTTATGACCTAAAAAAATGTCAAATATGAAACTTGACCGTACGCGTCGAGTCGCACTGTTAAAATTCGCGCTCAGCAGCGTCTGTGAACATAAAGCCCGCCTACTTTGATTTGATTGGTCATCTCAAATATTCTGACATTGACGAGCAGTGACAGACCAATGAGGCTAACATGAACACACACACACACACACACACACACACCCTGTCCTCTGTTTCTGACGTGTTCTCTGCTCGGCGCCGCTGCGGATTGAAGATGAAGAGCACGCTAAATCTGATTATAACAAGACTGAAGCGAACACAAATTTGTGTAGCCTACATTAATCACAAATTTTTAGGGGGGCTAGGCAGAAGTTTAGGGCCCTAAAAAGGGCCTAGCGACGCCCCTGGGTAGTGTAAGTGTCACTATTATGTTCAGTTTAATTCAGTTCAAGGACTTTTAGTTTGTATTACTTCAGTTCATGCCTTCCTTTGTTTAATTTCTCCCTCACAGTTTCCATGGTCACATCATTATTAGTTCTGTCAGGACCACTATCGTCAAATACGATTGACAATTAGCATACAGTTAGGATTGGCGGTATGGTTCTGTTCTGGGCAAGAACTAGGCAGCCTAGCATGGATAAGAGCAGGGAGAGCAGCAATAACCCCCTCAGGGTAAACAGAACAGAACCAATATGATTGTATTGCAGATATCATTAATTCAAGATTTTAAATTGTAATTAGCTCCTCAGAAACGCGATAGCTGCTGATAATACTGAAGAAGCTTATATATGTATACAGTGATAGGCGTCGTATTCAGGTAGAAGTGTATCAGCTTAGAGTCGCTGAGGCCATATACTACTTGGGCTGATATAATGCCATGCGTGTCAATGTGATTCTTTTCAGTTCAAACATGCCTCATTTCTATGTAAATTATGTTTGTTCTAAATTGTGCCTAAACACAGAAGCCAAATATGTCAAATTGCCTAAATATATAAATAGGCTGATGCAAATCACAGAAAGTTAAAGTCAGCATGAAACGGAAGTCACAATAGTGTTTTCTTTCCTTATTGTGACGTATATCCGAATGAAAAGGCTTCTTATGTAGGACGGAACTTGATTTTGTCCATCGGCAATTGATTGGATGGTTGTAGTTTGTTATTGTTGTGATCTCATGTGAGTGACAGGTTGTAAATACATCATCAGAGAAGAGAAGAGAAGAGAAGAGAAGAGAAGAGACATCTCAAACAGTCACATCTCAAACAAGATGGCCGCAGCGTGAGTGAGTGCAACACATGGCCTGTCTACTTACTCATTGTTCTAGCTCTACAAATTATTCTAATAACTGTGATTATCACACATAGGATTTGTTGAAAACTTATTCAAATTCAGTATAATTTGTATTTACTTGGCACAAGAACTGAAGAACACTGCTTGCCATTACAATGGCATCGGATCAACAAAATCAGATTTGTTTACAAACTTTGTGGGACATAAATTTATTGTGTATGTAACACAAATGTAAACAACGTAACCAACCATGGGATATGAATGTCAGTATCAGCAGTGTAGCGTAAGTGCTGGGATGTATTGTGTGTGTGGGTGCAAATGTTGGATGTAAAAATAAAAGACATAAACTCAAATAAACTTAAAGGTGCATCTCTGTGAAGTCCTGACGTGTCGAGCAAAGTATGGGCCCGGACCAGCCATCAGAGCAGCGTCGAAGCCTTCAGCCACCAGACCAGGAAAAGAGAGAGCAATGCAGCAGAGAAGCTCCTATTTAAACACCATCTTCTCAGGTGTTAGCAATTAGGCCTGAAAGAGAGGAGGAGCAGGAGAACGACCAGAAACAGGCCAAGGGCCGTAACATACTCGCATCTATATTTATCCCGATTTCAGTGCCGAACTCACGAAGAAACGCCAGTGTTTTGATACAGTTCAACGGAAACTCCGTGAACTGAACCTTAAATACTCTCTCCGGTACCCGTGCACTTTAAGTGTCATTGTCGATGGCAAACCTCAAGTGTTTTCCTGCCATAAAGCTGCGGAGGCTGCCTTCATGTCTCCCATGAACTCTCCCACATAACAGGTATAGTGACAGTTGGTTTGCGCTAATGCTGTTGGAACACTATTATTCCTGTTTGTTCCTCGCCTAACTTAAAGCCGTAATTGATAAGTTGTCCTATTGTGAAGGTCATGTTAACACGCCCTGATATTTCTTCTCATGGTTTTTCTTTTTATTCATTAATTGGACGATTGTCTTATTTTTGCTGGCACGTCTTTTAGTTATCTGCCGAAAATCAATGTTTGTTTACATCCGGTTGACATAAAACTGTACTGATGTATTGCCAGTTGTTCTCAGTTATTGTCTAAAATTATTGTTATACGTTGTACTGTTTCACATATTGCCATAGGCCTTTTGATTTGAAAACGTATGTCGGTATATTATTGCCTAATTGTTTTATTGAGCTTTCTCTACTTTATCTCTATTGCAGACCTATGTGTGTGCGATTAATGGCCTCTGTTTAGTTTCTTTATTAGTCCATCATAATCCAAATATTATTACACTTTCCAAAACATGGCTTAACAGTAAAATTTCGAAAATTAAAATAGAAAATTATACACTAGATCTGATAGAGGCTCAATGGGTGGCGGTGTGGCTACATACGTCTCCTCTAACTTAGTGTCTGAGCTAATTACACCCTTAGTTAAAACAAAACATTTTGAATGCCTGTTTGTGAAAATAACTTTTCATCAGAATAAATATATAGCTATTACACTACTATTATAACTATTATACAGACCTCCCTCTGTCCCTGTAGAGTCCTCTGACTGTTTAACCTCCACCATTGACTCGATCCCTTGTAAAAATGAAATGATTATTTTAGGTGATTTCAACAAAAATTGGTTAGATAAGTCTTCTACTAAGGATAAAAATAATTTTGGAAACCTAAACCTATCACAACTTATAATGGAACCTACTCGAATTACTTCAACATGTCAGTCTTTACTCGATTGGATACTTGTCTCTCACCCTGACAGATTTACTAAAGCGGGTGTTTTGTCTGATTGCCTCAGTCACCACTCAGCTATTTATTGGTAAACTCAGGTAAACAATGATAAACTTATCATTGCATCGAAACCAACAACATGTTTATTAGATCCAATGCCCACTAAACTACTGAAAGAAGTGTTACCTGTAGTGGAAGAGCCTCTTCTCAATATTATTAACTCGTCTTTATTTTTAGGTCATGTTCCAAGAATATTCAAGCTGGCAGTAATAAAACCTCTCATTAAGAAACCGCAATTAGACCCAAATAACTTAGCAAATTACAGACCCATTTCAAATCTTCCATTTATGTCTAAAATACTAGAAAAAATTGTGTCCGCTCAATTGTGCTCTTTCTTGCAAGAAAATGAGATATACGAAAAATTCCAGTCAGGATTCAGACCGCATCATAGCACAGAAACTGCGCTAGTTAAAATTACAAATGATTTACTTTTAGCTTCTGACCAAGGCTGTATCTCAATACTAGTTCTACTCGATCTAAGCGCTGCGTTCGACACTATCGATCATAAAATACTCCTGGATCGACTACAAAACATGGAATTAATTTCCACTGTTATGCTGATTACACTGAATTATATATTTCATCACGGCCAGATGAAAACACTAACTTATCAAATTTGACAGAGTGTCTCAAAGATATAAAATGCTGGATGACGCGTAATTTCCTGCTACTAAATTCAGATAAAACGGAGGTATTACTTATTGGTCCAAAAAACTACCCACAAACTCACTTACAATACAACTTTAATATAGAAGGATGTCCAGTTACTTTATCCACTACAGTAAAAGACCTGGGTGTTATACTAGACCGCAACTTGTCTTTCGAAAATCATATTTCATATGTTACAAGAAAAGCCTTTTTCCACCTTAGAAACATTACAAAGCTACGTAACATGCTATCTGTTTCTGATGCAGAAAAGTTAGTTCATGCATTCATGACCTCGAGACTAGATTATTGTAATGCTATATTAGCTGGCTGTCCTGCATCCTCACTAAACAAGCTACAGTTAGTGCAAAATGCAGCTGCTAGAGTTCTTTCTAGGTCAAGAAAATATGATCATATAACACCAATTTTATAATCTCTACACTGGTTACCTATCAAGTTCCGTATCAATTACAAAGTACTATTACTGACCTATAAAGCCCTAAATGGTTTAGCTCCTGTGTATTTAATGGACCTTCTATCGCCCTACAATCCATCGCGTTCTTTAAGATCACTAAATTCGAGGCTTCTGGTCATTCCTAGGATATCTAAGTCCACTAAAGGAGGAAGGGCGTTCTCACATTTAGCTCCAAAACTCTGGAATAGCCTTCCTGATATTGTTCGAGGCTCTGACTCGCTGTCCCAGTTTAAAACTAGATTAAAGACGCATCTCTTTAGCCAAGCATTTACATAATGCTTACCTTTTATACCACTGCTGAATCAGATCAAATGCATTTAATATTATAAAACTTGAAGAGTCTGTAGGTTATTTGTATAGGTTGTAGTATTTACAGTATTTACAGTCATTACGTTCCTGTGTATATTGCGTGAATGACGGGTGGTTGGGTAGATATTGTGTTTTGCGGTAGGTGGTATGCCATACGGAACCGTTGCCACTGAACCTGCTTTAACGACGACATGGTTGGGTTGCGGAGAGATTGTGAGATTGTGGTTGGGTCTCAGCAGCAGGAGGGATGTAGAGGTCAGTAAGCAGGGCTGAGTTGAGTGGGGGACGGAGGGGGGTGACTCTGGGACGCAAGAATCACTGTCTTCATGTTTTTTATCATTTACGCCCGTGTTATGGAAATCATTATGAACAGCAGCTACGCTAATTATTTTCCCTTTTTGCTTTTCTGCTGTTATCTCGGGACGCGAGTCCCGAGAAAAACGGCGTTCGTCAGCTCCAGTTTGTATCCAGCCTTTCACAGAGACTTCAGATACGCCAATCACAAAGCCTGTGAAGAGACGACTCAACACCGGTCAAGTCTCAACAACTCGTCTCAACACCGGCGTGATTACTTGGACTTCCAAAAGATGGAAATGGATAAATATTCTAAATGTTCCGATCCAATCTGACTTGTAATGCTGCCCGAATCATAAATCATGCACTGTTCCTTCGTTGGCCAGAGGAGAACTGGCCCTCCAACTGAGTCTGGTTTCTCCCAAGGTTTTTTTCTCCATTCTGTCACCTGATGGAGTTTTGGTTCCTTGCCACTGTTGCCTTGGCTTTTGGCTTGCTTAGTTGGGGACATTTAATATTCAATAATATTATTGATCTGCCTTACTTAAGGTGGACGTTGACTCAATTTTCTTTTAGAAACAAAAATATAAATAAAGGTGACTTGACTTGACTTGACAATTGTATGTGGAAGATTAGAATCCCGAAAGCTCCACCAAAATTAATAAACATTAGACAAATTAAGAAAATGAACATAGATCTATTTATTAATAATGTGATTAATATTAATTGGGATAGGTACCAATTAATACCCAATGTTCAGGATGCCTGGGATTTTTTACACTCCGAGTTCACTCAAGTGATCGACAGACACGCTCCATGGAAAATATCAAAGGTGAAGAGAAGACAGATGCCTTGGATAAGTACAGAACTTATAAGTCTCTTTAAGCAGAGGGACAAGGCTTGGGCTATATATCGTCAGACAAAGGAAAATGATGATTGGGAATAATACAGGCAACTGAGAAATATCTCTAAGACAATGACCCGCAATGCAAAATCTAATTATTATAAAGAATGTCTCTCTAATAATTTTAAAAATCCTAAACAATTCTGGAACAGTTTAAAAGCCATAATAAACACTTCGGACAAAAGGCCCATTAATCAATTAAGAGATTGCAATATAATAATCTCGGACTCTCTATCTATTGCCCAAATGTTCTGTCAGCATTTTTCCTCTGTCTGCTCTGACCCAATACTGAATGTTTCTTACACTGAAAGTTTTAAGAACATTTCTTCGCCTTGTCACAGTACCTTTTCCTTTACGAAAATAACACCGACTAATGTGTTAAATGCTATTAAACAACTAAGTTCGAGCAGTGGTGCAGGACTTGATGCGATTGAATCCAGATATATTAAATTAGCTTCTCATATTCTCATGTTTCCACTAGCAGACCTGTTTAATATGTCCTTGTCTTCTTCTTAGTTACCAGCTATCTGGAAATATTCACGCATTACTCCACTCTACAAAGGTGGCGACAGTCTTGATCCTAATAATTACAGACCTATATCAATAATCTGTTCTATTGCTAAATTATTTGAGAAAATAATATTTAATCAGTTATCACACTATCTTGAGACCAATAAGATCCTTTCACCATTTCAATCCGGGTTTAGACCTAATCATTCAACAACTACTGCTCTTTTAAAACTTACTAATGATGTGTTTCCAGCATCTGATACTGGCAATCTTACAGGGGCTATTTTTATTGATCTCAAAAAAGCTTTTGATTTGGTGAATCACTATCTACTTTTAGCGCTGTATGCAATTGGTTTATCTCAAAATGCATTATTATGGTTTAATTCTTATTTACATAATAGAAAAAAAATGTGTTGTTCTTAAAGGGAGTAGGTATGATGTATTTGTGCACCAAAGAGGTGTACCCCAAGGTTTGATGCTGGGTCCACTTCTTTTCACTATTTTTATTAATGATCTGCCTTTAATATGTTCTAATTCCTCTGTTCAACTATGTGCAGATGATACTGTCATTTATACGTCTAAATCCCATTTATTGCAAATCCAAACTGCTCTTCAATTGGATTTTAGTACCTTACAGAAATGGTTGTTATCTAATAAACTACTGCTCAATAAAACTAAATCTTACACTATGGTCTTCGGTACAAGAAAGACTCTTGAAACAAAAACTAATAATCTAATTATAACGTGTAATGACGGTACTTCTCTGAATGAGGTTGATAAAGTTAAATACTTGGGTTTATGGCTTGATTCTGAACTTACATTCAAAACTCACATTGATCACCTTCTTCACAAAATTAATTTTGCAACCTGTGTTTTATTTCGATCCAGAAATTGTTTTACACTTAGTGTCCGAAAAAAAAACTTGCCACACAACTGATATTGCCACTATTTGACTATGTCGATGTTGTTTATCAAAATGCATCATAAACTAGCCTTCTACCCCTTAATACAGCATACAATAATTTCTGTAGATTGTCTCTAGGATGTTCCTATAATAATCATCATTGTGTAATGTATAATTCACTTAAATGGCCCTCACTCAATATAAGATGACACATACATTGGCTGCAACTCGTATTTAAATGTGTACATTTTAACTATCCTCAATATTTGCAACAGCTTCTGGTACCGTATTCTTCAATACATAACCTGAGGCATTCTACACAATACTTCTTTTTCACGCCTATAGTCAAAAAAGAAATAGGACAGAGAGCATTTATGTTTAAGGCTCCTTCAGACTGGAATAACTTACCTTCAAACATACGATCTTTAACATCACTTCACATATTTAAAAATAGTTTGTCTTCTTATTTTGAACAAAATTGTTCATGTTTCAGATGCTATTATACTTATGTATAATTTACAAGTCACTTTATTTGTTTTTGGCTGGCAAGTATTTGATCACAGCCTCTGGGTGTCTAACTTGTGGTTGTATTTACCTAATAAATCTTTTGATGTTTTTTTGTTTTTGTTTTTGTCATCTTTGTGGCAGTGTGTTGATTGTGGTATTGTTTATGTCTTATTATTGTAATGTGTTTGATTTGTCCCTTGTTCTGTATTGTATTGTATTGTATTGTATTGTATAGTATATTAGGAAATACAAAACAAGATGGTTCATCTCAAGGGGTTTATCCTATTCAATAAACTTATATATAGAAGAGAAGAGAAGAGAAGAGAAGAGAAGAGAAGAGAAGAGAACAGAAGAGATGAGATGAGATGAGATGATGTTGCAAGAGGGAAGGGATTATTTAATTAATTATTAATTATTTTAATTAAAGATTACGAGGACACATGATTTAAAAAAAGTAATAATGATGTACACAGATAAATAATGCATAATAAATACAGCAATATTCCATAACAAAACACAAATAGTCAATTTTGATTTTATAGTGTCATTAGGTTAGGCTGTAAATTGAATTTTGGCTTAAGAGACAACTGTATACATTTTCCAGCAATCATGGCATCTGTTACGGTGTTTATTCATTTTGTCATGTTTCTGGTTTGTGGTTTCTCTGTCTTCGGTCTTTTATTCAGTTTGTGCCTTGTTAATTGTAGTCTGTTATCCTAGTCATGTCATTATTAGGTCCCTTGTTTCAGGTGTGTTGTCTTGTTAGGTTGTATGGTCCCGCTTGGTGTTCTGATTTGGCCCAGCTGTGTCTTGTTCCCTCATCCCGTCTGTGTATTTAAATCCTGTCTGCTCTTTTGTTCGTGGTCAGTTATTGAATGTATGTTTTAATGTGCGTACCACGAGTATCTTGTCTGTTCTGAATCTGTAATTAAAGTCTACTGCTGCATTTAGATCCGCCTACTGCCTTTGCTTCCACGCAAATTCGTAACAGAATAACTGACCCCCTAGGATCTAGCAGCCATGCCTACCTGGAGTCCTGATGTCCAGATCCTCCGTCTTCGCCAGGAGAATCGCGCCATCGAGGATTATGTCGCAGAATTCCTCGAGCTGGCATATCTCGCGCAAATGAACACCCACGGCTTGAAGATCTTCTTCCGCGGAGGATTATCGGAACCACTCCGGTCTCTGATGCCCGAACCTGGTCCTCACGGATCTTGAGAATGGTACGTTGACCTGGCCCTGTTGTGGAGCGGTTCCCCGTTTACTGTGGGCGTGGAGGAGAAGCTGCGAGAGCCTGCGCTTAACGTCAGCCCGGTCGCGCCCGCGCTTCACTTCAGCTGCTCAGCCGAGACCACGCTCCACGAGCCTGCGCTTCACGTGAACCGAGTCGAGCCCGCTTTCCACGACATGCCTGAGCTTCTTCCTGCCGAGACCGACATGCCTGAGCTTCTTCCTGCCGAGATCGACATGCCTGAGGCTGAGCTTCTGTCTTCCGAACCCGCACGTCGCTTCAGCCTCGACGAACCCGAGTCAAGTGAATCAAGTGCCAAGTCAAGTGAATCAAGTGCCAAGTCAAGTGAATCAAGTGCATCAAGTGCCAAGTCAAGTGAATCAAGTGCCAAGTCAAGTGAATCAAGTGCCAAGTCAAGTGAATCAAGTGCCAAGTCAAGTGAATCAAGTGCCAAGTCAAGTGAATCAAGTGCCAAGTCAAGTGAACCGACTACCGAGTCGGGTGAGTCTACCGAGTCTACTGAGTCAAGCGAGTCTACCGAGTCAAGTGAGTCTACCGAGTCAAGTGAGTCTACCGAGTCAAGTGAGTCTACCGAGTCAAGTGAGTCTACCGAGTCAAGTGAGTCTACCGAGTCAAGTGAGTCTACCGAGTCAAGTGAGTCTGCCGAGTCAAGTGAGTCTTGCCGAGTCAAGTGAGTCTGCCGAGTCAAGTGAGTCTGCCGAGTCAAGTGAGTCTACCGAGTCTACGGAGTCAAGTGAGTCTACTGAGTCAAGTACGTCCAGTAGTGAATCAAGCCCAGTGAAGCGTCGTCGCAGAAGGAGGAGGAGGACTCGTTTGCTTCGCCAGGCTACGGAGGGCGTTCCCAGACTCCTCGCCCTGCCGGTCCCGCCTCTGCGCCTCGCCCTGCCGGCCCCGCCTCTGCGCCTCGCCCTGCCGGCCCCGCCTCTGCGCCTCGTCCTGCCTGCGCCCTTCAAGCTCCGGGAGGCCTGCCCGGAACCCATCTACCACCTGGAGGTTCCTCCCGAGGATTTCCCCAAGTATTTTTTCGGGGGGGGGCAGAAGGTACTCCGTGAGGGCCATGGAGACGACGTCGACATGGTCCTCGTCTGAGTCTGCTCCGACCTGGCCACCATCTCATCGTGCTATTTGATGTTCATTCGGCGCGGGGTCGCGCCTTATGGAAGGGGGGGATAATGTTACGGTGTTTATTCATTTTGTCATGTTTCTGGTTTGTGGTTTCTCTGTCTTTGGTCTTTTATTCAGTTTGTGCCTTGTTAATTGTAGTCTGTTATCCTAGTCATGTCATTATTAGGTCCCTTGTTTCAGGTGTGTTGTCTTGTTAGGTTGTATGGTCCCGCTCGGTGTTCTGATTTGGCCCAGCTGTGTCTTGTTCCCTCATCCCGTCTGTGTATTTAAATCCTGTCTGCTCTTTTGTTCGTGGTCAGTTATTGAATGTATGTTTTAATGTGCGTACCACGAGTATCTTGTCTGTTCTGAATCTGTAATTAAAGTCTACTGCTGCATTTAGATCCGCCTACTGCCTTTGCTTCCACGCAAATTCGTAACAGCATCAGTAATTCATTGATTCATAAAAAAATTAAGATTCAAGAAACAAAGTTACACTGTGAGATGTAAAGTCTAAAGTGCCAGATATAAAGTAGTAATAGCGAGTCATTAAGTCCCATTATGAAATCCAAATTGTGAGATACAGTTAAAGCTATGAGATATAAAGCTGCAGTTGTGGTATATGAAGTCACCACCTTTGTAGATATACAACAATTACCCTTTTTATACTCTGAGGTAGAAACAGGCTTCAATCTAGTAAGTAAAAAAAAAACACTATTGTTGGTCGCAGTTCTTTTTTTGTGATTCTCCACCATATATGTTTCATTCTATAATGAGCCAAATCTCTGGTAGTTGATGAATTGGAAAGGTAGATCATTATATACACTATCTTGTGACTTCAAACATATCCTAATATAAGAAAGTTGTGCACTAAAGAGAGTTCTTATAAGGTGTTTAAATAAACAATTTCTCTTTAAAGGAAATATTCATTCATTGTTGTTTTTATTGTTTTCTCCCTCTTTACACCAACCTAATGTACTGTAGGTGTGTGAAATGAAAGTAGAAAAACACATTGCTCTAAATAATAACATTTCCTCACTCTGTATTGTGGCGAAACACACAAGAACTGTGAAATACGATACAGCTTGCAAATAAATGTCTGCACTCTTACAAAACAGCACTTTTTGTAAACCCAACCCCAACCCCCCACATTTTCCCCAATTCAGCCCCAGAGCTGACAGCATTCCAGATGTCTCCTGTAGGACCACTTTAAGCAGAAACACAATAACCTGTGGCATTTCGAAGAGATCAAAAACGCAGCCCGCTTCAGAGCGCCTCACACCAAAGAGTGCCCTCAGAACACAACCCTTCTCAGAGCCGCTCTGTCTGACCATCATTACACATCATCCAAAGCCTCTCTGTAGTGTGAGGTTAGAGGTGAGGATGAGTCAGGTATGAGATGAGGAAGAGCAGGTGTGTGTGTGTGTGTGGAGGGGGGGGGGGGGGTAAGAGTGGTCTCGACACAGCTAGACTGTACATCAGCTAGACTGTACATCATTGAACATCAATTGGGCAATATATTATATATCATAGAATCAAAAAATTGAAATACGTGCAAGGAAACGCATGGTGTTGGAGAGAGAATCTGTTATGAGAACCGCATAAAAAATGTGCTCTTTCTCGGCGCATGCTACTCATTCTTGAGACACTAAACACGCTCCGTTGAGGTGCAAGAATGCTTGTTAATTGGCCCGTGAATCAGATTGGTTTATCCTTGGAGCCAGATAAGGGATCCATAATTTATCTGAGACAAAAAAAAAAAGAGTAAAAGAAATGTAATTATTTTCCTGTTCAGTAGAGCATGTGGAGATGTGGAGGGCTCTGATGATTATTGAATTCTCTCCGTCTTCTATTACACGCTGTATCTGCAGCAGGAACTGTGGGGAGCTGGTGAGGGTTCTGTGGCTCCCCGCGAAGTTCATCCGTTCGACGGCGTTGAGAGAGCGTCGCTCTGCGGTTTTATTGGCGTTGGCCATGTTTGTCTTTCTACGGGAACAGCTGAGGCGGATGCGAGATCGAGACTGTGAAAAGAGCAGCTGGGGCAGAACTATGATGTGTACTTGACTCCCTACTGGGACGCCCTGAAAGCAGGAGAGAAGTTTATGGTGCACACAAATGGATGTAATCTAGAGATCTAGGGTGTGTGTAATCAAATAAGCGTTTGTTCAAGGTTTGCCATTAATGATCAGATTTTATTAACTTCAGAGCTAACAAAAAGATAAAATAAACTAGCATAAATAAATTTGGATGCAACACTTGTTGCGGAAGATAGCCTACATATGAGATCAATTTGTCAAGTTCCTTGAATAAATGATAAACAAAATAAAGCATGAATATGATTCATTTTTTTTAGTTCTAATTCTGCAGAAATTAGTTGACTACTAAAAACACTACTCAGTGTGTATGTATGCCTGCATGCAGGGCCGTAGCTAGGGCAGGGGCAGTGATTTAAGGGCGCCAAGTAAATTTTAGGTATGAGTCCCCAACACAACTCTGTGTTCTTTTATTGTCGTCTCATAGTTTGGAGTTTATTTACCCCTTCACTTGTCTATGGGATTGTGCAAATTCAGCGATTAATTAGTCAACCTGGTGTTGTTCTTAAGAGGTATTATTTTGTTTATTTTCGGATTACAAAAGGGATTGGGGGATGGAGGGTTGACCTTTCTTTTGAAAGCGCAATCCCGTGTCCCCCTTCATTGAAATCACATTCGGGAGGGGGTTCCCTTCGGATGTAGTACAGAAATCCCCCCCCCCCCCCCCCTTTTTTTATTTAATTCAAAATACAGTAAAGTTAGTGATATTATGAAATATTACAAATTAAAACAACTTAAACCATTACTCCAGTCTTCAGTGACTACATTTACATGCAGCTAATATTTGGGTTATGGTCGGGTTTAGGTCATTATTTGGGTTTCTGGAACATTAAGAATAACCCGTTTACATGCGTGAGCAGAGAGAGTTACTCCTGTATGGAATTGCAATATTCCGATGTAAACGGCGACGCACGGTTAGCGTCTGGACGTATGGACAACCTTAAGACGCAATATGCGTCATTTCCGATTCTTCTTCCTGTATCCAAAGACAACAACAACAGCAGCAGCAAGCGAATAATGAATAGTTCGGGGCAGATAGCGATCGCCTTTGTTTGCGCTTTGGTGCTGGTACTGACCTCGCTCCAAATGTATGCTGTGCTGCGTCTCGCCATGTTTGCTTCCAGTATACTGCACGCGGGTTTTTGTATGCGCCTAGAAGTTCCTCTACTCAAAAGACCAAGATTCCTTGCGAATAGAACATGCGCAGAACACAAATAATTATGGGGATATGCCGATACGCGTTTACATGACCAAAAATTAGGGTTATAAAAGGGGTACCCCATGTATCATATCCGGGTTTTTTAAAATCCGGGATATGAGCATATTCGGGTTGTTGCCGGTATTTACATGGCCGTGCGTGACCGGGTTATTGCTATTATCCCGGTTTTGAACAGGTTATTGGCTGCATGTAAACGTAGTCAGTGTCACATGATCCTTCAGAAAAGATTCTAAAATGCTAAATTTGGTGCTCAAGAAATATTTCCTATTATTGTCGGTGTTGAAAACAGTTAGTTTTGTGGATTTTTTTTTTTCAGGGAACAGCATTTATTTAAAATAGAACTCTTTTGAAATATTGTAAATGTCTTTACTGTCACTTTTGATCAATTGAATGCATCCTTGTAGAATAAAAATAATATATACTGGCCCCCAACTTTTGAACATTTCATTAATTTATTTGTTTGATTTTGAAAAATCAATGAAAAAAAATAAAATCAATTAATGAAACTGATTGAAAAGCCTATGTAATTAGTAATGTATAAGACAGAGGACAAAACATCTAAAATGACAGGATATAAAGTCAGGTAGGATAAAAATGAAAAGGCGTAAAAAAGAAAAGGAAGAAAGCCAGAGCTCTCACCTCCATCTGTGCCTAATCCTTGACTCAATTGCAGCTTTAATAACAAGGTGGAGGAGATTACTCTCATCCACCCTCAAAAACACTTCCATTTCACCCCTCGCTCAAGCCATGATTACTGTTTCCAAGGCAACAGTTCCAGAATGTCTCCATGGCACTGACAGTGTCCTCTCTGGACTTTATGTCCACACTGTGGTCAGAGGGAAAGTGCATTCTCTTCTTTTGGAAGAGAAAGCCCGTACCAGAAGTAGTTTTAGAGCTGATGGCCTCCACCTCTAGTCCCCTTTTGTCCCAGAAAAAGAGAGAAGGAGCGATAGAGAGAGGAAGAGATCACCCGGAAGGCAGGTAGAAAGAAGGACACCTTGCACTGCTGTAATTGAATCACTACTCATCAGTGACGCTGCTGTGATTCTCTTGGCCAGGACTGATTCCAGGGTCACGCTGAGATATTACTGCATGCACACACATTGGGTCCTATCTTGCACCCGGCGCAAATGACTTTGTACACTGACGCATGTATCATTCCTATTTTGCACCGGCGCACGTCGTTTAACTAAGACACACGTCGGTTAACTAAGAAATACACTTGCGCTCCCCGGGGCGGTTTAGCGCAAAGAGGAGGCGTGTTCCGGCGCAAACTTTCCCTCATGCTATTTTGCTGTTCTATAAAACAATTGCGCCACTGACTAGAAAAAAACTAGTCTAAAGTCAATGGTGCGTTGCAGGGGCGTAGCACAAGATCCCGGACCCTATGTATAGGCAGTCCTGATGGGCCCCTATGTTCCAAATAAAATATATTCCAGACTTTTCAAGGGCCCTCTCTCCCCTTGGGGCCCTGGTAATCAGTACTGGTTTTACCCCCAGTCCAACGCCCCTGGTGCGTTGCGCGTACATTCAGACGCTATTTTAAGCGCGCATGCTTGGCCATAATACAGAGTGTGATCAACGCGCATACACTGTAGATGATTCTCTCATCTACACAGATGCATTTAACTTTTTGCAAATTATACATTATTATAAGGAAAAATATTAAAACACGAGGGAAAGCATTGTTGTGTCCATGACGATGGGGAAAATAGGCATGGGTGGGTTTGTCCCAACCCCAATGTCACTTCTCTTTCTTTTACGGCCCTGGCGAGAACATCGATCTCCTTGGCTGAGAACCGATTCTGAAGCGCGCCTGGTAAATGCGCCCGTTATAATAGTATTGCGCCACGGAACAAGCGCACCTCGTTCATCATGCTCTTAAAGGGAATGTGATATAAAGCTCTTATTGGTTTGTTTCCCGTTGCGCCCAAACCACACCTATGAATAATGAAGCTACTTCAGACCAACCCCTTTTAGATTTGCGCCAGGATCCGCCCACAAAGTTACTTGCGGTTTGTGCTTTGACACTTGCGTTTCAGATCGTTAAAATAGGGCCCATTGTGTTTTCATGTTTTATGGGGACTTTCCATAGACATAAATTATGTTTATACTGTACAAACTGTATATTCTATCCCCTTACACTAACCCAAACCCTAAACCTACCCATCACAGAAAACCATATGTACTTTTACATTTTCACAAAAAAAAACATCACATAGTATGATTTATCAGCTGTTTTCCTCATGGGAACCAAGGAAGGATTTCAGATATTGCCATCTTTGTTGGGACATTTTGTCCCCATAATGTAGGGTTTACCAGTCCCCCCCTTTCTGGAAAAATGCGTGTAGTGAAGTCGCCATTCAGGATTGGTCACTTGTCTGTTGTCTGGCTGCCAGTTTCTTTGTAACTCTCCGAGCGAAGTTAACACAAGTTACAGTTTTTCTGAATTGCTAAACACATTTCTTGAAACCATCACTCACTTTTACAAAACCAAATTTTCAAACCACATTTAGAGAACCTCTGACTCTTCTGGCAAAATCAAACAATTGCCTCAAAACCATTTTAACTGTACTCAAAAATCAAACAATGCTTTCAGATCAGTGAGTCAATTTTATAAACACTACGTATCATTCGTTAGACACTACATCAAAATATGAAGAAGATAGAATCCAAGGCATGCAGTTACAGAAAAAAGTATTTAGAAAAAATTTAATTATGTAAAAAAAAGTATAGTAATGACAACTTAGAGTAGTAAGGTGAAAAAAATGTATATGCACTGCAAGTATATTGTACTGAATATTGTATAGTAGGCCTATCGAATGTCTGTATATCCAGCATTTGCATACTGTGAAAATACTGTGACCCAACTGCAAAAGCCAAAAAGGTTACAGTAAAAAACTCTGAAAAGAATGTTGCAGTACACTCAGAATAGTTGTGCACCTGCAAAATCAAGGTCAGTGAAAGAGATTTTATTTTGCTTCAGCATCATGTCCTCATGATGGTCCGGCCAGAGGACTTTATCCACATTACAGGCAATGTCATCTCTGTAGGCAAAAGGAAAAACCCTAAAGCCACATCAAGCCTTGACAACATTCTCCACACCTTGCTCTTTCTCGTCCTCCTCCTCTTCCTCCTTGTTCACCACCTCTTTTACACATACACTTCCCAGCGAGTAATAGCCTTCATTTCACAGTCTAGGTTAACTATAGACCCAATATAGTCTTGCTATGAGTAACCCACTTCTAGCCAAAATAACCTTGAACTTGGTTCATGTCGTATTTGCCAAAATAACTTGTGAGACATATGATATTCCATTATGTAAGCAAAGTAAACAGTGATTACAAGGTGTTTGGTTTCATTTCTTCACTCATTTCATTACTTTATCTAATTGATGACTAGTCTATTCTTGGGCTATGGTTTAGACTTCTATTAAATTTTCAATGACAGCCCAAATTTTGCCTTGTTTTAGCCTAGTTGTCTGGGCTGTGTTTGGATGGCTTGCTGGGTTCCTTCTCTCCCTCTTATATTGTTTTCATCCATTATTGGTATCAACATTCAGTGCAACATTTTGAGTCAATGTTGGGACTCTGAACTGACTTTGTACAGTTGGTCACATCATTAGAAATAAGTGTGAACAATTTTGAGTCGTTGTGTGTAAACAATGACAACTGTGTTGTAGTTGTGTTTAACTTTTGCCTGCCTGCGTTTAGCATTTTGAAACATAAGTTCATCACAATGCGAAATGTGTTAGTGAGTGAGACTGTGTTTAGAGTTTTGAAAAAACAGTGCATTGGATTTGCAAACAGTGTTTTAACTACCTGAACTGATTTATTCGACAATTTGGTTTACGCTATTAAGAATTTGGTTCAGAGAATGGGGTTTGGTGTTTTAGCAATTCAGAAAAACTGTAATGATAAAATGTAAAAAAAATATCTGATCATCCTCCATCAAGCGGTTACTATTTACATCTCATATCATCTGTAAACTCTTTACCAAGGCAAAGATTTACTCACACATTTCATGTGTTTGTGTGTGTAATTTATACATATACAACATTACACATTTTTATATAAGTATATTTATACACATTTTTATAGTATAAATTAAATAAATAAAATTGAAAACTGATGAAAACATAAAAATGTAGTAAAAATGTTTGCCATACTGTTTTTCACTGAATTAACACAATTATAAAAATACTAAAACGTTTTAAAGTCGGCATTAAACAGAAGTTGAGTTAGTCATTTCTTCCCTGACGTATATCTGAGTGAAAGGGCTTCTTGAATGTAGGGCATTTTGTCCATCGGGAATTGATTGGATCGCTGGGTCATTGTGGTTTGCCATTGCTGTGATATCATATGAGTGACAGGTTGTCCCGCCCTCACACCAGTAAATTAACATTCTATCAACATCATCAGATAATAGAAGAGATGTCGTTGCTATAGGGAAAGGAAGTCCATATTACATAAAACATCCTTTTAACTGACTCATACCCAAGATGTGAGGTATAAGAAGCATTATGAAACTATCCTGACACCATTCCCTTAACCATGTGCATCAGAAGATTTACGATTTTTTTCAATGATGTTATGACTTAATGTTTTATTGAATTGCATCAGGATAGAACACTGTGTAACAGTACTTGTCTAAAAAGTAAAAATAATTCACAATGTTACTTAACAATGTTACTTAAATATATTATAGGGTAAAACATGTTTGTGGCAGAAAAAAAAAACTCGTCTGGCACAAGTACCAAAAGAGACTCAAGCAATCCCTACAATATCCTTCATCAATGACCCAGACTCCACACCCACAATATACAATATGAGTCTGCATATTTTGCTGTTTCAGCATCAAATCATTTTTTTTCTTTTCTTTTGGTTGTAAAAAAAGTGAGAGATCAATATTTCCAATGCAGGAGCAACTGAAAGAAAGGAGTTAGTGTTTGCAAAGGCTGGCGTCTGGATAAGTGACCTGAAAACAACTGACTGTTAGAGATACAATGACCCGACCGTCTACCTTTGATGACACAACAGAAACCGCACCACACACGTAGGCAAGATATTGTGCTGTTCCAGACCCTGGTCTCCTCAAACAGGGTAGGATGCTGATATTCTCCTGCATACAGAGCAGTCCAGCTATAGATTTTAAAAAGAAGACAAAGTTCAAAGAGAACTGAAGGATAAAAAGACGTGAGAGAGTGCAAGTTTGCAATTGGTTAGAGGAGACAAACATAGAGCTGGCCTGGCACACACTTAAGATACACTTCAGAAAATTGCTAGTCACAGACACATGCATGTGCACATGAAGAAGTCGTGCTGGGCCCCTGCTGATTTGTTCGTTGTACACATACAAACTGTAAATCACACACAGGCACATCAAGTCATTATGCAACATAATTGCTTCGCACACTCTAATCCTCAGTCGATAATCAATTCTCCCAGATGCCCCATGCTGTTCTCATGGCAAACCGGTGACCGATCGTTTACACACATGGCACTGACACAAATCCCGCACAAACTATTTAAACCTACTATCGATATAGCAAATGGCCATTGACAATGTAATTATACGCAGATAAACACATACGTTCACACCGTGCGATTGCCATACTGGCTTGCTGCTTTGGAATAGTTTGTATAATGACATTTAAAAAAAATACTGAATATAACAATTTTTTAAAATAATTTTAACATTATTTCAACAATGGATGGATGGATCGATGAAAGATGGGAAGGAAGGAAGGATGGATGGATGAATAAAGGATGGATGAAAGAAAGGATGGATGGAAGAAAGGAAGGATTGATGGATTAAAGAAAGAAAGAAAAAAGTATGGATGGAAAGGAAGGAAGGAAGGAAGGAAGGAAGGAAGGAAGGAAGGAAGGAAGGAAGGAAGGAAGGAAGGAAGGAAGGAAGGAAGGAAGGAAGGAAGGAAGGAAGGAAGGAAGGAAGGAAGGAAGGAAGGAAGGAAGGATGGATGGATGGATGGATGGATGGATGGATGGATGGATGGATGGATGGATGGATGGATGGATGGATGGATGGATGGATGGATGGATGGATGGATGGATGGATGGATGGATGGATGGATGGATGGATGGATGGATGGATGGATGGATGGATGGATGGATGGATGGATGGATGGATGGATGGATGGATGGATGGATGGATGGATGGATGGATGGAAAGAAAGAAAGAAAGAAAGAAAGAAAGAAAGAAAGAAAGAAAGAAAGAAAGAAAGAAAGAAAGAAACCAAATTTTTTTGGAAACCAAAAAACCAAACCATTTTAAACACAGAAGTAAAATTCTAAATCAAGACTTGTTTTACACACTGAACCACAGAACCAAAAATCACATCTAAAGTCAATACCACCAACGATCAAGTGCAGTTTACACAAATTGGTGCATTTACAAAAATGCCATGGCTGAGATTTAAAAGAATTGTTTTCAAAATGGCTTGTTTCAGTCATTACTACACTCATGAAATCATTCCTACTTCTCATTGCTTTCACAATTCGTTTAACATGCAACTTGTGGACCCCTGTAATGGACGAACTCCTGTCTTCCACCTTTCCACTGAAAAATGCTGTTTGTTCTGCAAAAAACACTCGAATATATCAAATTGTATTGGAATCAATAATTCTTTGTGTAAGGTGCAACAACCACTGTCTTTGCAAGAAAACACACACACACACACACACACACGAACACACACACACACACACACACACACACACACACACACACACACACACCTGTGCCAGGTGCACTGTATGAACAAGTTTGGTTTATTTCATCTTAGCCAATAAAGCAGACCGCTATAATCCAGAAAGCCTCCTGCTGTTACACTAATTGAGTTCAATACGCAGTCAGTGTATCCCTCTTCCCCTCCCTCTCCCTCTCTCTCCATTTCCTTCTGTCCCATTTATTTCCTATCCCTTTCGTTGTTGGTTGCCTTTCTTTCTTAAGGATTCTTTAAGAATCAATTTTGATCTGAGTTTTGTGCTTTGTTGTGCAAAACTCAAAAATCGATCTTCCACTTATCCATAAATGTTAACTTAATAAATAGGATGAAATATATAAAGTAAATGCTAATTCCATTTTATTTCTAAACCTCAAAGTTTTTGTAAAACTTTTTTCCTTTGATTAGTACTTCATAAGTACTATAACAGCTGTTCGTTTCATCAAGCCCAAAAAGCCACATCTGTGTGGACTTATTCAACAACTTGTTAGATATAACAGTAGATTACCATTTTGACAGTTTCAGAATTAACGTTTGTGATGTGTAATTTATATAGAACAAAACTTGAAAGTCTCTTTAAGTAATATTAACCACAGACCTTATAGTATAAAGAAAAAAACTATATTCTAAAAACCCATAGCAAATTCTAGCAATAGATTTGAATGCAAATTCGTTTCTGCTTTTAGCTATATATATCAATGTGACGGCACAGAAGAAGAAAAAATCTGCATTCATCAAGCAAGCTTTAAATCATGCATACTATTGTAGTTAATGATTCACACCAAAGTCCAGTATGCCATTTTTCTTCAGTTCATTTAAGTTATCTGCGATGTTCCTTAATCAAGACCTGAGGAAAAGAGATGTAGCGAGAGAGAGAGAGAGAGAGAGAGAGAGAGAGAGAGAGAGAGAGAGAGAGAGAGAGAGAGCAGGTGCGCATTAGCGTGAAACCCGAAACCTGCCCACAACTCCCAATTAAACGCTTGATGGTCATTATGCATTCAGGCGATGATGAGAACCTTCACACTTGAATCTGGCTTTCGTATTCCCTCATATCCTTTGCTTTCCCCACATGCATATTAATCACCGGATTTAAATCATGAGACCTGATTTGTCTCTAATGGACTGTACAATGCATCTGTCATTATTTATGTTATTTCCTTCCTCCCCTCCTCCTCTTTCCTTCCCGCGTTCTTTTGGCAGGTAGTGAGCTGACACAGGAGTGTGTAATTAACTCAGTGAGGCTGTAGAAAGCAGTGTGATCTGTCACCAGCCGGGCCCCGTCAGCGTAACACAGCTTTACACCACCTGACTGCTTCTCATTAGGAGAGATGTGCGTGCGTGTGTGTGTGCGTAAATGATTTAGCAGCCTGATCCGTGCATCTCTACACCAACTCACCCTTAAACCTCCTCTTCATTCATTTTAGTAGGAGCACCTTATCTGCAGTCTGAGGTTCGAGTGGCCTTCACATGATGATACCCATTAGCTAGAGACATCAGAGCACATAATTCATGCATTACATGTGACCTGCTTAAAGGGATTGTTCAACCAAAAGAAAAAAAGAGAAAACTTTGCCATAATTTGTTCACTGCCGTGTTGTTCAAAAAATATACAACTTTCTTTTTTCCAAGTAGCACATATTTTGAATTATATAATGGTCACTCTTTTCCATGCAATTACAGTGAATTGGAAGTAAAGCTGGAATTCAAATAACCTTCACATGCACTGAGATTTTAACCTCCGTGACCGGATCCTAGAGTGCATATGATAACCGAATCCTTCAGACCATTTGGTAAACTAGATTGATTACAAAGATCTTACTCAAAATAATGATTTGTTTATGAATCAGACTTTCTCAAAAACTGCAGGGTTAAAAATATAAAATTAGCTCAAATTAAATTAAACTAAAATTAAAAAATAAGACTAATAAGTAATCAGAAGTAAAATTTTAAAAAAATTATCAGACTAAAATTGTGATTGAAAAAAAACTTTAAAAAGTAATCCACAAAAAATATATTTTTTCGTATTCAAAGTTTAGTAGATATTTCTCTTTTTATAAATATTATCAAAAACTAAAATATATATAGAAATGGATGTGTCAGTAAGATACAAACTAAACTGTAACTATTAAAACTATTGTTGAAACTAACTAAAAATTTAATTAAAAGCAAAATTGAAAGTGGCTCAAATTGAATTTGAAACAAAACAATATCATGAATATATTTTATAATGCATATAATATAATTTATAGAGCACAAGTAATTTGGATCACTTTCTGTTATTTTTTGACAGTCCCAAAGTAAACATTCTTCAAAATAAATCAATAAAAAGGAACCTCTTGTGCCCCAAAGACGAAAGAAGGTCATACAGGGCTTAAACCAAAATGTGGGTTAGTAGATGACAGTATTTTTATTTTTGGGTGCACTGTCCCTCCAAACCTCCATTCCTTTCATTTGACTAGCAACACTCTCCCATTTACAGTCTGAGATGCGAGTGATTGTCGCATGATGATACTCATTAGCCAACATGAGAGACATAATTCAGAGCACATAATTCATGCATTACACGCCACCGGCTTAAGGCTACTTATGCCTGACTAATACATGGAAAGAAAGATTTTTGTGTTTCTCATTTCATACTCAGGATTGGATCTGCAGTAAATTGCATCCACCTATCCTCACACAGAGGAAAATGGAGAGAGAGAAGGAGGGAAAGGAAGTGAAGGAGCACCGGAGAATTCTGCTGAGACCACATTTAGTGATGCTGAAAGTCTAATTACAGTGGGCAGCTGCTCTTAATAGGGTTTACACAGCAGCATGCTGAGTACAGGTAGAGAGGTCAGGCTCTCCAAGCCTCTGGAGGACAGCGAAGAGGAACAGAGCACATGGTGGGATGTAGATCCTAGAGTAGAACAACAGTTTCCCCTTAGTCTTACAAACATCTATACGCGGGGTGGTTATAGCCTGGTGGTTAGGGGTTTGGGTTGGTGGGACGAGGAGTATACAGGTTTGATATCCTGTAGGGGCAACTCATAAAGTGGAGTTATTGGAATGTTCTATCACCACTGCGCCCTTGATCCAGACAGCTCCAAAAGGGAATAGTGCCTGCAATTAGAAAACTGTAAATTGCAATGCTGTAAAAGTGTGATATGTAAGGGATAATGTACATCCAGCCGGTTGTTATCTCAGAATAAATCCCGACAGGGTGATGAGTTGGGGTCTTGCATCAGCCTGAAGGGGGTTCACTCTGAGATAATTACCGGCTGGATGTACATTATCCAGCTTATTACACGACTACTTGCCACATAAGTAAAAAATTAGACACAAAATATTGATCTGAGTTGAAATATTTTATTAGGTCTTTAAACGCAAAGCAGTTGCTAGCGCGGCAAGTTCAAACTAGACAGACATTTAAGAGATAAGGTACACAGTCATACCTCTTATTACACAGCATTTCGTCACATAAATAATTATGGAGATAAGAGATATTGATGTCAGATTAAACTGTTTTAAAAACAACAGTGTACAAAACAATAGTTACACGTTACTTAGCAATAATATAGAACTGCTGACTTCAGTAACCCAAGCCAGTAAAGATGAGCTTGTGTTATCTGGGAATAAGATACAGCTGGAAGGCGTGATTGACCAATCAGAATCAAGTATATACAGTTGTGGTCAGAATTAATGACACCCCTGATAAATATGATCAAAAATGGCTGTAAAATTAAATCAGCATTGTGATCTTTCATTCAAAAAATTTGCAAAAATCTAACCTTTCATTGAAGTAAAAGACCTGAAAGTGCGGGGGGAATTACATTATAAAATAAATGTTTTTCTCCAAAACATGTCAAAAATATTGGCACCCTTTTATTAAATACTTTTTGCAATCTCCTTTTGCCAATAGAACAGCTCTTACAATGCTTGATTAGTTTGAAGAACACCTGACAAGAGATCAGAGACCATTCCTCCATACAGAATCTCTCCAGATCCTTCAGATTCCCAGCTCCATGTTGGTGGTGCTTCTCTTCTCTTCAGTTCACTCCACTCATCAGGTCAGGGAACTGGAACGGTCATGGCAGAAGCTTCATTTTGTGCTCCGTAACACATTTTTGTGATGATTTTTATGTTTGTTTTGGATCGTTGTCTTGATGGAAGATCCAACCACAGCCCATTATAAGATTTCTAGCAGAGGCCGTGTAAGACTGGAAAAACTTGAAGGACTTTAAGAGAGGGCCACTCTCTGAGAAAACAAAGGAAATTAACATTTGAACTCCCCCTCATGCACTATTGAGACGAAGGTCTCACCTCCCTCATCCTAATTCTAAATTTCTCTCCCCCATTCTTCATCCTGGCAGAGATCTCCCAAACTCACACAAGAATCTAAATGGTTTAATGTGAATGATTATCATCAAGGTTTATACATGTTTGTTATTATTTGAAATGTCTCGGTGCGACTGCTAAAAATGTCTCATTCCCAAAGAAGTAAATCAAAAGGTAATAAAGTTCTTAGGAAGTTTAGAAATATCTTCCACACTGGAGGGTGTGTCTTTGAGTTAACAGCTTCTGACCATTGGACTGAATACTAATTTTCCACTGCTAGCAAATGGTGACGTACCGGTAAGTTCCACTGTGGATGATGTTTAGATTTGAAATGAGGTCTGGGTATATAATGAAACGCAGCGAGAGCTAGGGCTTTTCTATATTTGAGATCGGCCCGTGAGGCTGAGAGTTGCGAGACTCTCAGCCTCACGCATTTCTTGTCGGGTAAACTTTTTCCTCTTTGTTCTAGAGCATTTGATGTTTTGCATTGATTATCCTTGAATTGATTATGAAATTATAATGATACATTTACCTGACATATTAAATTGTGACATTTGATTATTCTAATTGACTTTGACATTATTTTCATTCAAGAGTTTAAAAGAATAGTAAAACATTCGCTCACATTTAATGATGCACAGATATCATTAAAGCCTTTTCATTTATGGAGTCAGATGAAATAAGGAGTTAATACATATGAGAAAATGCATTGCATTTAACCAAAAATACTTTGCCGCGAGAAAATACAGTAACACGCAAAGACCTTCACCGCTAATTCGAATACCGCCAATGGATCGAGCTAGACAGCCTTACAGCCGTAAGGTTTGGATTTTTTTATCTGTTGGTATTTGCTAGAATCCATGTTACCATGTATCTGAACAAGAAGTCCAGAACTTCCAGCAAAAAAATAGGCCCACAACATTAAAGATCCAGCGGTATATTAAACCGTAGGTATGGGGTATTTGTTATCCCTGTTTGCACCAAACCCATCTGGTGGGTTTGCTGCCAAAAAGCTATTTTTTTAAGTTTCATCTGACGATATAATCCAGTCCCTTTTGAATATCCAGGCGTGTCTGACAACTGAATATGCTGGAGTTTATTTTTGGACGAGAGAGGAAGATTTTCCTTGAAACCCTCCTAAACAACATGTGGTGATATAGGGGTTGTTTGGTTTTTGTTTTATAGGCTTTCTGACCCTAAAACTTAACTAATCTCTGCAAATCTCCATCTGTGATCCTTGGAGAGTCTTTGGCCACTCAACCGTTCCACCTCACCATGCATTAAGACAATATAGACACACATCCTCTTCCTGGAAGATTCGTAACATCTTAAGTTGATTTGAACTTCTTAATTATTGCCCTGATGGTCAAAATGGGTTTGAATATTCTTACAGCCACTTTCTATTTTGTGATGCTCAACAATCTTTTGATGCACATCAGAACTATATTCTTTGGTTTTACTCATTGTGACGGATGGTTAAGGGAATTTGGCCTTTGTGTTTCCTCATATTTAAACTCCTGTGAAACAAGAAGTCATAGCTAGACAATTTCATGTTCCTAGTCACCCTGGTGTGCTAAAAAAAAAAAAAAAGTAAATATTAATATGAATATACTTCAGAGATATTTTACTCGTAAAAAAATCTAGGGGTGCCAATAATTGTGGCCAACGTGTTTGGGAGAAAAATATTTATTTCATAATGTGAACCCCTCCCCCACCCCCACACTTTCAAGTGTTTTTCTTCAATGAAAGGTTAGATTTTTGTAAAAAAAAAAATTAATGAAAGATCAAAAGGATAACCAATGCAGATTAATTTTTACAGCCATTTTTTTTATCATATTTACCAGGGGTGCCATAAATTCTGACCACATCTGTATATATACTGTATAACTGTATACATGTGAGCATAATAAAGCACTCCTGATTAAATAAAACCAACACACAGGTGGAACTGCTATTCATGTGAGCTTCTTGTTCAACTTGAGGTAAAATGATTAGGTTTGGGAGTCTGTCACCTAATACACATGGAAACCAAACCACATGCTAACATGTTCGTATCACACCAGCTGTTGTACTTCTTAGAAATCTACACAGCGGTCTCTATGGCTGGCAGATCGAGTTACGGCTCGATGGAACAACACAAGCTAAGAGTGCCGAGAGTCTCCCCAGTCAGCATGTGCTCAGATTAATATGCATGAAAATTGAAACACATACACTCAATAATCATTTAAGCAGCAGACTAGGCTTGCAACAGCCAAATCCGCTGGAATTCATGCATGTCACGGACAAAGTAAATCTCTCTACAGGGTTTTCTTCTTATAGACCCCAGAAAAAAATGAAGAGTTGACAATATTTACCCATTACCACTGCAGGGTCTTTTAATATCCTTCCTTAAAGGTGTAAAAATCTATGTCAGGATGAAATACGCTTAAGTGGAGGAGTTTCAGAGCAACGGCATAAAGATGTCACATTAGGCTGGTTAGAAGTTCTAAGGTCCTTTTGGACTTCATATATATATATATATATATATATATATATATCAAGGTATAATTCCCTCACGTTCCTTTTAGGCTATCAGGATGTTCAGATTTCCCTTTCAAGTTAGATACTAAAGGCAGACTCTGCCTCTGACTGAAAGTCGTATGATCTGTCCCTTCCACAACTCTGTACAGATGGACCTTCGCCTATTTATTTAACATCTACTGCTACTCTAGAACGGTGCTTCTCAACCCTCCCTGTGGGTTGCCCACCATTGCACCTTTTGGAGGTCTCCCTTATCAGACACACTCAATTTAAGGCTCCGTTCGAAATCGCATACACTCTTGAGTAAGTATTTTTTTGATTAAGTAGTTACTTTATGACATAATTTATTCATGAATGTGTGTAGTATTAATGTAATCTGGACGTACTACATTCACCACGTTGTCATTATCATTATCATATGCACACTTCAGAATCTCACTGGGAGTAGTAGGTCATCTGGGTGCTTTTCGCTTACTTTTTTATGAGTACTGTGAATTCGGACATACTTCTTTTGTCACATGCTGTTTTTTTCCTACTATATAGAAGGGAAGTATGCAATGTTTTGTTAATGAGCTGATGAGTTGAATCATGTGTGTTAGATGAAGAAGACATATAAGGGATGTTTCTTAATTCCAAGAACGCAAATCTCATGAAATTCTCCTGAAAGTTCTTGTGAAAGAACGAACTAGGAAGCACACAGAACGCAACATAAAAATAAATTGTGGTACTTTTACTTTTACTTGAGTTGAATAAAAAAAAAAGAATTCAACTTCGCTACATTTATTTTTCACCGAAAGTACAAAACACTTTGACAAAGGTGCCGACAGAGCAACAGAGCGAGCTGACATTTGAAAGATACTTTTCAAACTACGGTGGAGCCCTGTGCTTCAGCCAATAACAGACAGATCTGAAGTGCTTCAGCCAATAACAAACAGATCTGAAGTGCTTCAGCCAATAACAGACAGATCTGAAGTGCTTCAGCCAATAACAGAGAGATCAGAAGCACTTCAGCCAATAACAGACAGGTCTGACTCGGGTGCAAAACCAATCAAAACTTCCAGTCCAGCTGGGGGGTGGGGCATTCATTCCACGCTTTGATAGTCAGTCAATCACTGGGGCTAGCGTTTTAATCAGTATCGCTAACGTTTCAATATATTTTTGTGAATGTATATGCTCATATTGTGATTTTAAAATTAAATGGGTCATACCATTGATATTAACAGAGCACTGAGCAGTTGAAGTAGAAAACGTACTCGGTTACTAACGTAACCTCGGTTCCCTGAGAGTGGGGTATTGCGTAGCTATACACAGTGGGAAAACTCCTTTTATTGAGAATATTGAAGCCTTTGTTTTAAAACTCAGTGCAGCTGCACAGCACAGAGCTGTTTGGCTTGGCTGTGGGAACTGCACGAACCTATAACGAAGCTGCGAGGAAGCACGATCCTATCAGGACAATTCCCGCCTCGCACGACCCGAAGCGCACCAGAAAGGGAGTGGCTGCTGACTATATAAGCGGCCCATTTCGCCATAGGAATCAGGTTAAATCGTCTGAAGCGACAGACCTGAAGTGCAGCTTAATAGCACGGCTGGCTACGCAATACTCATTCCCTACTCTCAGGAAACCGAGGTTACGTTAGTAACCGAGTACGTTTCATTTTCGAGAATGTTCACTTCGTATTGCGTAGCTTTATGCAGTGGGAACCCATTTTAAAACGCTGTGCTATTAGCTGAAGACTTCGCTCTGAACCATTGCCTGGGGCTGCGTGGCCCGAGGCTCATAGTAGAACTAAAGTCAGAGCCCAACGGGGACCAGACTGAGTTGGGCCCTGCGAATGGGATACCAGAGGCTTGAGCCCCTCAGGGGTCAAGACCTCTCAAATAGAAAGCACTCGTGCCTGCAGTGCTGGCACCTCCAAGTTATAGAATCTCACAAATGTGGACGGCAAAGACCAGCCGGCCACCGCACAAATGTCTTCAATTGGTATACCACTGTACCAAGCCCATAAAGAAGCCATGCCCCTTGTGGAATGAGCTCTGACACCTATGGGACATTGCAGGCCCATTGAGGCATAAGCAAGAGAGATAGCGTCCACTATTCATCTTGATAATCTCTGCTTCTTGACCGGAAGCCCTTTGGTACGGCCGCTGAAGCATACAAAGAGCTGTTCTGACTGTCTGAATGAGGCAGAGCGCTCTAGATAAATTTTGAGAGCCCTAACAGGGCAGAGTAGACTCAGTTCTCCATCGTCTTCCAGTGAGGGAAGTACCAATAGCTAAATGACCTGGGCTCTGAACGTAGTTGAGAGCACATTGGGTACATAACCATGTCTTGGTCTGAGGACGACTTTGGAGTCGTTAGGCCCGAATTTAAGACAGGAAGCGTTCATAGAGAGCGTTTGCAAGTCGCCCACTCACTTAACCGATACTTATGCTAGCAGGAGTGCGGTCTTAAATGAGAGAGGCTTTAAGTCAGCCGACTGAAGCGGCTCGAAGGGGGGTCCATTAAGTGCCCTACGGACCGTTGATAGGTCCCAGGTAGGTATAGAAGGGGGGTTGAGGCGGGTTAAGCCTCCTGGCCCCTTTAAGGAAGCGCATGACCAAAACAATCCTGAGCCAATCAGCAAGTGTGTTGTGTTGTGCTGTGCTGGCTGTGCAGCTGCACTGCGTTTTAAAATAAAGGCTTTAATATACTCGAGAAAAGGAGTTTTCCCACTGCGTATAGCTACGCAATACGAAGTGAACGTTCTCGAAAGGGAACTCTGCTCATACAAGGACAAAGTTATTGCATGGACGGAGCAAGAGCAATGTAATTTATAGGGGAACTTGGCAACTCTAGCCATTTGCCGGCGAGTTCTCTGGGTCTGAGCTCATCTCAGATGGTCTAGAAGACAGTGGGAATGTGTGCTGTGGTCAGATGAGTCCATGTTTTAGCTTGTTTTTGGGAAAACATGGACATCGAGCTTTCAGTCCCAAAGACGAAAGGGACCAACCAGACTTTCACCAGCGACAGGTGCAAAAGCAAACATCTGTCCTGTTATTGAGGTGCATCATTGCAAACAGTATGGGTAACTTGCATTATTGTGAAGGTACCATTGACATAGAGGCATATATTTGGATTGTACAGAGACATAAAGTTCCATCAAGATGACTTCTTTCCTTGGAAGCAAGACAATGCCAGGCCTCATTCTGCACATGCTAAAACTGAGTGGTTTCTAGACACTCTGCACCGTAGAAGGGATGTGCCTGCCTGTTTACTGCAGTCCAGATATGTCTCTTATGGAAAATGTATGACCCATCATGAAAAGGAGAATCAGGCAATGATGACCACAGACTGTTGAGCGGCTGTCTTGTATTAGACAAGATTGGGCAAATATTCCACTAGCAAAACGTCTCAGGTTAGGTATGTAACCTGAGACGTTCCCTTTCAAGGGAACTCGAGCTGCGTTGAGACGCAGTGGGAACCCCATACCCACTACGCCATAAAGACAAATGCCCGTTCTGTGAGAAGTCCTTGCGCACACTAAGAAAGAAGCAACCTAGCCCCAGGAGTGGAGAGTTGTAAGTCATACAATCTGACAATGTATGTGGTGAGGACCAGCCTGCCGCATTACAAATGTCCTGAAGGGGAACACCCGAAATTAAAGCCTAGAGGCAGCCATAGTCCTGTAGAATGGGCCTGAACAGCCATAGGTGAAGGCTTTCCGGCCGCTTTATAAGCAAGTGAGATAGCCTCAACTACCCACTTGCTCATCATCTGTTTAGATGCCGGGCAACCTAACTTAGGTGACCCGAAGCAGACAAATAATTGTTCTGATATATGCCACTGAGCAGCTCTGTGGACATACGCATCCAAAGCCCAGACAGGGCGTAACAGATTAAGTGTTTCCTGACCTGGGGTATTAAAGGTGGAGGACAGAAGGCCTGCTGCACAAATGACCCGCACATTTAGTAGGGACCTAGAAATACAACCCGACCTGGGGTGAAGAAATACTACCACCATAGCAGGTGCAAATCCAAGTACGTGCAGGCCTCAGCCTCATGTACCACGGAGAAGACAAGATTAAGGATCTCTCCTCAGAGATAACCCAGTAAAGAAACATTCATACAGAAATCAAGTACTGTACCCACGGGGCAGAAACAAGGTTCAGAAGGCGTTCTCTGCACCAGGCAGAGAACAGCATATTTAGTCTTCTCGTTGGGGAAGCTGTAGACCGGATTATGGTCTCCACGACCTCGGTCGAGAGACCTGAATCTATGAGCTAGGCCCCCTCAGAGGCTGAGCCCACAGTATCCACAACTCCAGAGCTCCCAGGAACAAAGATATCGGGAAAAGCGTATAGGTGTTGAGGCAACCACACCTATTACATCACATCCAGTCCAAGCGGAGCTGGATGCGTGAGGGAGAACCACCAGGGCAATGCATTGTACAAGCGATGCGAAAAGTCGACTTGTAGTTTGACGGAAGTTCTCCCTAAGAAGCTCCACCACCTCGGGGTGAAGTCTCCATTCCCCGGGCCCCCACCCCTGCCTCAACAGGATATCTGCTCTGATATAAGAGACCATCAGTGTGTTGTCCGGACCCTTCGCCGAGCAACCACTCATGATTGCCCCCGACTTGTGATAACCTAGGCCGAAAGGAAGAACCCGATACTGGTATGCTTCGCCCCTGAAAGCAAACTTCAGGAATCTCCTGTGATGAGGATGGACAGATAAGCAAGCGTCCATTAAGTCTATTGTGAAAAACCAGTCCTCGGACTGAGTCTGTGACACAATCATATTTAGCGTAAGCATACTTTGAACTTAAGATACTGAAACCTGCTGTTTAATTGACGCAGGTCTAGAGTAGGACGCAACCCCTCATCCTCTTTTTGAAAAATGAAGTAATGGCAGTAAAACCCTGACTGTCTGCCAGGAGGAGGAACCCCTTCTACAGCTCCTTTTGCAGAAGTGTCAGTACTTCCTGCTCCATAACCAAAGCCTGCTCGGGGTCCACCACAGTGGGGAGGACCCCTAGAAATCTGGGCGGACAAGAACCGAATTCCCAACCCTTTTCTATAGTGTCCAGGACCCATCGAGAAATATGTGGCAGTAGTTTCCACGCTGCCAGAAATTCTACTAGGGGAACCGTTATACGACCCTCCTCGGAGGATCGTATGGGGACGCTGACACCTCGGTGCCCTGAACGGCGAACCGGCAGGGAACAAACCTAACTGGCAGCGCTGCGACCCTCCTCAGAGAGTTGCACCCCAGAGGGCGCCGAGGAGAAACGATTTCTCAAAACCGTCCCTGCCACGGAGGAGCCCTCAGAAGCCTGATAGCCTCGTTTTTACGACAGGACTTCCTGTCTAAGCTCTATTAGAGATGACGACAGTCCTCAGATCTTGCCTACCTCTAAATAACTTAGTTCCTACGACCCTCCTCGGAGGATCGTATGGGGACGCTGACACCTCAGTGCCCTGAACGGCGAACCGGCAGGGAACAACCGAACTGCCAGCGCTGCGACCCTCCTCAGAGAGTCGCACCCCAGAGGGCGCCGAGGAGAAACGATTTCTCAAAAACCATCCCTACCCCGGAGGGGACCACCCTTTAGAAGCCTGATAGCCTCGGCGTCAGGGCTTCCTATTTGTCCAAGCTTTTTTTTAGAGATAAGATCATGCATATCTCTAACTGGCTAGACTTCTACCGCCACCCAAGTCCCCCTCGATTGTGGATGACCCAAATGGCGATGCTCGTTTTGCACTCTGTGCTGCGAGGAGCTTAGTAGACCGAGACTGCTCCACCCAGCAGTCTCAGGAACATTAGATTGGTGAGGAAGAAACCTCTGGAACGCCGCTGAATGGTTTATTTCTTAGTTTTTTGAAAGCGGAGCGTCCAGAAGAACAGACATAATTGTATCTTATTTTTCTTTATTTTTAAATCAGAAAAACGTATATATATATATATATATATATATATATATATATATATATATATATATATGTAAGGGATAATCCACGGCTAGCCATGCATTAAAGGATTTTAATGCACGACGTAGAGGCGAAGAACCACCCGACGTGAAGCGGAGGGTGGTTGCCTCTACGTCGTGCATTAAAATCCTTTAATGCATGGCTAGCCGTGGATTATCCCGCTTATACCACGGTTATTTGCCAAGTTAAAAATAAGTTAAAGCTGTAACTGATGTTTACAGTGTAATTTTTTAACAGATGTGTAAAAATGACGGTTATTTTCTTAAGTTACTGCTCGTTAGTTCTAGCACTCCGTCCGCTTTAAATAAAGTAGAGCCATTGGATTGCTTTTATTTGAATGAATTATCACATTTATTTAAATTCATTATTAAAAGAGAGAGACAAAGAACTGAAAGAGTCTCAATTGCCCAGGTAGTTGAGCCCCATCGGCTCCCTGGTGAACTACATTTCGGTGCTCTCGAGTTTGCACAGAGGGATGCGTCTCGGATGCAAATAGAACGCTCCGGCATTTTCTGGACACTTTGACAGATATTTTTTAAAGCTGTCCATGGGACAAAGTGGGTCGCTGGGGTTCGCAAACATAAATCCTCGTAAATTTTCCCTATCCGATGCGGTGGGATCCTTGTGGGTTTTTGTCTCTGGGTTATGCGCCAGGGTTAGGTACTCTTTCCCATTCTCGTCTTTCCGGAGAACGAAAGACTCTTTTGATAGGTTACGGTTTCCTTCTCTTCCCCTCCGTGCAAAACACAGCTGTATGTCAAACCAAACTTTTCTTACAAGTCCTGTGGGTGTGAAAGGGGAGAGTGCAGGTGCATTTCTAATTTTCTCCAAGTCAGACTCAGTAATACGCAGATGATGAACGCTGGTGTCTTTTCCATTTTTCCTGTAGAGCTTTAAAACTGAGTTAAAGATGGCATTGCTTGACTTGAAGTCTTTATCACTTATAATGTTGTATTTTGTAATGTGACGGTTTATACCTGCTCTGAGACGCATCAAACTTGCAACACTGTATTCGCGTCCAGCGGTAGACTGAACAGAGGCATAAAACTCCCGCAATGTCTCATTTAAAAGAGAAGCAGAGTAGGTCTTGAAATCACAATTTTTCTGTCTTTGGCGCAAAAAGTCACTGAAAGTGTTAACTGCCCATTTAGTTGTCTTTTTCGTATTGACCTCATCTTTGTCGTCTTCGATCTTATCTAGCTCTGTCGGTGTTAATTCTTTGTGCCGCTTTTAGACATTCAACGTCTTCAAGTCTTCTATTTCGTCTTGTGCCTGGGCCTATTTCTCAAATTTGCCATATTCACCATACAAATTAAACGATTAATGATATGCAAAAATCATCCATTTAGCCTACCTAAATAAACGTTTGCAAGTGTAACTGTGTTACTATGGTTACCAATGATTATAGTAGCGGATTAATTTCGAACTGTAATCAAACTGACTGGAACTACCTGTGCATTAAACGGTTTTACTGCCCACCTTCCAGCCAATCAGAATCAAATATTTAAACAGCCCGTGGTATAAATATATATATATATATATCACTCCGTCGTCACCAGCAGGAAAACAACCGAACTCAGAGACTCGCCCCCCAGAGGACATAGAGGAGAAACGATTTCTCGAAACCGTCCCTCCCCAGTATAGTTTAACTGGTTTTGCACTACGCAATTCTCGAATAGCGTCAGTGCTGAGTCTGACAACCTCACATTCATCCATGTCTTTATAATTCACCCACCAGCGCTGCCTAATAAAAAATTTTCTTTATTTAAGATGGCTGGTGGGTAACGTCGGGGTTAAAAATAATGACGCCGATTCGGTAGAGAGAAAGCTAGCAAGCGTCTCTTTAACCCAAGGCACTGTCATACCATAATACTTAATACCCATAGCATTACTATAGTTAGACGTTTGGGCATTAAACACATAAAATAGACACCGGCTTATTCCACGATCTCGACACCTCAGTGTGGTGTGGAGATGGGGGAAAAACGGCAGTCCCCGACGAGGAGGCTGAGATACAGAGGTTTTCTGTTTTTAGATATATTTCATCTAATAAACTCTCTTTTTCACTCTCATAATGTTCAGCTGGCCAGAAATATTTAACTAGCAACAGCACTAGATAAACCTTCTTTTAAGCTCCTCTTTATTCAACAGAGTTATGAGCTGACTTATTTATTCATTTATTGAAAACTCAAACATCTGCCTTTTTCTTAATAACTTTATTTGTTTTGTTGATTTGTTCTCTCTTTTTTATATATATATTTTTATAAATATATTTTTATATATTATATATATATATATATATATATATATATATATATATATATATATATTGCAACTTGACAGAAAACAATAAATATGACAAGGACAGAATACACAGATCGCTTGCTGAAGGCAACAGAAGCTGTCGCGGTCTGTTTTCAGGTGCCTATTCTCTACCATATTGCGCCTATTCTTAACCATAGGCTTACCATACGCTTGGGCCGCGAGCGCCACCTGGAGGGCCGCAAAAAACTTTACGTTTTTCACCTGTGGGCCGCGAGGGCCGCGGGACCAAACTAGTTATCAATTGAAGACACCAGAATGACCACTGTTATCCATGAGACAGTTACGGCCGCTTCACACCGCAAGCGTCAGCGGCACGTGAGCAGCGCGTATTTTTTTCGGGTTGCATGTTAATCAATGAGTGCATTCACACTCGAGCAGGAGCAGCGCGTGAGCGTCAAGCAGGAGCGTCGCGTGAGCAGCAGTGAAGCGGGGGATTCGGCGCCGAGTCTATTTTTGCTGTGCTGCTCACGCTCCATTAAAGTGAAAGCACACTTTTGATGGACAAAATAAATTTCACACAAAAAGTGCCCAAAATGCACAGAATAAGCATGTCTAGTGAGTTTTAACAAGAAAGGCAAGGAATATAGGCAAATTCAGTTTGGGTGAAAGTATGGTGTATTATAAAAAACGTCCCTGAGAAGGGAACGAGATGCTGCTTCGAGAATCGACACATTGGGGAACGCCTTCAGCGTGACGCGTTTGAAGCCTGTATGGAACTAGTCCAATCTTGATTGGTGTTGCGTCATGACGTCAGCCGTGACGTCGCATGTGACGGTGAGCGGAAGCTATAAAAGGGAACCGGATCATAACAATGACAGCTTTTGATTGGTCGAAGCAAGCCTCACTCAGGAGCGCTAGAAGTGTGGCCGAGGGACGCAGCGTCTCGTTCCCTTCTCAGGGAACGAGGGTTACAGTCGTATAGCGTACCATCCCACCATCCCACCACTAGTGGCAGTAATGCCAACACTGGAGGCTACTCTGAGAGTGAGCCTTTCCCCCATTCCACCCAGGCTGGATCTGATAATATCTGTGAAGCAGGCCCAAGTGTCTCATTAAGAGGGGAACATAAATAGGGAGTTGTAGCTTGTTCAAATTGGACTGTTGTGATTGTTATTGTTCATTTATAACAGATATGAAGAGCAACTTCAGGTTCTACCATGCAAAAATGTAGACTGCTGAAACAATTATCAAATTATTTTGCAGATTATAAAGCTATATTTTTTCATTTGCACTTTATTTAAATTTTAATTTACAACTTATTTATTTTGAAAAATATTATTATGAATTTATTTATTTTAGCAACACATTTTATTGTTTTTTATTTTTATTTATATACATTTTCACAGGCAGTGACATTCACAGGCAGTGATTCAAGTGATTCAGCAAATTCTCTTTTGTCTTGTCGCGCATGAATGGTTCAAAAGCATTCGCACGAATAAGAGCGGGATCATGTAACACAAGCCATAGGCTGACAAAAATAACAGATGCTGCGTTAATTGCGTTAATAGCCCTATTTGTTTATTTCATATAAAATCGCAGCATTTTGCGTCATATAATCGCATTGGCTTGACATCGCGATTGCGATACGATTAATCGTGCAGCACTAGTTAGGCTAATATGCCTGACTTGAGCCTTTAAATTTGTTCTTGATGCAGATTGATTTGTTCCATGAATTGTTGGGTGTTTTGCATCTTGTTGTTGCTTATGTGCAGGTTTACATACACAATAACCTGTTAAACTGCAAGTGGATTTCATTTAGTTATTGAATACAAATCAAACCAATGGTGAGATCAATAAACCAATACAGTGCTAATATTTGAATGGGCCCTGTGCCACTTTGTACTGTAAAATTTGGGCCCCGACATCAAAAAGGTTAAGAACCCCTGCTTTATAGCTACCTGGTCTATGACGTCACCCGCCTATGACGTCTAGCTCTTCCATTGGACTGATTATACACGTGCTTCACGTCGCAATCACGCAGAGCGTTCCCACCGCGTCTCAACGCAGCTCGAGTTCCCTTGAAAGGGAACTCCAACAATTAGTATCCTCAACTCCAAAATGATTAAAAAGTGTAATTAAAAGGAAAGGTGATGTGACACAGTGGTAAACATGTCTCTGTCCCAACTTTTTTGGGGTGTGTTGCAGCCATCGAAATCAAAATTTGTTCATATTTACAAAATACAATTATGTTGGTCAGTGAAAACATTGGAAAACTTTTCTTTGTACTTTTTTCAGTTAAAAAAAAAGGTTAAAAAGAATGAACGAATAACAGATTCTTGATTTTATTGCATTTTACAAAATGTCCCAACTTTTTTCTGATTTGGGGTTGTACTTGTACTCAAGTAAATTATTTCTTAAGTAGCATTACTTTGACTTAAGTAAAAACATTTTGTACTCTTTCCACTACTGGTTATGTATAAGGTAGGGTAGAATTAAATGAACAACAAATCTCAGCATTTTGTTTGCGTACCCCCTATGTCACCTCACCAAGATTGGGAACCACTGATTTAGTGCATTGCTATGTGTTTACCAATGCATTGCTAAGCAGTTGTAGTTGCAGTAAGAGTGTTTTGAGTGCATTGCTATGCAGTTTTAGGTGGATCTCTGGGTGGCTGTATATTGGTCAAAATCAAAAGAGCTCACCAAGTCTCAATGATATTCCAGACACGTGATGCAGCACAGGTCCCTCCGTCAGTTTCTATGGGATTTTCTTTTACCGTTTTTTATTCGCCAGTCAAAAATCATTAGGAAAAGTCAGATTGCTTATAAAAATAACACTCACCTAAACTTTATGTCTGAAAAACAGTAACCACACAGGATGAATAAAGTTTTGTACTTAGGCTTTAAAAAAAAAGCACAACATATTGGCAAGCTCTGCTATTTTTGAAAGCTTCAAACTGAGTAAAAATGGAAGGTAAACACAATAAAAGCAAGGAGAGGTTGGCACATTGTGGCAACAGACAGAATATGACTGTTAAAAAAGAATGATACTGGAATGACAAACAGTGAAAACTGTATGTTAGAAAATAAAACCAAGACTAAGAAGGCAAAAGGAAACGTGCGCGCGCACACACACACACACACACACACACACACACGAACACACACACACACGCACACACAAACATAAAATAAGTCTTTCCCTTCCCATCATCCCTTATCTCTATTTAAAAACACTCGCATACATTTTCTGCTTATTAGTTTTGTCTGCAGTCATGCATTAGGCAGCGCATCGGCCATGAAGCACCGTGTGAGGCTCAGCCTGCTCCCTGGGGATCTTTCTATTTACTGATACTATCGGTAGAGTGCTGTGCAGAGGACACAACCTCCATGCTTACGGATGCCTGGTCACGGTGAAAAGATAGACTTCCTCACTTCTCTTGCTTCTGAACTAGTGCTGCTTCTCCTTTTGGGGGGCCTGAAGCAAGTACAGACAGGCTGACTGACAATGAGGCAAACATTACATGAGAGAGTAGCTACTTCTGCTGCCTGACTCAATCGTGTTGAAAGTGACAATGAAGGGGTTCGGAAGAGGAGGTAGAACCACAGCGGATGTCATTCTGAGTCATGAGAAAGCCCAAGAATTTGTCAAAGTCTGCTAATAAAGAAAAACACATGCGCCTACACACAGCACCAAGGACACCCAAGCTCAGGAACTCGCCCTTCAAGTACGTTTCGTTCAAAAGTTTATCATAGGCAAAGCGACTCCGGGGGTTTTGTTCAACAGCCTGTTCCCTTCATCTCCGCTTGAGCTGGAATCATTAAACACGTCCACTGGACAGTGAGAAGAACACACATGGCTTGTTTGTCAATTTCAGAGGGAACAGAGGCAAATCTGAGCTTAATGAAAAGAGGCTCACAGCGAGCCTTTGAAGTTGCTAAGCCGGCGAAGGCACTCGGCAAACACCCTATTGTACACTATTGAATGAGTTGTATGAGGTCGACGTAAGTAGAGCATCTCTTCTCGATGATGTGGAGAATTCTCTCAAAGCTCAAAGCGTTTGACTATTGGCGAGAGGGTGGAGGGAGAGAAGGAACGAATGGAAGAGAGAAAGTAAGGATGTGTGTGAACTGTAGAAAGGGAAAGGGAAGAGGGAAGAACAGACAAGCAATGCTTATGTGAACACATCTTCAACAACGTTCCTTTCCTGCTAAAAACACCAGCAGTATCTGCACAAAACTTAGACAGATCAATGTCTTTAAATACTACAAATAAAAACTACAAACCCATAATTTATGTAATAAGTTGAAAACAGTGAAAGCAGCATATATTTTGTGAAACTGTTCTTATAAATCTGTGAATTTAAACAAATCAAACCGATTAATTAAAATCATTGTCAGTGAGAGGGCAATCCCAGAATGCACTTCTACAGGCACACTGATCCAAGATGGTGGATAAAGCGGGAGATCTACTCTTGGTATTGTCAAACAAAATAGTTTGAATCTAATTAAAAACGTATGTAAACAAATATGTATGTATGCAATGTAATTTTTTTCTTATTGGAGTATCACATTGTTAGCTTAACAACATTCTTATGTCAAACGGCATTGGAATGAAATTGAAACTTTAATGAATCATCCTGCTATACACCAATCAAATACATTTTTAGAATGGTCCTTTTGAATGCCGAATCGAAAATATTTTGTTTACACTTATTGTGAAAAATCATCATCTTCGAGCATCTCAGTTCACAGTGAAGCAAACTCATGTCTGCATGTGCGAGTTTAACATGCATTTAAGAATGCAACCTGCACCACTGCTGTATTTGCACAGTGGTGCACTGCACACTGCACACTGCACTTCTGCACGCTGTATTTGCACATTCACATAATTTCCATTCCACATTTTTGTGGACAGATGATTACAACATTTGATTTCTAATGAGACGCATTTACAAACCTGTTATTAATACAAACTTTTTTATTAAAATGTGATATGTAAATTCTAATTTATATTCATATCTGCATACACATTATAGGGTGACCTATGCATTGCATAATCTAAGCATTGCATAACATCTATTGAAAACTCTACAATCTGTATAATGTAAACGAAGCCCTGTTGAATGAGCCGCAGTACAATGATTGAAGTTTGTGGTTTCCAGTTAGCCATTTTGTGCGGTGTGAAATGATTTGACCTGTGATGTTCTCCTCCTTCATTCTGTGCTAAAACTCCCGTCAGACAGCCCAAAGGTGCTGTCACCTCTTCAACTAGACAAGAGAGACCCACTTATAGTCAACAAATGAAAAGAGATGTAACAGGCAAAGAGAAATCTATACATGGCTTTAGGCTATGCTTTTATACATTTATGTATTCTGCCTCTCTCTCCCTCTCCCTCTGTCTGTATTCTTACAAGCTTCACAAAAGCTTATAACAAGTCTGATGGAGAAGGAATGCCAAGTGACACTGGTTGAGGGGTAGTTAGGGATTCCTGGTGCCTGGGGACAGCTGTGTATGAAGGTTAAAAATGCAGAGCCAAGCTTGGAAACAAGGTCAGGGGGAGTGTGAGCAGGGAGCGCTTCAGGGCAATGGAGAATAAAGACAGACAGACACATATGGAGTGATGGAGGAGAGTATATTTCAGACGAAATTAAACTGGGTGAGGGATTTCAAAAGGGGTGGGTGGTTTTACGAGAGGATTTATTCAGTGCTTGTGTATGGGGCTTCGTACACCAGCCCATGCCTGTAAACAGGGTTATTATGTAGTATGCATCAGTGACCATATATATTGTAGTGCATGTTCATGTAATGGATATAACAGAAAGAATAAAGAGCAAAGGATTATGGGAAAGATCCAATCAGCCAGATCAGAATTAAGAAAACAAGGACGAGGATAGAAAGGTAACCCAGAAAAAAAAGAAACATCACTTTTTAAGGATACTGTATTTTAAAGATAATTTTTGTAAAATCCAAATAAGGAAAGACTTTTTCGGAAAGACTTTATTGGAAAGACTTTAAACAATGTTTTTCATGCTTGTTCAATGAACCTTAAACAATTATTGCACATGCACTTGTTGAACAGTCCTGCATTAACAGTTAACAGGCAGTAGACAATTAAGGTAATAGTCACAATAACTTAAGACACTAGGGAGACCTTTCTACTGGTTCTGAAAAACACCAGGAGAAAGATGTCTAGGTTCCCTGATCACCTGTGTGAACATGCCACAGTCCTGCTGGAGGCATGAGGACTGCAGATGTGACCTAGCAACTAGCAAAAAGTAATGTCTGTAATGTAAGAAGCCAGTTGTACAGGGAGACAGGAAGGACACATGATTTCCCTTGCAGTGGCAAACCCACCTCGTGTAACCAAATGCCCCCCATATGCCACCGCTACATGGAATGGGTTTCCATGGCCGAGCAGCTGCACAAAAGCCTCACATCAGCAAGTACAATGCCATGCGTCATATGGACTGGTGTAAAGCTCGCTGCCACTAGTCTCTGTAGCAGTGGAAGCATGTTTTGTGGGGTGAGGATTAACGCTTCTCTGTATGTTAGTCTGATGGGCGAGTGTGTGTTTGTTGGATTTCAAAAGAATGTTACCTACCTGACTGCACTGTGACAACTGTAAAGTTTGGTGCAGTAGGGATAATGGTATGCAGCTGTTTTTCAGGGGTTCCCTTACTTCAATTAAAGGTAAATCTTAATGCTTCAGCATACCAATACATTTTAAACAATGCTATGCTTCCAACTTTGTGGGAACAGTTTGGGGAAGACCCTTTTCTATTTCAGCATGAATGTGCCCCAGTGCACAAAGCAAGGCCCATGAAGATTTTGGATGAGTTTGGTGTGGAAGAACTTGACTGGCCTGACCTCAACCAAATCAAACTCCATTGGGATGAACTGTAATGGATATTGCGAGCCAGGCATTTTCATCCAACACGAGTGCCTGACCTCACAAATGCTCTACTGGATGAATGAGCAAAAAGTGTCACAGAAACTTTCCAAAATCTTGTGGAAAGCCTTTCCAGATGAGTGGAAGCTGTTACAGCTGCAAAAGGAGGGACCAACTCCATATTAATGTCTATGTATTTACAATGCTACAATTTTCTGTCAGAATCATTTGTTAACAAACAAATATTCATTACTTCAATGAGCTTATTGTTTCTGCATTAAAATATTTAATTGTTGAAATTAATATATGCCTAAAATATTACATTGTTTAAATAAAACAAAAATTAGCCAACTGTGATTTGTACGGAGCCCCCCTAGTCCCACTTGGTCAAAAAAATTAATTATAACTATCTCGTGGCCTCAAGATAGTATCTCGTGGCGTGGCCTCAAGATAGTATCTCGTGGCGTGGCCTCAAGATAGTATCTCGTGGCGTGGCCTCAAGATAGTATCTCGTGGCGTGGCCTCAAGATAGTATCTCGTGGCGTGGCCTCAAGATAGTATCTCGTGGCGTGGCCTCAAGATAGTATCTCGTGGCGTGGCCTCAAGATAGTATCTCGTGGCGTGGCCTCAAGATAGTATCTCGTGGCGTGGCCTCAAGATAGTAACTCGTGGCGTGGCCTCAAGATAGTAACTCGTGGCCTCAAGATAGTAACTCGTGGCCTCAAGATAGTATCTCGTGGCCTCAAGATAGTAACTCGTGGCCTCAAGATAGTATCTCGTGGCCTCAAGATAGTAACTCGTGGCCTAAAGATAGTATCTCGTGGCCTCAAGATAGTATTCTTGGATTAATAAATAAGAAGCAAATATAGTAGACAATATAATGAGGACACGGAGGCGCGGGCTCGTGAACTGGAGCGCGTCACATAAATGAACCAAAACTCAGACATTGAGAAGTATATCTATAGAAAGCTTGAAATGTCTACTTTTAAACAAAACAATTAAAAACTAAAAGAAATTGGCTACTCTCTGCTTATGTAGGCTAATTCATATGAAGTGTACATTTCTCTCTATAGGCGTGTTAATACTGCGAAGATGGCGAGTCTGTATCGTCAACATTATCTTTGCGGCCACTGACATAGAAAACACTAGTTTATTAATAAACAATTAAAATGTTCCATGCATAATCATTACTTTTGCCGTTTCTTTGTGGCAAGCTTTATTTCAGGTGTTGCGTGATATCACTGCGCTCGAGCTGCGTTGAGACGCGGTGGGGAACGCTCTGCGTGATTGCGTCGTGAAGCACGTGTATAATCAGTCCAATGGAAGAGCGAGACGTCATAGGCGGGTGACGTCATAGACCAGGAAGCTATAAAGCACACCTGAAAACAGACCACGATAGCTTATGTGCTTCAGCAAGCGATCTGTGTATTCTGTCCTTGTCATATTTATTGTTGTCTGTCAAGTTGCAATATATATATATATATATATATATATATATTATGGCGAAAGAGAGCAAGCAGCTTTGTGTTGTGCCCACGTTATATCAAGGGTGGGGACACACACACATCAGCTTTTTGTTACTATTTGGGAGTGGAGTATGCCACAGTCAGTTCTCGAGGGGGCTGACTGTGAGCATTGCGAGAAGCTGTCCGTGACGACACTCCGCTCCCGCCGGGCGTTCTTAGAGGAGGACGGTTCGGTTTGCGCTCCCCACGCGGGTCCCGCTGTTGCCGAGGCACGGCGGCGACTCGCATTTTGGGGTTCGCAAACGGATCTGAAAGTGGGGGTTGGGACAGGCCCCGAACTATCTCAGCTTTCACCTGCCAGATCCAGTGCTGGCGATTTCCAGTTCCGAGGAATTGGTATGGTTAGTGTTTTGTTTAAAAAAAGAGAACAAAACAAATAAAGATATTAAGAAAAAGGCAGATGTTTGAGTTTTCAATAAATGAATAAATAAGTCAGCTCATAACTCTGTTGAATAAAGAGGAGCTTTAAAAGGAGGTTTATCTAGTGCTGTTGCTAGTTAAATATTTACTGGCCAGCTGAACATTATGAGAGTGAAAATAAAAAGAGTTTATTAGATGAAATATATCTAAAAACAGAAAAACTCTGTATCTCAGCCTCCTCCACTGAGGTGTCGAGATCGTGGAATAAGCTGGTGTCTATTTTATGTGTTTAATGCCCAAACGTCTAATTATAGTAATGCTTGGGTATTAAGTATCTTGGTATGACAGTGCCTCGGGTTAAAGAGACGCTTGCGAGCTTTCTCTCTCCCGAGTCGGCGTCATCATTTTTAACCCCGACGTTACCCACCAGCCATCTTAAATAAATAAATTTTTATAAGGCAGCGCTGGTGGGTAAATTATAAGGACATGGATGATTGTGAGGTTGTCAGCACTGACGCTATTCGAGAATTACGTCGTGCAAAAACAGAAACTATACTGGGGAGGGACGGTTTCGAGAAATCGTTTCTCCTCTGCGTCCTCTGGGGGGCGACTCTCTGAGGAGGGTCGCAGCACGGCTAATTCGGTTGTTTTCCTGCTGGTGGCCACGGAGTGATATATAAATATATATATATACAGGTTTTTTCTGTTTTAAAAATAAAGAAAAATAAGATAAAATTATGTCTGTTCTTCTGGACGCTCCGATTTCAAAAAGCTAAGAAATAAACCATTCGGCGGCATTCCAGAGGTTTCTTCCTCACCAATCTAATGTTCTTGAGACTGCTGGGTGGGAGCAGTCTCGGTCTTGTAAGCTCCTCGCAGCACAGAGTGCAAAACGAGCATCGCCATTTGGGCTCCTCCACAATCGAGGAGGACCTGGGTGGCGATAGCAGTCTAGCCAGTTAGAGATATGCATGATCTGAGGACTGTTTTATCTCTAAAGAAGCTTGGACAAAGAGGAAGCCCTGATGCCGAGGCTATCAGGCTTCTAAGGGTGGTCCCTTCTGGGGTAGGGACGGTTTTGAGAAATCGTTTCTCCTCGGCACCCTCTGGGGTGCGACCCTCTGAGGAGGGTCGCAGCGCTGCCAGTTCGGTTGTTCCCTGCCAGTTCGCCGTTCAGGGCACCGAGGTGTCAGCGTCCCCATACGATCCTCCGAGGAGGGTCGTAGAACGGTCAGTTTGGTTGTTCCCTTCCGCTTCGCCGCTTCAGGGCACCATAGTGACTGTTCTACCAAATCCAGAGGCCAGTCTTGAGAGACTGGTTCCCCTAGTAGAATTTCTGGCAGCGTGGAAACTACTGCCACATATTTCTCAGTGGGTCCTGCACACTATAGGAAAGGGTTCAGAATTCGGTTCTTGTCCGTCCAGATTTCTAGGGGTCCTCCCCACTGTGGTGGACCCAGAGCAGGCTTTGATTAGGGAGCAGGAAGACATGACACTTCTGCAAAAGGAGCTGTAGAAGGGGTTCCTCCTCCCGGCAGACAGTCAGGGTTTTACAGCCATTACTTCATTGTTTCCGAAAGAGGTTGAGGGGTTGCGTCCTACTCTAGACCTGCATCAATTAAACAGCAGGTTTCAGAATCTTAAGTTCAAAGTATGCTTACGCTAAATATGATTGTGTCACAGAATCAGTCCGAGGACTGGTTTTTCACAATAGATTAAAGGACGCTTACTTATCTATCCATCCTCATCACAGGAGGTTCCTGAGGTTTGCGTTCAGGGGCAAAGCATACTAGTATCGGGTTCCTCCATTCGGCCCAGGTTATCACCCCGCACCTTTACAATATGCATCGATGCAGCTCTGGCTCCTCTGAGACTCCAGGGCATTCGCGTATTAAATTATATCGACGATTGGTTGATTTTAGCTCAGTCCGAGCTTTGGCAGTTCAACATCGAGATGTCGTTCTGTCCCACATAAGGAGGTTGGGGTTGCGGCTCAATACCAAAAAGAGTGTACTCCTCCCAGCTCAGAGGACCACTTTTCGAGGTGTAATATGGGATTCGACAACAATGCAAGCACGTCTGTCTCCTGCACGTATTTCTGCAATTCTCACAGCCGTAAAGAATGTAAACTAGGTCAGTCACTCACTGCAAAACAGTCTCTGAGACTGTTGGGGCTCATGGTAGTTGCGTCCAACGTAGTTTCTTTTGGCCTTCTGTACATGAGACCCCTGCAGTGGTGGCTCAGGACCAAGGGGTTTTCTCCGAGGGGAAATCCGTTTCGCACGATCAAGGTCACGCGGCAATGCCTACGTGCCTTGGTCATGTGGAAGAAACCTTGGTTTCTCGCCCTGGGCCCAGTGCTGAGGGCTTCTCGTCGAAGCGTCACGCTATCGACGGATGCTTCCTCACAGGATGGGGGGCGGTCATGAGTGGCCGCTCGGTGAAAGGTCTTTGGTTGGGGCTCATGGCAGTTGCGTCCAACGTAGTTACTTTTGGCCTTCTGTACATGAGCCCCCTGCAGTGGTGGCTCAGGACCAAGGGGTTTTCTCCGGGGGGAAATCCGTTTTCGCATGATCAAGGTCACGCGGCTATGCCTACATGCCTTGGTCATGTGGAAGAAACCTTGGTTCCTTGCCCTGGGCCCAGTGCTGGGGGCTTCTTGTCGACGTGTCACGCTATCGACGGATGCTTCCCTCACAGGATGGGGGGCGGTCATGAGTGGCCGCTCGGTGAAAGGTCTTTGGTTGGGGCTCATGGCAGTTGCGTCCAAAGTAGTTACTTTTGGCCTTCTGTACATGAGACCCCTGCTGTGGTGGCTCAGGACCAAGTGGTTTTCTCCGAGGGGAAATCCGTTTTCGCGTGATCAAGGTCACGCGGCTATGCCTACGTGCCTCGGTCATGTGAAAGAACCTTGGTTCCTCGCCCAGGCCCAGTGTTGGGGGCTTCTTGTTGACGCATAATGCTATCGACGGATGCTTCCCTCACAAGTCGGGGGCAATCATGAGTGGTCGCTCGGCAAAGGGTCCGGACAACATACTGATGGTCTCGTATATCAGAGCAGATATCCTGTTGAGGCAGGGGCTGTGGCCCGGGGAATGGAGACTTCACCCCGAGGTGGTGGAGCTTCTTAGGGAGAACTTCAGTCAAACTCAAGTCGACCTTTCGCATCGTTTGTACAATGCATTGCCCTTTGTGGTTCTCCCTCACGCATCCAGCTCCGCTTGGGCTGGATGTGATGTATTAGGTGTGGTTGCCGCTACACCTGTACGATTTCCCGATATCTTTGCTCCTGGGAGCTCTGGAGTTATGGATACTGTGGGCTCGGCCTCTGAGGGGGCCCAGCTCATAGATTCAGGTCTCTCGACCGAGGCTGTGGAGACCATAGTCCAGTATAGAGCTCCCTCCACAAGAAGACTAAATATGCTGTTCTCTGCCTGGTGCAGAGAACGCCTTCTGAATCTGGTTTCTGCCCTGTTGGTACAGTACTTGATTTCTGTAATGAATGTGTCTTTGCTGGGTTATCTCTGAGGAGAGATCCTTAATTTCGTCTTCTCCGTGGTACATGAGGCTGAGGCCTCCACGTACTTGGATTTGCACCTGGTTTGGTGATAGTATTTCTTCACCCAAGGTCGGGTTGTATTTCTAGGTCCCTACTAAATGTGCGGGTCATTTGTGCTCCAGAACTTCTGTCCTCCACCTTTAATACCCCAGATCAGGAAAAACTTAATCTGTTATGCCCTGTCCGGGCTTTGGATGCGTATGTCCACAGAGCTGCTCAGTGGCGTGTATCAGAACAATTATTTGTCTGCTTCGGGTAACCTAAGATAGGTTGCCCTGCATCTAAACAGGTAATGAGCAAGTGGGTAGTTGAGGCTATCTCACTTGCTTATGAAGCGGCCGGACAGCCTTCACCTATGGCTGTTCAGGCCCATTCTACAAGGAGTATGGCTGCCTCTCGGCTTTAATTTCGGGTGTTTTCCTTCAGGATATTTGTAATGCGGCAGGCTGGTCCTCACCACATACATTTGTCAGATTTTATGACCTAGACCTCTCCACTCCTGGGGCTGGTTGCTTGCTTCTTAGTGTGCACAAAGACTTCACACACAACGGGCATTTGTCTTTATGGCGTAGTGGGTATGGGGTTCCCACCGCATCTCAAAGCAGCTCGAGTTCCCTTGAAAGGGAACGTCTCAGGTTACATATGAAAACTTGGTTCCCTGAGAGGGAACGAGACGCTGCGTTCTCCTGCCATACTTCCTGCATGCCCTGATCGACTTGCTTTAGGCTTATCAGAAGCTGTCGCGGTCTGTTTTCAGGTGTGCTTTATAGCTTCCTGGTCTATGACGTCACCCACCTATGACGTCTTGCTCTTCCATTGGACTGATTATACATGTGCTTCACGACGCAATCACGCAGAGCGTTCCCCACCACGTCTCAACGCAGCGTCTCGTTCCCTCTCAGGGAACCAGGGTTACATACGTAACCTGAGACGTTTTGTTTTGTTGTTTTTTTATGTGCAAAGCCATTAAAACAGTATGTGATGTCACTGCTCATCCATCCATTAATTTATGCATCTGTCTATCTGTCCCCCCTATTATGGAAATCATACTTAGTATGCAGTTTAATCAACTTAGTATGCAGTTTAGGTACTTTGACTACCCCCTGTAGGGCTGAATGCATCACTAGTCTGTCATCTGCAGGGGGTCATTCTGATGAATCACATTTGTTCTACTTTTTATTCTAAAACAGAATTCTCTTATTTAAGCAGCCAAAGTCTCTGTCTCTCGAAGCAGTGAAGTGCAGTTTGTTAGTAGCTATAGACTGCCAGAGGGTCTAGTGCTATTAATTAGCTTCCGTTTATTGATATATGGTTTCCTCTTGAGAGAAAACAATGCATTCATCTCTACTCCCTCCCATCTTTCAATTCCTCTCTCTCTCGCTATCTCACTCTTTCTTGTGCACACTCGCATTCACAGGCGTGCAGGATAAGGACCGGTAACAGGCGTTTGAAATCGTTTTTCTTTACAAAGCAGGTGAAACAAGCATTCATTCTGAAACAACAGGCATTGTTCTGTTATTGACCACTTACAAAACAAAGAGCTTAGACTGCCATTGTTGAATTATTGAAAAGGCAAAATGACAACTGTGACATTTTCTGAACCATATTTAGAGAGTCTTTCTATATTACGGTTTTAAAGTGGACATCCTGGTCTTATTGTGCAAGACTCATTCTCTAATGTTAAAGGGACAGTTCACCCAAAAATGAAAATTCAGTCATTTTTTACTCACACTGAGGGAGTCTCTTAATGGAACAAACAAAATTAGAATATAATAATTATTATTATTATTATTATTATTATTATTATTATTATTATTATTATTATGAATAATAATTTAACCCAGTTAAATGTTATCCTTAACAAATCTCAAAATGAATATCCATTTCCATACTGTTTAATATAATATTGTGAATTTTAAGTTCACCTGTGGCATTTAAAATGAATATATATATATATATTTTTTTTTTTTTTTTTTTTTTTAGATAAAATAATATTTTAGATAAAATAGTATAAAAAGATACATAGAATCAGCCTTAAATGCGATTAGTTTAATTATGGGCTTATCTGTAACAAAAATAATTGTAATATATATGTGCATAACTATTTCCAATACAACAACAGTTCATAGTGAGTATACAGTATCCAGCTAAATGTGGTCAATCCATTAAACCACATAATATATTGTGTGAGTAACAGACCAAATTTTATGTAAAAGTTTTTGTTTCACTCATAAATGTGTAATATAACAGGAGTAAAATGGGTTGTGAATAATGTACAACATTAAGTATAAATAAAGGTACAAATGCATGAAATATATAGTCCTAAAAATGTTTTAACAGCACAATGTTTAGCATTGACCTTAAAATATTAACACTACAATATCAAGTGGTCCATCAAAGCTTCAACACAAAACCCCTATCACATGTACGCTTTCTATGCAGGATAAAACCGAATTTTGGAATGAAAGGTGAGGAAAAACAATAGGACAAAGGGAAAGAACATCTGTCAATCAACACCAATAACCATTCAAAAATGCTCAGATGCAAAGCACTGCATTGCCCGGGCATAATTTAAAAATCAATGTGGAGAGTGCATCAGGCTATCGAGAGAAGTCTCTTATTACATTGTTCTTTCCCTCTCAGGAGAGACGTGTCTCTCGAACACAATCCTTACAAACATTCATCTTCTCTCCTGCTGGCATTATGATGTCATTACATTCCTCAAAGGTCACGCTAAGGCCGTGCTGAACGACTGTTTTCATTGACCGGGCCGCTCTTCAGGGCTTCAGCAAAACATTAGTGAGCTGTTGACCCTTGACCCATCTTCATCTAAACAATGGCCAATCGGCCTTTGTCTGTTTTTCATTCACACTCCCACAGGGGGGGAAACTAATTTACTTTTGTATGGACAAGTGCCAGTTCTTTTTTCCATTCTTTTTTAATTAACTATTGCATGCGGGGCGGTTTATAATTAATTCACTTCATCAAGTACAAAGATGTGGAAAACATATTGTTCATACAAGCACACTCTAGGCCACACGGCTCTAATAGACAACAGTTTGTTGAGAGAAATGTTAGGGATATTTTCATAAGAGGTGAAAAGAGAGAGATAGAGAGACGGAAAGAGAGAGAGATAGAGAGACGGAAAGAGAGAGATTGACAGAGAACGAAGGGGATGAAACGCTACGAGAGAGCAAAGAGTGGGAGGGGAAGTCCATGCAAATTGGCGGTGATGCAGTCGTAAGCTTGTGCTGGCTTATCACTGGTGCATGTCCAATTTTCTGACTCAAAGCGAGATGCAGAACAGATGATTTCCTGTTTGTTTTACAGCTTCATCCTGTTAAAATATGCATTGCCCATTCATGACGAGAGCATGCACACACACACACACACACACACACACACATACAAACACACAATCACAGGCATGGTGTGTTCCCATTGTTAAATGCTTAATGCTGACTAAAATAATATTAACATGCTGATATCTGTTTTGAAAATTATTTGATTATTTTATTCAAAATTATTTTTGAATGTGATTTGAATATCTAAAATAATCCAAAATATTTTTTCTAATTTTTATCTTAAAAACGACCTTGTTATCCTCATTAAATGCTTATGACAACCTCAAAAATTCAGAAAATGTATCATACAGTTTATTAATACTATTTATTAATAAATGTTTACTCATCATAAGGATGAGTAAACAATTATAGAATTGTTTGTTCATTTTTGGGTGTAATGTCCCTTTAAGTCATGATCCAGTAAAACAATGACCTTGGGTTACAGCCAGGTTGTGATGACGTTACCAGCGGTTCTTAATATTCATTTAGATCTCATCTTTGCAATGCATCCTCCAATGATAGAATTAATGTTTGTCTTTACAAATCAGCAAACAAACAAGCATAATCTCCCATCTCAGCCAACACGAAAAATAAATAGAATTTGGCAGCTAAATCCATGACCGGTATCATTTCTATTGAAAGAGGGGATAAATATTAGTTTGGCAATGGGAAATTGGCTGTGTGACACTTTTAATAACATAGCTCTGGTTTTAAAGCCTAGAGAATTTGGTCTATAAATAAACGCCTGCAAACACAAAGATATATTCACAACAAGACAAAACAGACAAACAACCAGGTATTAATATATGCAGTAAAGACACAATATATGAATAACTAGACCACTACCAAACAAGCCAATTATTCTTGCATGAGCTCATTTACAGTTAGTAGTATTTGAGTAAAATCATCATACGGTCAAGAATTTGTTCCCATATCATCTTTACTTCTAGAAAATACACATTCACTAGAATAAATAGTGGCAGATGGCATTTGAGCCTGGCTCCGCCCTCCTATGTACTTTCGCTCAATTTTCATTTTCCTTCAGTATTGCCCTGTCCCAAATGGCGCACTTCATGTGGACTTTTGGTCTCATGGAATTAAATTGCGCGTGCTCGCTGAGTCTACGAGTCTGTAGGCCGTCCCATTCATCATTTTAACGCCCTGAAGTGTGCTCAGCAGCGCCCCCTTTGTACCCTTAAAGGGGTCTTCCGCGAAGCCCACAGCCGCGTTTCCACTGCCGGGCCAAGGCCGAGCCATGCTAGTGCGTGCAAGGGCCAGTGGCGTTTCCACTGTCACTTCCGGGGCTTGATCGGGGCTTACTTGGGGCCAACGGCCAGGATTTCTGGCCCGTCGAATACCTTGGGCCAAAGCAGGCCAGCTCGGGCTAGAGGCGTGGTCAGGGAAAAGGCGGAGTTTATCGGTGTTAGGGAAAGGTATGGTGTGCTGCAAGATGCACATTTTAACTTTTTTATATTGCGCAAAATTATCACTGCTCGAAATGGAGAATCGCCTGTACTGGTCTGTCGAGGATACCAAAGCTCTTCTGAGCATTTGGGCAGAAGAAAGAGTACAACGTCAATTTGACGGCGTGTGCAGAAACGAGGATGTTATCAAGTACAGCATTTGTAAATATTTGCTAACCCATTTATTAATACCTTACACTCCATTGTTTAAATTGTTACAATCAGTTAACGCACTGTGAACAAACTAACAAACCAACAGCTGATTTTTTTGAAAATCTAGCGTTAACAAAGATAAACAAATACAGTAACAAATGTATTGCTAATGTTTCGTTCATGTTAACCCATACATTACATACTTTACTTTCTTGCAAAGTGGTACTGTAAACATCACTTCCCTAATTATGCGAAATGTAAATGCATATATTCATAATCATGGGTATAAATAGATGTATTAAAAGAATAATACAATGAAAGTTTAACATTAACACCTAACTTTATTTTTATTAATATAGCAACCAAGATATGATAAGCTAGCAAAATATTTGTGTCTTTTCAGCAGATAGTAAAGTTAGTGAAAAGCTCATAAAAACAACTTCGTGCAATATGATTTGAAGTTATGCTCACATTGACTAAGATACGAATTAACTATTCTATAAAATAAAATATTTACCGTTTCCATCCATTGCTGGCGACTCTGCATTTGCTGTATCCGAATCGCACGTCGTTGGATCGCTCTCTTTCGCCTTGCAACCAACATAAGCTTTCAGCGTTGTCGCCGCTGAACCTTCATCTTCTTATCTTGGCTTTGCTGCCTCATCTTCCACCAAGCAAATATCAAAAAGAGCAAACAAACAGACGCTTCGGTCCTCTCCATCTCGATCGTCGTGTGATTTTAGCAAGCTAGTGTGTCCTGCCTGAATAAACTTCATAATTCCCGCTGAAATGGGTGGGGTTGTATGACGTCCGATCCAGGAAGGCTTGTTAAGGGCGGGGTTTATGGCATCGCTGCGGGGCTACTGGCCCGGCAGTGGAAACGCAAGCCCGGTGCTTGAGGCGAGGCCAGTGGACCGACAGTGGAAACGCGGCGATGGATGCAGGCTCCACACACTTTAACTACCCAGGAATCCTTGCGAAAGGCCAATCAGACAACGGGTGGGAGGAGATTTCGCTCATGGACAATTGTTAACATGGCTGAGAAGAAAATATTTAAGTATCATTATGGTTTTTATGACCTAGGTGTACATTTTACCAGTTATTATAGGCCTACAGTATATACAAACATTACGGTCATCGACCAGTGGTTGATGTCTCAAACTTAGGCTAATAATAGTGCGCTGAATAATACGATTGCATTATGATTAATTAAATAAATATGACTCAGTAAAGCCCTGACATTCGGTTCTATGTAAACATAGTATGAATATTTAAACCTGTAAATTCATCTGAAACTCACGCACATTTTCATTATGTGTTAAAATAGTAATCTTAGTTCAAATGGAACATTATGTATTATTATGTACAATATACATAAATATATTTGCGGGTTTTCTCCGACCAATTTTTACCTGTCCAATCAGCAAACACAGGGAATGGCTGAGAATGATAACGTTGAGGTTGCGCTGGTTTAGTCCAGAGCCGTTAAATATGACGTTTTTCAACGGCTCTGGTTTAGTCCAGAGTCCAGACTCCAGAGCCATAGTCACGACCAAACGTTAACGATTGGTTATGGCAGATCCAGAGTGGCTCTGGGCAGATCCAATAGTTTTAAACTTCAACAGAGTACCCGCCTTCAATTAAGTTAACGCTTGTCAATGGGGAGTTGCCAAACTCTCTGTACAAATGAAATGTATGAGTCTGGTAGGACCAGGCTAATTTGAAACCCAATAACATTTGCATTTGACTTTAGAAACGTATACAGTAAATAGCAAAATAACTAATATTATTTGCTTGTTAATTGTTGCCTTATATATCATTACTCTTAATATCTTCATATCAATCTCGACCTTGCAGGGAATTCACTCTGTTTTGGTGGGGCTGATAATTGTACAAGAGTTTCGAATCCCTTTCTGACTGAAGAATCTCTAATTGTCTGTTTGCAGAACCAGCATTCCTTCAGTGAGCAAAGCAAAGACCTAATACACCTGCCTCACACTGACTTTCCTTCTAAACGGATTATATACAGTACAAACAGATCACTATTTTTGTATACTAGTTAAAAATATATATTCGTAGTCATTTAAAAATTTGTCAAGTACAATGCTGTGTTGAAGAAAAGTTTGTGAGGAAAGAAAAATAGGCTACATATATTTTTTATAAATAAATTTTAAATGGTATATTCACCGCAGGGAATCTGAATAAAATAAATTAATCAGTGTTTTTGAACAAAATGGGGGACAATTCAGTCACTCTTTCATAAAAGACAGACGCTTGTTTCGTTCATGAATAATTCAAATATACAGTAGATAATTCATTACTATATAGTAGTCATAAAGCAGTATGTGAAAACAGAATCACGTCAGAAATCATAGTATTTAAATCAGTATGTGAAAACAGTACCTCTATATGTTTCCGGCGAGATTCCGAAGTGCGACTCCAAAGGACATTTCACTATCCCATGAGGTGACAGGAGGAGATTTGTGAATGGCAAAACCTAGAAGAGTATGCAGTGTTTTTGAATGACTCCTTTGAATGTTTCAGTGACTCACTCATAAAGACAGTCTCATGTCGCGACCTACTAGCGTAACAATGTAACTGTTCAAGGAAATAAAATTTGAGAACTGAAACTAACACACACACACACACACACACACACACACACACACACACACACACATAAGAGGACCAGAAATAATGGGTAAATAAATAAACAAACAAACATAACAAAGTTTGAGGACCAGAACTAACTGTTAAAATAGTAAGGTAAAAATAAAATAAAATTCTTATATAAGCCTTTAAAAATACTGTGAATTTACACAATTTACACCATTATAATGTCAACCTGACCAAGACTTCCTTCTGCTGCAAATAACAAATACCATCTCATAAAAGGGATTCATATACTGCATTTATTTTTCTCCCTATATTTTTTGTTGTTGCTCTGGTGGCATTTCCGTCTAAATCAAACTGTAAAGTAATTACGCAGATCTGCGGAAGTCATCCTTCAGTAAAGCCATTTATGAAGTTGTTTATGCATTTTTGAAAATAATATAAAGCTCCCAGTCATTCCTGAGAGGTGCACTTTGCTTTTTAAAAGCTGATGGCTCAGTCTCATGGTTATGAGAAAGGAATTTGTCCTTCACTCACAACAACTGCAGTGTTTCTCCTGAACTAAAAAACATGTGCTAGATAGACCATAAAAACAGCTCTTTAAACTTTTACCCTGTGTAATTTCTGTACTTTTACCCATTCTCCGCCCCATGGTCAGACTGTGTATGTGTCTTGACGGAAAAATGGCTTTTCTCTCTGTCCCTATCTATGGCTAATGGAACATGTAGAATGGGAGTCATTAGGCGAAGCTATGGACTATGGCAACACCTATTCTATGGCTCCTCGATGAGACGGCCTCGTCTATCACTGCTCAGCCAGGGCCAGTCACACAAGGTCAGCTTGTACTAATGACGCGTGACCACTGCCTGCCAAAGAGAGAGAAAGCGGGAGACAAGAACACTCGAAAGACAGAGAGTTTATGATAGCCAGATGTAATGGAGAGAAATGAGAAGGTTAAACCAAAATTACAGAAGGATGGTATAGATTATTAGATTCATCAATGGATCAATTATCCACAATGTTTTTATAAGTGCTGGTTGAAGTGACAACCTGTCTAGAGGTCGGAGGTCAGATGTGAGGAGAATCTAGACACCCTGCCCCATGAAATTGCTTGATGAACACAGTTTTCCAACTGAAATAGGGCGTTGATCTTGATTTTAGTCCTAATGGTGTCTTTAACCCTAGAATCCATGACCCCATAAAACTAGAAACATAATGCAGGGAGTTCAACCTATTTTTTAAAATTATGACTAACTTAAAATTAATCCTGTACATTCTTTGACCATTTTTACCGATTTACAAAATATAAAAATTACATCACAAACCGAATGGAGTAATTCACTGCGCGAAAAATCCACAGAAAAAGCACAAGGGAATTTTTGATATGTGGAATATTAAGGAATTTTACATTTTACCAAACACACATTTCCACAAAAAAAAAAAAAATTTAATAATAATAATTTTACCGCCTTTATGCATTCTAGGGTTAATGGGTGTGCTTTGCAGAAAAGGGCAAGAATATGTTGGATTATTAAAGGGATATTTCACATGAAAATTAAGATTTCTGTATGAGAAAATTAAAATCCTGACATCATTTACTCACCCTCACGTTGTTCCAAACCTGTATGAATGTCTTTGTTCTATTGAACCCAAAAGTAGATATGTGTAAGAATGTTCAGAAACAAACAGAAGCTGGTCACCATTGACTTCCATAGTATGAAAAAAATACTATGGAAGTCAATGAGGACCATAAAGTTTTTGTTTACCAACATTCTTTAAAATATCTTCGTTTGTGTTTAAAATGAGAAAGAAACTCATACCGGTTTAGAACAATGCGAGGGTGAGTAAATGATGACAGCATTTTTATTTAGGCCTACTTATTATTACTTTTGGGTGAACTATAATCCTTTCAAATTGCATGCATCCATGACACACACATCACTGCAACGGATTGTGGCCTGCTCCCAAATTAAGTCAATATTAACCAGCTGTCTACTCCAATGCAAAAACGATTTAAAATAGCAACTCGATCAGCTGCACATGATGTCATACTTGAACAGTATTGTGATGTAATTGCAAAGCACTTTCAGGAGCCATGCCTACATTTTGAGTAAAACTAACTGCTGTCTCTGTCTTTTATTACGTTTCCTTCCTCACAGCATTATTCCGAATCACAGTTTGAACCCCCCAAAGACTTCTGCCTCTCTTGGCGCCTGCACACGCGTGCGCACGGAGCCGCTGATCTGCAATGTGTTTCACGCCTCCGTACGAGTAGAAAAGCAGCACACTTTTGTTGCGCAATTATTTTTCTGAGGAGCGGAACACAGCGGCGCGAGCGCGAGACGTGAAACAAAACAAGTCCTTGCTGAATTGATTGGCAATTATGATAAACTGCCTTAATTACGGGGCCTAGCTCACCGGGGGATATTTTGAGGGAGGTCTAGGTCTACAAAGCGACAGATTTTCACTCGTTATTCTGCATAAAGCTCCGTCGCCGTGGGTCCCTTAACGCTGGAAGCACAGCTGGTGAAGGGTGACAGGAGAGAAGCTTTGAGAAGAAAACAGAGACAGTTTTACATTATGCGCAAGCTAATTGTGTGATTATAGAGTGTCTATAGATTTCTCTGCGAATGGCCTACTAATCCGAGCTCCCTTCGATGTATTGTAAACACACCGCTAGCATACAAACAATGGCATATGTCGTTCAGCCGAGCACGTGTCGCAACATCAGCACGCAGCGCTGCTTTTGATACATAGTCATTTGCTGTAATTAGCTAAACACAGCACGCGCAGGTTGCTGTAGGGATGATTGCAAGCATACTGTCAAATGAATAAGGCTTTCGATGGAAACCCAAGGGGGTGATATGACAGGTGTCTGCCATTATATAAAAGAACAAAAATGTCAATCTAATAAGAATGAAATGAGTAATTTGTTCTAAACAGTTAAACCTTCTAATTCTGCGAAAGGTATTAGCACTTACTTTGGGTTTGTACTACATTAATTCCCTGTCATGTGATTTGTTGCTCCTGGGGTATAGTATTACAAATTATAAGTGCATTCAGTATAGTCCCTATAAAGGCAATAGGGAACAAACAAGAGCAGATTTCAGGACCACCGACAGCGCCTTGGGTGGCTGCATTAGCTGCATTTTTGGTATATGGCGTTTTATTATTAAAGTTTTGGCAAGATTATATAAATTGATATTATACAGTTGAGGATCAGTATGGTCTTTGTAAAATGTCAAGTTTGTGTAGACTTGTTTATCCATTTGTTGTTGCTTGGAGCATTTTGCAATGACCTGGATGACAGAGTCATTTAAAATTTTAGCTGCCATTATCATTATGCCAACATCACGTGCATTTTTTAAGCATGGAACCACATTTCTCTATTTCATTACATCTAACATTCCTTAAAACTGTAACACGTGCGACATCACGCGTGTGACACATTGGAATGACTGTTAATTTTCCTCTGAAAATAGCAAAGATAGATAGATAGATAGATAGATAGATAGATAGATAGATAGATAGATAGATAGATAGATAGATAGATAGATAGATAGATAGATAGATAGATAGATAGATAGATCTCTATGTAGTAGATGGATAGATAGAATAGTGTATTTCTGTACACTATTCATTGAAAGTGGCTTTTGAATTTAAGATTTTCACTTCTTTGTGAATTCGGCTTTTCTCTAAATAAAAAGAAAAGGTTTGACATTCAAAAGACCAAATACAGTGAAATCAGTTTACACCTTGTCAATACACATCTCAGAGACAACTACACACATGGAGACAAACAACTACATATATACGCAGACAGTCAGACAGATAGAAACTGACACCCGCACACAAAAAAGTCACAGATCAGCAGCAACTGAGCGGTGAAGGAATAATTGTGTGCATGTACTGTAAACATATGCAGAGCGGGAGAGAGGACAATCATCAGACGGTTTTGATAAAGGTGGCGAGATAACCTTTTCCTTCCCTGTTTCGCATGGATAAACACGGAAAATAAAAATCTCAATTATAACCAGTAGAAAGAAAGACAGAAAAATACTAAATAAAAAAAAAGCAATAGAAAAACGAACGATGCAAAGGAGATGAGAAAAAAGGGGTGAAGTTTGAGGAAAGTCAGAAACTACAGGCAAAAAAAAAGGATGCAAATTGAAATTCAGGTTCAGATTATGCTCGATGTCTTTCTTAAATAACTATGCTATGAAGGCAGGAAGCGGAGGCTAATCTGTATAAATCACATTAATCAAGTTCATAAGATCATGCTCTTCAATCCCGCAACAACAACCTATATAAAAATGCACATCTGCCTTCGCTGGTAATAGATGCAAGCAGAAATGGTTTTGAAAAGGATCTATTATAAAACTGTTTATGTAACGTGACACATCTAACCTGTGGTTTTCAACTAAAGTTTGACTCAAAAAATGGGTGGCAGTTTTGATAACTGTTACAGACAGCAGAGGATAAAAAATGTTAAATGCAAATAATACAAATGTAACCAACCATATAATCATGGATAATTAAGATAAGTACCTAAATAAACAGGCTTATCAACTTTTAAAAATAAATACTGTTTATTTAAATATAATTATGTAGCTTTTTTATTTTATCATTTATTTCTTGTTTTAATTTTGTATATTATTAACAGTTGGTCACCACTGATCTTCACAACTTTGTCTATGCAACCTTGAGTTTCCAAGCACATATCAAGGTATTTCTAAACTAACTGAAAGGCTTATTGATGTGGGCCATGACACACTATTATCCATGCCAAAATCACTGAAGAAATGTTGGACTAAAATGTGAAATAGTTTCTTGATGTATATCTATGGTTAGGTATGAGTCAGCAGTAATTCTAGCAACAAAAAGACTCCATAACACCCAGAATCCAATTTTTGTTTTGTTTTTTTGCCAGGAAATCACAAAGCAACTGAGGAACATAGTGCAGGTGGTGTCATTCCTCAAAGAGATGGGGCACATCTCATTATTGCTCTAATGTTCTCACCCACCCATCTGCTGCGCTCTTCTCCTGTCCTGGGGGGACAAACAGGGGGAAAGAAGTGGAAAACATTAAAAACAAGGGATAAGTCAATCAACCAAGACAGCTGAATGGCTTTAGCATGATAAGCACAGCAAAAAATAAGTTGTACTCTTAATTGTTTTAGAGTTGGTAGGCAAGGGTTTTAAGGAGTTCAATCAATGTGATTCATTATTTAAAAAATATATGAAAATAAATAAGTGATCAAATGAAATTATTAAACTCCCTAACCCATACATGAATTCAGCAGTTAGAAATGTTCCTATCATCTGAGCATTAATAATGACAATAAATGCAATGCCTTTGAATCATTTGATGATCAAGTAATCGCCAGTAATTAATATGATGCTTTTTGCTGAACTAATCAGCATATCAAATTAACAGCCTTAATTATAATTATACACATGCACAGCATAAAGGTCTATTTGATGATAACCACTTATGAGATGGTCTAACATAAGAAATAGTGCTGTGTGGGTGTAAGATTATTAGTAGCATCAATAATGTGATTAAGACAGAATAAACTCATATCTGAAGCTGATTTGTGGCACAAGGTAAAACAGCAGCACAAAAAAAATGGTTGCTGAAGAGTTTGAGTCATAGCAGAGCGCAATTTCTGTTTGAGGTTTCAAAGAAAAATGCTAATTTGAAATAGTTCCCTGAGATAGAGTTGTTTTTGTTATGTGATTTGAGAGTAAGCTATATAACTTTTTCAGCCATTGCTTATCCAATTAGCATTTTAAGAGGCAATCGCAAGCTTAATTCTATAAGGGTTCTACCACCGTCAAGAATACAACACATTGAATTTGCATTTACTGACAGTAGAATTATGTTTCAATCAAGCCTTCGACTTTCACAAACAAATTAACGTCCCTTTACTATGGAAAGAAACCTAATCACCCCCTTTTCTCCTCCCTTTCTTTCCCATTTCCTCTCATTCAAAGTTATCTCCTGACATTGTTTTACAGAGCGACCGAGAGTGTCAGTCTCTCCTGGCTCAATCTGTTCTGACTAGGAACACTCTGGCTCAAACCTCTCATTCATCAATGCAGTTCTTTCATTCTCCACACAGCTTGAGGGCAACCTTATGCACCCAATACTACACTACTAGGAACTAATACAAAAACTATTTCTGCCCGGTACGACAGGGGGAGGTTGAAAGGTGGAAAGGTGTTCGGAGTCAAGGAAATATAACCCAGAGTTGTGAGGGGTGAGATTGGAAAGTGTGACCCTGGTGGGCCACATCAGCTATAGCTCTGGAATCTCGCACAGATATGGGCAAGTACGAGCACGGAACAATGAGTGACAATAGTGAACAGCAAATCATTGTGAATTCTAAACTAAGTCACATTGTACGAGACACAAATGTTCACAAGCAGAGTAGAAGACCAGAGCGGTTTGAGGGTCAGTGAATATTCAGAGTGCAGTCCCGACATCAGTCCATGTGTTTGACTGACAGGAACATGAGACTTTCAGTATTACTGGAGCTTAAACTAAAGCCTCAGTCTCAGCCTAATACACGCTTGAAGGAAGATTTACTGATCAGTTTACAGTTAATAGCAACTTTGACTGAAAAAAATGTCGTTTATTTGATCCAAGTTTAATATGGATTTAATATGAACAGTAGCTAATGATGCTAATAATGTGTGTGTGTGTGTGTGTGTGTGTGTGTGTGTGTGTGTGTGTGTGTGTGTGTGTGTGTGTGTGTGTGTGTGTGTGTGTGTGTGTGTGTGTGTTTACAGAATTTTTTTGGTTTTGATTACCCTAATATCCTGAATTCTTTGAGCACAGCTTTTTATACTACTCCAGGTTTCATTTCTTAAATGTTCGCTTCTGGATTGAAAGAAACTCTGAACGAAAAGGCACAAGACGTTTCTTCAACTCTTCTCAGCGTTATCTGCAGAACAGCCGTTGTTCCATAATTTAAATAAGTGCTTCCACTTAGTTGCTGAATACCAATGCCAAAAGTCAAAAACTTGGCTTTCGAAACTACATCTGAAGTATAGAGCAGACTGAATGACTTAAATGACAAAAATGAGAGACATAAAAGCTTAGCGGGAAAGTCCAGGTGTTTAAGCTTTACTTAAAACCTTTCGTGGTTTAACAACTGGAAAACCAAAAGACATTTTGCATTCTTAGTCAACAGTCACTCTTTTTTCCCTCTACAAATTCATCGCACTTCAGAACATCTCCGATAACTTAAAAACAGAACATTTGTTATCTGAATATATATTAACACAATAACCTTTTAATCGCACCATGTTTCAAATGACTCTGCAGTGAAGTTTGTGTTCAGAAATTTCTTTCACATTCTCCATGTCTGGTTGTGGTCCTGGTGGAGCGCTTGGTAATTAGCTAATCTGCCTAGTTGTGATTACGTGTGCTGGAACAGAAAAAGGAGAGGGCGGGAGGTGCGCCGACAGATTAGGGAAAAGTTGTGCGTGAAAAAAAAAGTTACTTTTCCAGCCCATGCTGGGAACACAACACTGGAAGATTAATTAAACTCGCCTGTCATCCCATCAGGTTAATTAGGGTTAAGGCATAATTAGGACACAATTAAATAACTGCCAAACACTGAGGTCCTTCCATAATCTGGCTATATCTGAGCGTCTTTGAGAGCACATTTGCATATTTGCTTATTAAGTGTTAGAGGCCTCATTGCATATGAATGATCCGACCTTGCAATTAGATCCCATAAGAGGACTGTTGATGGTTTCACTTCAGCCTATACAGTGGAAGGTTTGAGAGACAGCAATCTTTCCACTAAACAAGCCTGTGGGGTGCGACTAACGCTCCAAATTCCCTTTAGCAGTAAAGCTTCACGTTGGCAATTTCATCTGTGACTTAAAATGAACATCGCCTTCACATGAATGATACCACCTTATGGGCTACAAAATATTTTTATTGGAAATTGTTTGATAAAAATGTGCTTTCATGCCCCACACATGTAAACCAAACATCCCAATAGTTTTATGAGCATTATATCAAACTTTTGAAAAATAAATAAATAAAACAATAAATTGAATTAAAATAAAATAATAAAACAGAAAAAAATCAAAATAAAAAATTGTAATAAAACAAAACAAATTACAATACAATACAATAATAAAATGAACAAATAAAATACAAAATATAATAAAAACAAAATAAAATACAAATAAAATCAAAACTAAACAATAAAATAAAATTTATTTTTAAATTATATAAAATATTATAATAATAAAACAAAACAAAATACAAATAAGTAATAAGTAATAAACTAATTAAACAATAAAATAAAGTAATAAAATAAAAGACATAATAAAAGCAAAACAAAATATAGAAAAATATATAATATACTAAAACAAAACAAAATACAAATAAATAAAAAATACAATTAACAATAAAATAATACAATAAAACAAAACAAAATACAAATAAAAACAAAACAAAACAAAATGATAAAAAATAAATCCATTGTGAGAGAAGATTCCCACTAGTCTTCCCATCATGCAAATATGACCACCGAATCACCCTGCTGGACTGTAATATCCGAGTATTGTGAAAAAGAGCCGGTTAGACTGACCTCTGGCTCAGATGATTTTCAGCTGGGTTTTCAAGAAACCTCCATAAAGCTCTCATAGAGCCCAGGCAGAAAAAATATTACCCTGGGCCATTAGAGCGCTCTAAAGCTGACGAGACTTACACGTGTAGCATTCTGACCTGACACAGGCCTCCCTCCAAACAAATTGCCCCCAATTTCATGCCACCAAATGCGACCCTCGGATGTTCCAGTGACAAATTGGAATTGATTTGTGCCTTGGCTACGACTTCAGGGGTCACGACCCCCAGCTGCTAAAAAGCGTTCCTGTCATTATCATTCTGGACACCCACCTCACTGCCACGGCGACGAGAATTTCAAGGCATGAATAAAATCAATCACTATTTTTCTTTTTCTTTCTTCCTCTCCACGCCCTCCAGATAACTACACACACAAACAGGCAAGCAAACACTTTCTATTTTGGTGTCCTTTCTGCATTTCAATACACAGCGCATGCATTTTAATGGAAAAACATTATTCCATATGTAAAACTCACATGAAGAATGTAAAATACGTATACTGATAAACAGATGGCCAGTTCAGAGCTATAAGAAATATGAGGCTTTTTCAGATATGTATGCCTATTTGCTTTTTTTTCCACTCAGCATATAAATAGGGGAGGGTGTCATTCCTATTATGCAGTATCTTTTGAACTCTGTAACTTAAGTCTTTCAGAAATATGCTTATGTCAAACTTTTGCCACTTACATTTTCTACACTTAATTACTGCTTGCAATATTTTCACAAAGACAATTACATGAACAGGATGGAACCCATTCAGCAGTAGCTGAAGTTTGCAACTGCTGAATGATTGACACTTAGCTTACATAAGGATGTTCATTTTGATGTATTTATTAAATGCTTTCAGAATTTTGATATTATCATACATTTTTCTCCAATCAATCAGTGTGGGGTGGTTTAGAATGAGACAAACCAAGTAATCTCACAAAACATCCCAGAATTAACCAATTCCAATGCTTACTAAGAACTTACCAAAACAATGTCACTTCCTGAAGGATGGTGTTATTAAGGACCAGGTCAGGGAGGGAATATGTTATATAACTGATATAAATAAGTTAATCATATAAAAAAAGTAAAGTAAAATAAAATGAAAAAAATTATACACTTAATTGTGATAAACTATGTTAATAAAGTAAATTTTTCACTATTGTAAAATACTAAGTTAATAACATGAACTAAGTTAATAATATTAAATATTAAATTTAAAAATTAAAGTAAATTTAAAAAATAAACTAAAATTAATTAATTGTTCAGTTTATTGTGATAAACTAATTTAGTGAAGTCAATTAAAAATCAGCACCACTAAATCAGAAATCAATGACAAGGCAAATTACTTCTTGAAAAAGGTACGAAAATAAAAAAAAGAATTACTACATGTTTTCTGACTTTCAGGCCTATGAAGACATACAGTACATAATGGATATGTGTCTGCGACTCTGTGTTGTAAGATACTGCATAGCAGGAATGAACTTAACAACATGTGTCCAGAATAAGTCGAAGCTAATGGCTCAATATGAAATTAGCCATCCCGGCAGGACGTTTCTGCAGATGGTATGAATCTCAGTCCATCGGGTTCAGCTTCAGTGGATATCAATATCAGTCAGAGGCTGAAAGCGGCCATGTGCTCGGTGTTATTTACAGTGAGTGATATTATATCTGTGATACGAGGCAGTGATTGGAGAAATGGACTGAAGGAGAGCCACTGATTTCTGTGTAATCAGTGATTTTACAGTCCATTAACTCTGGCCATCTGAGACCGTGACTGGACATCTGCACAATGACTTGGGTGTTTTCTGGCTCCCTGTCTGAACGGACACATGATCATGCATGTCATTGTGAATGTCAGGTTTGAATAAACATTCAAATGGCCCAATTTTACACTACACAATTTATTAATTTTTAGAAAATGACTGGTAACTAGTCTTTTACACTTTTGCCCGTATTATTATTTGAATAAATGGAAGCGCATTGCTCATAGTTCTCATAGAGATGTGACAGTCATGTTCTTTGATGAGTTTCTGGTGTTGAGGGCAACAAAACAGTTGAAGTGACTAAATGTTTTGAAGATAGAAAACATCTGTGATGATGGAGGAGTCATAACCCTAGAGACGAGAGCAACATAACAGTCATCGTGACGGGGCATTCAAGGTGACGCCAAGTTGTTATGGTGACAAGCACTGAGAGTTTGAGCACCTCTCAACTTTTTATATCTTCTGTGTGGGAGCATGTGTTATCTCACGCATTTGTGAAAGTGTGTGTTCACAATAAGTCATCTGCTCTAAGTGCTAACTCTCTCTCTCTCATCATTTATTTTTCATTATTTTTATTTTTATGTACACAAATAATCCTAATATGTTTTTGACAATGTTTTTGACAACCCTCTCCAATGAGAACCAACTAAGCTTACCTCACCTGGGTGTTTGAATGGACACCCAACCATGTCATTTGGGTCCTTTCCTTAGCAGTTAGTTATTAGTTAAGTTAAGTTAAGCAAGTTTGTTTTGCCAATTGTATTGTTTGAATTTGTTTATTTGAATTGTGGGAAATGTAGTAAAAAAAGATATATATATATATACATATATATGTATGTATATGTATATATATATATATATATATATATATATATATATATGTAAGAAAAAAGGGCCAGATTCACAACAATTACATCTTAAAGGGATAGTTAACCCAAAAATGAAAATTCTGCCATCATTTACTCACCCTCAAGTTGTTCTAAACCTGTATGAATTTCTTTCTTCTGTTGAAAACAAAAGAAGATATTTTAAAGAATGTCAGTAACCAAACAGTTGATGGTAGCCCTTGACTTCCATAGTATTTTTTTTTCCATACTATGGAAGTGAATGGTAAAAAAAAAAAAAAAAAAAAATTGTGTGAACTTTAAAACCCATCCAGCTTATTCAGTTTGATTTAGTTTGTGATGGATATGTTGGATATATATCTATATGTTGGATATATATATATTTCAGTCATGATTGGATGTGGGTCTGGATTCAGTGAGTCTCAGGGGGGTTAAATTTCAACAGCATTTATTGGCATGGAGCATGAAATATACATAGGCTTGATTTTGGTGGACAAGATCTGCTACAATGCTGCTGCTGCTGCTGCTGCTGCTGCTGAGCAAATGCAAAAATTTGTTCAGCTTAGTCAGAATAACAAACAAAGGAAAGCCTCTTGCAAGAAATGGTAGAACTCCCGTAGAAGATCACTACAGGTGACGCTGGGGAGGAGGACATTTACTTTTTTACATTTAATCATTTAGCAGACGCTTTTATCTAAAGCGACTTACAAATGAGGAGAGCAATGGAAGCATTTACTGTAAACTGGCTGGTCGATTGCTGTTCCTGATCCTGATCGATTGCTCCTGTCTGCCTAGCTGCCTGCTGTGTTTTGTTTGCTTCGAGGCTGTAAGCTCCGTCTAAGCCTCGTATTAGCTTTGTATTTCTTTCTGTTTTGAACCATCATTTACTACCATTTCTAGTTGTTTATACTACTAAATACAGCTTAGACAACATCTCAGATTAACCTGACATCGCTAGCTTCCGTTATTGTTAGCACAACACGCTAGTAACTCGCTAGCCTGTTAACGCGCCACCCGTGCGCTCAGTTATTTATTTGTTTTTCTCTCGCGCGCCCGCGCCTCTGAGTTCATAAAAAGCCAAGGTGAATAAGAATCAGTCAAAAAACACGGTGAGTAATGTCTTGTCCTGTTATTGTCACCTGCACTTCATGTTATATGTTTAGCATAGCCTTCCCCGTCGGCAATATAGGGTTTATATGTGATAAATGCAAGGAGACAGTCAGGCTGACGGAGAAGATTTCAGAATTAGAAACACGCATCCAAACATTAATTGAGGATAGTAAGTGTGCTAGAGCTTTAGATACTATTTTGGGTGCGCCTAGAATAGTGAACTCTTTACATTATTCGGTTCCGGCTGAATTATTGCCTGTGCAGCCAGGCAGATGGGTGACAGTGAGGGATCGCTCTAGTCGCGGATCAAAAAACCACTCTTCTGTTCCGATTACCACAACAAATCGATTTGCCCCACTCAGTGAAATACCCACTGGGAATTCTGTTGATTGTGCCCTGGTAATTGGCGATTCTATTACATGGAACGTGAAAATAGGGACACCAGCCAACATAGTCACATTTTTGCCGGGAGCCAGAGCGCCTGACATCAAAGCAAATTTAAAAGTGCTGTCTAATGCTAATCGTAAATTCTCTAAGATTGTTATTCACGTCGGCACTAATGATGTTCGACTCCGCCAGTCGGAGATTACCAAAATTAATATTAAAGAGGTGTTTGAACTCGCAAGTACGATGTCAGGCACTGTAATTTGCTCTTGCCCCCTTCCTGTTCGAAGGAGTGATGAGATAGTTAGCAGATTGTCATCACTCAATGGCTGGCTATCTAAGTGGTGTCCGCAAAATAATATAGAATTCATAGACAATTGGAAAAGTTTTGGGGGCAAACCTGACCGGTTGAAAAGAGATGGTATTCATCCCTCCTGGGATGGTGCTGCTCTTCTCTCTAGTAATTTGGCTCATAGTCTTAGAGACAAAACATGACAATCTGGGGCTCAGGTCAGGAAGCAGACAAACTGGCTAAACCGACCGTCAGCTAGCGGCCTCGCGTCACCAAGGTCAGATAAATCCCATCACATAGCGCCTCTTTCACCTAGATATCATCATATAGAGACTGTCTCTGTTCCCCGAATTTGGAAATCCAAAAAACGTCCAAACCGATCTAAGGTTAAAAATGTAATTGATATTCAACAAATAAAAAATAGATACAATACAGATGAGCAAACGATAAAGCTTGGGTTGCTGAATATTCGATCCCTTACTTCAAAAGCGCTCATAGTTAATGATATGACTTCAGATTATAACCTAGATGTGCTGTGTATGACAGAAACCTGGCTAAAACCAGACGATTACATTACTTTAAATGAGTCCACCCCCCATGATTACTGTTATAAACATGAACCTCGACTGAAAGGCAAAGGGGGAGGTGTTGCTGTAATTTATAGTAATATTTTCAAAACCACTAAAAAATCTAGTTTTAAATATACTTCTTTTGAAGTGTTGGTGCTTAATGTAAAAATATATAATGTAAACGATAAATCAAGTTTGAGAATTCTGCTGGCAACTGTATACAGGCCACTAGGGCACCATAAAGATTTTATCAAAGAATTTGCTGTCTTTCTATCAGAATTAGTATTGACTGCAGATAAAGTCCTAATTATTGGTGATTTTAATATGCATGTAGATAATGGAAAAGATGCAATGGGATTGGCATTTAAAGACATTCTTAACTCTATTGGAGTTAGACGACACGTGTCAGGACCTACTCATTGTCGTAATCATACTCTAGATCTAATATTATCACATGGAATCAATGTTGATGCTGTTGAAATTCTGCAGCAGAGTGACGACATCTCAGATCATTATCTAGTCTCATGTAAATTACATTTATCCAAAGCTGCAAAGCCAACTCCGTGTTACAAGTATGTTAGACCTATCATTTCTGCCACTGAAGATTGCTTTATCAATAATCTTCCTAATCAGTTTCATCGTCTCAGCATCCCAGATAGCTTAGAAGAATTTGATATTGCAACAGAAACTTTTAACTCTCTCCTTTCCAGCACTTTAGACACAGTTGCTCCGTTGCGCTTAAAGAAGATTAAAGAAAATAGTCCAACACCATGGTACAACGAGCACACCAGGGCCTTAAGAGAGCAGCCAGAAAAATGGACAACTGGAAGAAAACAAAACTAGAGGTATTTCGGATTTCATGGAAGGAGAGCTCGATTGCTTACAGAGAGGCTTTAAAAGCTGCTAGATCTGCTTATTTTTCAACCCTATTAAAAGAAAATAAACATAATCCAAGGTATTTATTTGAAAAAGTGGCTACACTAACGAAAAAGAAAGCTTCAAGCCCAGAAGTTTCCAAGAAACACAGCAGTAATGACTTTATGAACTTCTTCACTTATAAGATTGATAATATTAGGCACAAAATTATAACTATGCAACCGTCTACTACAGCATAACATCAGGGAGTGCATTATAGTCTCCCTGAGGTAAAATTTTATTCATTTGTTGCCATAGGAGAGGAAGAATTTTGCAAACTCGTTAATTCATCTAAATCGACAACATGTATGTTAGACCCTATACTGACTAAACTACTGAAAGAGATGCTTCATGAAGTCATAGATCCTCTTCTTAACATCATTAATTCGTCTTTGTCTCTAGGATACGTACCAAAAACCTTTAAGCTGGCTATGATTAAACCGCTTGTTAAAAAAACACAACATGATCGTACAGAATTAGTCAATTACAGGCCAATCTCAAATCTACCTTTTCTGTCAAAGATACTAGAAAAGGCAGTATCCTCACAACTGTGTTCCTTTCTTGAAAGAAATGGTATCTGCGAGGATTTCCAGTCAGGATTTAGACCGCACCATAGCACTGAGACAACTCTCATTAGAGTCACAAATGATTTGCTCTTATCATCCGATCGTGGTTGTATCTCTCTATTAGTGTTACTTGATCTTAGTGCTGCATTTGACACCATTGACCACAACATTCTCTTAAATAGACTAGAAAACTATGTTGGCATTAGTGGAATTGCATTAGCATGGTTTAAATCATATTTATCTGACCGCTATCAGTTTGTAGCAGTAAATGAAGAGATGTCTTATCGATCACAAGTTCAGTATGGCGTACCACAAGGCTCAGTACTAGGACCGCTGCTGTTCACTCTGTACATGCTACCTTTAGGAGATATCATTAGGAAACATGGAATTAGCCTTCACTGTTATGCTGATGAAACTCAGCTCTATATTTCTTCCAAACCTAACGAAACTCACCAATTCACAAAATTATCGGAATGCATAGTTGATATCAAAAATTGGATGACTAGTAATTTCCTACTACTAAATTCTGAAAAAACAGAGATTCTAATTATTGGACAAAAAACTTCCACACGTAATAACCTAGAATGGCACTTGATGGCTGCTCTGTTAAGTCTTCGTCGTCAGTTAGGAACGTGGGTGTGCTCTTTGATACCAATCTTTCATTTGAAAGTCACGTGTCTAGTGTCTGTAAAACCGCATTTTTCCATCTTAAAAATATATCTAAATTACGTCATATGCTCTCATTGACAAATGCGGAACAACTAGTTCATGCGTTCATGACATCAAGGCTAGATTATTGTAATGATCTACTGGGTGGTTGCCCTGCACGCTTAATAAACAAACTACAGCTAGTTCAAAACGCAGCCACTAGAGTTCTTACCAGAACCAGGAAGTACGACCATATTAGCCTGGTTCTGTCAACACTGCATTGGCTCCCTATTAAACATCGTATAAATTTTAGAAATATTGCTGATTACTTACAAAGCACTAAATGGTTTAGCTCCCCAGTACTTGAGCGAGCTCTTAACGCATTATAGTCCTTAACGTCTATTGCGATCTCAAAACTTCGGCCAGTTGATAATACCTAGAATATCTAAATTGACTGGTAGATCCTTTTCCTATTTAGCACCAAAACTTTGGAACAATCTTCCTAACATTGTCCGGGAAGCAGACACAGTCTGTCAGTTCAAAGCTAGACTAAAAACACATCTCTTTGACCTAGCATTCACATAACACTCTATAGACTTCTATAATGCAATATTAGGCTGCTTAGATTAGGTCAGCCGGAACTGGGAACACTTCCCTTAAATCCTGATGTACTCGTTACATCATAAGAAGAATGGCATCTACGCTAATTTTAGTGTCTTTGTTTATCCCGAGGTTTTCCCGCAGCCTGCCGGATCCAGGCCGTTTCCAGATCTGACGAAGGACTTTCGCCTGGACCTGATGACAATGCAGTGCTGAAGTGCCAACTAGCCTCTCTCTATGGAGGATCCCTATACCACTCTACAGATAAAGCGTTGTGGAATTGTTTGGTTCGCGTACCTACCCAAAGTGATTAGATAAAATAAAATTCTGCATCAAAATTTATAGACAAGACAAGTAGTTTGTTTAGGCATGGTTTGTAAGGAATTACAAACCTGCGCACATATATTCAAACGCACATAACTATAGAATCAATTCTTAATGCGCATGTGAACGCCATCAGCGTCTATCACAGGTTCACGTTTAAAGTCTGTTTAGAGAGAACGGTGTCGTCTTAGCGGCCCCTAATCTAATAACAAATGATCATTTAGACGGAAGTGAATCAATCAAAACTAACTTTAGCTGGAAAAAATTACCTTAAATTATATGTTTATCTCTGTAAAGCTGCTTTGAAACAATCTACATTGTTAAAAGCGCTATATAAATGAGGATGACTTGACCTGACTTGACTAAACTAACAAGAGGACAACAATATGCAAGTACTGTGACCCATCCCAGTTTAGTCTAATGCAGTACACATAAAAAAAAATGTTTTTATTAGATATACAATAGAAAAGAAAAGAGAGTGTTAGTATTAATGGATTAATTGTTGCCAAAAAATATGTGTCTTCATCCGTTTCTTTACAGTTTCTTTTTTTCGATTGCTAAACGACAGTGAGCACAACTGGAGCTACATGTGCAAAACTCTAACTACAGTCTGCACTACCAACAGTCCCCTGAGCTAAACAGTTCACATCACCTGCAAAACTCATTCCAAGCAACACAACTCTTAACACATAGCTCAAAACAGGCTCAGTGAGCCAAACACTACACAAACCTCACTGAGATAACACACACTGTCACTCAGAACACACTGAGAGTAAAAACACTAGCATCAAACACCGGTACAGAAAATGCAAACTTTTCATCTTTACAGTTTGAACAATTTCAGTGACTTCATGCAAAGTAATATTTTCTTCAAAGAAAAGAGTGACATTCTTTCACATGATTTATTTACTGGTTTTTTTCGATTGCTAAACGACAGTGAGCACAACTGGAGCTACATGTTCAAAACTCTAACTAGTCTGCACTACCAACAGTCCCCTGAGCTAAACAGTTCACATCACCTGCAAAACTCATTCAAAGCAACACAACTCTTAACACACGGCTCAAAACAGGCTCAGTGCAGCCAAACACTATGCATAACCCTCACTGAGATAACACACACTGTCACTCAGAACACACTGAGAGTAAAAACACTAGCATCAAACACCAGTACAGAAAATACAAACTTTTCATCTTTACAGTTTGAACAATTTCAGTGACTTCATACAAAGTAATATTTTCTTCAAAGAAAAGAGTGACATTCTTTCACATGATTTATTTAAATTTTTTGAATATAACAATTATTTAAGGTAAATGAAAATGAGCAGTTTGCTTCAATAGTCTGTAGTAATTTACAGTAATGAGAAAAAAAAGGTAGAAACTAAAAGTACATACTGTAATTCGAACAAATAACAAACAAGACACTGCTTAGCCTTTCAGCTGAAATTGCAATCAGCAGTGTTTGAAAATCACAAGGCTGAAATCTATTCTGTTTTAAATGTGTGGTTCACAGTTTTGACAGCAGTGTGTTAGCATTTGGACAATGTGCTGTAAATCCACAGTGTTCTGCAGGTTGTGGTTAAAGTCATGGGGTAAGTGTGTAGAGTTTTGAAAACTGTGTTCAAGCAATGCAAAACGAACTAGAGTTTGGTCCACATGAACTGCTGATGTGCAGACTGTAGTTAGAGTTTTGCACATGTAGCTCCAGTTGTGCTCACTGTCGTTTAGCAATCGAAATAAACAGTAAAAAAAATGACTACGGACTCAGCAGCTCAGATTGAGATAGGCAGGTCATTCCACCAGCTTGGAACAGTCCAGATGAAGGTCCATGAAAGTGATTTTGTGCCTCTTTGAGATGGCATCACAAGGCTTCACTTGCAGAACGCAAGCTTCTGGATGGAACGTAAGTCTGGACTAATGAGTTTAGGTAAAAGGGTGCAGAGCCAGTGGTTGTTCTGTAGAAAAGCATCAGTGCCTTGAATTTAATGCGAGCAGCAATTGGCAACCAGTGTAATTTTGTGAGGAGAGTTTTGACGTGTGCTCTCTTCGGCTGGTTAAAGACCACTCTAGCTGCAGCACTCTGGATCAATTGCAGAGATTTGACAGTACGTGCTGGAAGGCCTGCCATGAGCTAGAACAAGAGCTTGGACAAGGAGTTGTGTAACATGTTCTGATAGGAAGGGCCTGATCCTCATAATGTTGTATAAGGCGAATCTGCAGGACCTGGCAGTACTAGCAATATGGTCTGTGAAGTTTAATTGATCATCAATTCTAAGGTTCCTAGCTGACCTTGATGGAGTTATGGATGACAAACCAAGTCCCTGAGGGAGGGATGCTCCTGAACAAACAGGTCCAGAGACAAGGATGAGTCCCACAGCCGCCTTAGTGCAGGCTCTGATAACTCACTAATGCACCGCGCATAATGTTCTAAGATTCGGTGTGCATGCCGGGCAGTCCACGTGGCTCGAGCATAAGTGTACTTGCGGGGAGGAGTGGGGTGGTACTGGTACAGGGCTGCGGGAATCCTGATAAGGCACTGGATAAACGTAATGAGGTTGTGGGAGTGTGAATTTTTGCTTACTTTAAACAGGGAAAGCGATTCTAACCATAGCCCCATAGCCCAACAGCACCTTGGTTATTTGCTCCAGCAGCTGTGGCCTGGAATAATAATCAGGAGGTTTGTCTCGCAGTCAGAGCACACTGTCAATGTGTGTATGTCACTCTAATCTGTTCGTGTGTGCTTGGTTAGTCATGAGGCCAATATTACTTTTGCCTTATCTGTGGTCCAAACCGAACCAAATCTTTATGGATGTCATGGAATGTCGGAGATGTGTGTGTGTGTGTGTGTGTGTGTGTGTGTGTGTGTGTGTGTGTATGTGTATGTGTGTGTGTGTGTGTGTGTGTGTGTGTGTGTGTGTGTGTGTGTGTGTGTGTGTGTGTGTGTGTGTGCGCTTTAATGTTGCAATAAGTCATTCAATCACCACAGCCGGCAAAACCGACATGGAGCTTAAACCTAACTATCCCTCTAGCAGACTAATGAAGAAAAGCAAGCATGCATACACTCACACAGCCCTTTTGATCAACAACTACGCTCCAAAACACGCTTTATAGTTAAGCGATTAAGCAAGACGCTCTATCCAGAGTGAAATAAAGTCAGATTCAGCGAAAGAAAAGAAAAAAGATTTTCCACCAAAATTATTTCCGGTAACACTTTAGAATACGGTTCCTTCGTTAATGAATAACTACACAAGAACCAATGAGTAACACAATATTAACAATCTAGTAACTATTATTAACTAACAAGAAACTCTGATTAAGATTTGATATCAGAAAGTGGAAAGTGGTAGTTCACTATTAACTAATCAATAACTACTATTTTTTAATGCTTCCCAGAGAACTACTGAAAAAGTTTATTAATAATCTAGTAACTACTATTAACTAAAAAGAAACTCTGATTAACAAATTAGGAAGTAATAGTGCACAGATGAAAGTCATACTTCAAACTTTTATGGGAATTACTAATTATTTGGATCCGTATTCTAAAGTGAAGATCATGGGAACTAACTAGTAATGACTCAAGTGTTACTACATGATCTAGTCATGATTTGTGCAACCAAACACAAAAGTAATTTAAAGCGTTTGAAATTTTTGGTGAAACTTAGTATACTTTTAGAAAATTTCTTTAGAAGTATAGTAACACTTGAGTCATTACTAGTTAGTTACCATGATCTTCACTTTAGAATACGGATCCAAATAATTAGTAATTCCCATAGAACTATGTAGTAACGCTTGAGTCATTACTAGTTTGTTCCCATGATTCTTACAGTAGTTACTAATGTAAAGCCAATAAAGTGTAGAATCTTCTCACTCACAAGACACACACACACACACATATATATGTAGGTATATATATATAAATTTTTTTTTTTTTTTGAGGTAAGTTAAATAATAAATTCAATCTATATGGTACTTGGATGGCTGATGACTCAATATGTTCCAGTCGTCACCGTGACTCTAGTGATTCAATGCCAGTCCAAAGGAATGCCAGAAAATTGGCCACAGGACAAGTAAGGTCCCGAGTCCCGACAACTGCATTTAAAAATCCATTTCTTTAAAATTATTCAGTTGATAAATAGACAGCATAGGCCCATTATTAACAGCTTACATATTGATAATTTAAACAACCTTGTGTATTCGTTTACGGTAGCAGTTCAAATGTTAATGTAGTGCTAGTCATTTATCCTGCATTGGTTATTGATTAGTTTTGTATGAATTATGAAAATTTTCAGTAGTTCTCTGGGAAGCATAAAAGAATATAGTAGTTATTGAAGTACCACTTTCATCTGTGCACTATTAATCCTAATTCGTTAATCAGAGTTTCTGTTTAGTTAATAGTAGTTACTAGATTGTTAATAAACTTTTTCAGTAGTTCTCTGGGAAGCATAAAAAATAGTAGTTATTGATTAGTTAATAGTGAACTACCACTTTCATCTGTGCGCTATTACTTACTAGTTCGTTAATCAGAGTTTCTTGTTAGTTAATAATAGTTACTAGATTGTTAATATTGTGTTACTCATTGGTTCTTGTGTAGTTATTCATTAACGAAAGGAACCGTATTCTAAAGTGTTTCCATCAACATATGGAAGTTGTTGTCCTTTACATGGTCAGTGAGTTTTTTTAATTGATCGAGCCTCCAAAACAAACAAACAAACAAACAAACAAACAAAAATGGTATATATTTTGAATTTCACTACTCCAGTGCAAAATAATTTTACATTTTTTATTCATTTTAAAATCTTCTCAAACATTTTTTTCCCCTCAAGGCCAAAACATCAGATTTGGTGTGAAAAGACATTGAGTTTGCTGTAGTCAGAAGTATCACAGAGCTTTTTGCTATAAATAGAGTCCTGTTCTTTATCCAGGTACCTCTCCAGATGATCTACAACCAAACCAATCATCTTTACCTCTAAAATGCATAAAATGGAAATTCACCCTGTCTGTGCAATATTGATCTTATTGCATGTTTTATTTTTAAAAACTTTTTGAGCTTGTAATTTTAAATCGAAAAATGTAACTATGTCGGACTTGTCTAATCATTTCCTACATAAACTAATAATATATAAAAATAATAATAAATAAATAAATAAAAATCCTGAAAATAAAACCCTCTGGCTAGGAATATAGATTCGTTTTGGAACTGTAAGCTGGTGTCCACTCACCGGAGACCTTGCTGTGAGCCAAATCCTCCATGTCCGACAGACATGTAGCTCAGAAATATCTTAACAAAAATTTTCTCATGGAGAAGTCCATGGAGTGGGATACAGAGAAACTTGTGGATTAGGTTTTCCCAGGAAGTCCTGGAGGGCAAACGCACTAACAACCTTACACCAGAAGAATGCTAAATATATCAGAACGAGTTTTACACACTCTCTCTCTCGTGCAAAGGATTGAATAAATTTTGATATTGTTTTACCTTATAGATCTACGTATTTCACGATTAACTCTCTTAAATGCCAGAACCTACAAAGGTGGGCAACATGACTGGCAGTTATAAGATGATAAGAAATAGGTAAAGTGAGTGAGTGAGTGAGTGAGTGAGTGAGTGAGTGAGTTTATATTTACTTATTATCTTACAACTCATAATAACTTATTCATTTCTAACACAAAGCTTTTGTATGACTGCAGAAGATAACATTCAATAACCTCCAGCTTCCGTTCTGTTGTCCTCCATTATGAACTAAAATAAAATACATGTATTTATCATATGAAAGGATAATGGGAAGGTACTGAGAGGCATTTTGCATTAAGGCCTTTAATATGTAGTATTCTGAGGTACATTAGCTATTGTTCAAAGTGTCCGCAAGCTCATTGTAATTCTGGAGAAGGGTAAGGCAGCGTGATTATGCTTGTATCAGGGAGAAGATGCGGGATTAAGCAGAACCAGCCAACGGCATTTAGAGGCTGTTCCTGTGGGCGTTCAGTAAATGTTTATGGTGGGCATGATGAAGCTCGTACAGGCAGTTGAATGAGATGAATTGCTGAGAAGGAATTGACAACAGCTATGTCAGCATTGTTCACGAGGGTTTGTGTGTGTACAAAGTAGTATTACTTCAGCTTCTGAATACCCATGTATATGATGACTCATCACTCATTTTTTTAAACAGATCTGCATATTATATGGTGATGATAGTTCATAAAAACCTGTCTGAGCACAACATGAAGACATCATAATGAGTTCTCAGAAATTGTGCTGTCAAACTTTAAACAGTGGGATGCAATATTTTTAATGAAAATAAAAGGACAAAACTCTATTTCAATAATAATATCTCCTTAAAATATATTTTAAGGAAAATAAAATAAAATAAAAACCGTGGAGATGGGGCAGGAAATAAACTGACAAGAGGAGGAACAGGATGAGAATATCTTGCCAGATTCAAAACTCCCATTGCCCAAAGCACTAAATCTCAAAGATCAATATGTTGCAGTACATGTGTTCATCTATGACTTTCTAGGTTCAAGTAAAAAAATAAAGTTTGTCTGTGAGTGTGTTTGATCAGACTCCTGCATGTGGACACAAGAACAATTGGAAGAGTGTTAATCCATCACAAAATACCTGGAGCACACAGAAAAGAAAAGAAAAAAAATGGACAGTGGGAACAGGGAGGGTGCAAAACACAGTGAGAAAACAAAGATGTGAAGAAAGAAACAGAATTATGAAAGAAATATGTGGACAGATACCCATTCACTTATAAGATGCAAGTAAAGTTCAACAGGAGTAATACAAGAGCCTAAATTAATGAATGGAGTACCAATGGCACAAAAATGTTATCTCAGCACAAAGTCACATACTCTATCACAGGGATACTGAGGGCAAATACCAATTGGAAGTGAGCATCCCAATGCCCTACTCACTCCGAACAGCAGAACATGACCATAAATGGTTAAATTAATTCCTTGAAGTGACCATTTCATGTTTCCTTCGCTAACAGACCTGTGGAAGGGCCCTTCATTAAGGGATTAATTTGTACACTTTCATTTGGAAAGCTCCTACAAATGCCGTCCCCTTCATGAAGTGCCCCTTTAAAGGTGCAAAAACACCCTGAAAGTCCAGTCTGAATGTAGAATATTGGCTGGCATAAAGTTATTACTAGCCAGTCCACAATCAAGACTCTTTTTAAGATTTCAGTTAAAGAGAAGTATTATAATGCAACAAATCAGAACGGTACTGTTATAATGAAGTAAGCAGTCAGAGAGCACGTGTCTACAAAACGAGTGGCAAGATGCAAAGCGACAAAACTAGATGCGTGCCACCATTGAAAATCAACAAATGTCTGCACTACAAGTGCTTGTAATTGAGCAGTTTAGTCTCAATGTGTTGCTTAAATGCAGTGCAAACTTTGCAAATTTATGCATTCCTAAAAGGTTTTATTTTTCAAAAATTAATTTTATCAAAAATGAAGAAAAGAATCAGGCAGTGGCGTCATGCCCATTCAAAGTGAGGGGGCATGTGCCCCCTCAGATTTTTCCTCCCTGATAATTTTTTTGTCACAACTTTATTGCTATCATGCTCCATAATTACCAGAGCCTATAACGACTCAAATGTATTCTTCTGGATGTGTAATAAATCAGTCAGTATCAGCCCGCCCCTTTTTCCTAATATGGTGTCTGTGTATATCAAATCTAGAGCATTACGCGCGTAGCGCTCTAGAATCTTTGCTTTGTATGTTCAAGCAACTCACTCGTCTTGCACGTTGAGCTGGCAATGTTTTACAGATGGTCTTGAAGTGGTAAGTGAGCAAAGCAACAAATCGGCATTGAATTAGTTATCGGATGATATTAAAAGGTAGTGGGATTACTTGTGGTTGACCTGAAAATTTTAACTTGATCAAAAAGTTATGGATTTGATATTAGCTGCGAATTCAGGGGTAAATAAACGGGGTAGTGTTATCCTTATTCAGCACTGAAATCTGTCAAACTTCTTTCAAAGTCCTTCATCACATATTAATATTAAAATAACTTAATTTCAGAGCACCACAAAGTCAGACCCCAGGACCTTTATGTACCTTTAATGTAAGATCGTTCTTAGGTCACATACCAATTTAAAATCATAACATAAAAACTGCAATGGTACTGTTTTTAAAATCATGTGTAGAAGGCCTAAGTGTACAGTAAGTGTGTGTGTAAACATGCTTTAATGAAGTAGACTTCAAAAGCTTTTGAATTTGAGCTTACAGTTCTTTCATCAACCTGTCTTTTACATAAACTTAAAAAATAGATACTTATTGACACCTTGGAGATGACGCCAAATGTTGAAAGTTTGACAGCAAAAACTGAAAATAAAACGTAAAATTGATAGATTGCTAAACCACTGCACCAAATTTGATGACTTTACCAATTGATTATATTGAAATAATTTTCTAAAATATTAAGACATTTACATGTGAAATGCATTACACACTCCGTCTCCGCGGCGCAGGTATAAATACGGAAGTGGATGCACGCACTAGTTGTCTTCCTCCTTTTGAGGATGTTGTTGCCTCTGTATTGACGCACACCATGATGCAGTGGATACATATCCGGTGGAAGCACGACTTGATCGTCAGGTTCCTGAGGGGAGCAAGGAGACTGCCTTGCGTCCCCTCTTTACCCTCTTGGGACTTATCTCTGGTGCTACCGCACTGCAGAGACCTCCCTTGAGCCCTGCTGGCAGTTACTTAAAAATCCTGTTTTTAGAGAAACTGTTCTCTTGCTTGCTTGGTCTCGACCTAGAGGCTAAGGACTTGCACGCATTTTAGGTCAACGAATCGTGCCTGGAATTCGGGCCGGCTAACTCTCAAGATATTTAAGATCCCTGGCCTGGATATGTGCCCAAGGTTCCTACCACTCCTATGGAAGCAAGTGGTGAGCCTGCAAGCGCTGCCCCGAAAGAGGCAGACCCAGCCCTGGCTTTTCTCTGTCCGTCCGATCCATTGCGGTTATACGTGCTCAGAATGCAAAGCCTGGACCTCAGACCAGCTCTTGTCTGTTACGGAAACCAGCAGAAGGAGAGGCTGTTTCCAAGCAGAGGTTGGCCCACTACATGTGGTTGCCTTCATCTTGGTGATTTCCCAAGATCCACGTGCCCACCTGGGTGGTGAGCTCCTCCGAAGTGAGAGTATTGCTCCTTCCTAAACGTTGACACAGAGTGCCTCGCTGAACAGGTGTTCATAGAGTTGGGGGCTGGGCGACACCTATCACGTTCGACACCTATCAAGCCTATGTGTTAAACCGGTGCTTCCCGTGGGCTCCCTTTACATGAAGCCAGTTTCACTGTAA